>NW_016809129.1:3995982-4040093 GCF_001698545.2 Rhinopithecus bieti | reverse complement strand
GATTGCATTGGGAGTTATACATGATATAAATGATGAATTGATGGGTGCTGACGAGTTGATGGGTGCAGCACACCAACATGGCACAAGTATACATATGTAACAAACCTGCACGTTATGCACATGTACCCTAGAACTTAAAGTATAATTAAAAAAAACAAAAAACAAAAAACAAAAAAAACAAAAAGTTTAAAGTAGTGATTAAAATCTCTCAAGAAAATAAGCTCAGTACCAGATGGCTTTCTTTTGGCTTTTCTGCTCCCACAGTTCAGTTAGTGGGAAGGAGTGGCGTCCAGCGGCTTCACTTCTTCACTCCTGTTGCTCAGCACGAGAGAGTTGGTGCCCAGCGGCTTCTTTCCTGTTTTTCAATGTGTGGGAAACAGGGTTACAGCTTTTTTACTCCCCCTGCCCACAGCTAGGAAAGCAGGAGCGTTACAGGGGGCGTTACAGCTCTTTTTGCTCCCACAGTTCAGCAAGTTACAGGTTCTTGTCCTGTGACCAAAAGGAATAAGGTATGCCAACACCAGAGAGTGAGTAAGGCAGAATATAATTTTATTGTGTGAAAGAAAAGCTATTCGCAGCAAGAGGGGGCTCAAAAGTGGGTAGCCATCTGTGAGGCTGAATCTGGGTTTTTTATGGGCTTGGGATGAGGAAGTGTGGGCTGTAGGTAGTCTTGGAGAAAGCAACATTCGATTGATTAAAAAGCATTATTCAGAAAAAAACAATAGGGAAAGAGTGGGCAAACAGTTATGGAAATTCTCACTCCAGTCCACGGACTCCGTTCAGAGCTAGTAGTTTGGTTTTCAGGCTTCATACTGTCCTTGGCTTGAAGGTCAAGTTTAAGCAAGGATCTGTCTCTGCCTGCGAATTTGTCTGTCTCCTGTCACTATCAGCTTCACACTGAGTTCAGCAAAATTTTCGAATAAGGGTTAATACTAATATTTTCTTACATTCTTCCAAGAAATAGACCTGGAAAGAATACTTGCTAACACATTGTACGTGGCCAGCATCACCTTGATACATGAGGTATGTAAAAACAACACAAGAAAAGAAAAAATACATAAGCCAGTATTTCTGAGGCACACTGCATCCAACAACACATTAAAAATATTATACAACATGATCAAATGAAATTTATTCCTCACATGCAAGGCTGGTTTAAGATATGTAAATCAATCAATGTGATGTATTACATTAACAGACTAAAAGAAAAAAACATGATCTTATCAATTTATGCAGAAAGCGCATTTGAGAAATTTCAACATCTGTTCTTGGTAAAATAACTTAACAATGTAAGTGTAAAATAAAAGTATTCTCAACGTAATAAAGTCATTCATGAAAAACGCAGAGCTAACATCATAATCAATGAGAGGAAACTTTCAGTTTTCCCTCTAAGATCTGGTACAAGGCAAAGATGCCCACTCTCACCACTTCTATTCAACATAGTACTGGAAGAACTACCAAGAGCAGGTAGACAAGAAAAAGAAACAAAAAAAAAAATCCTTATTGGAAAGGAAAATGTAACATTAGTTCTATTTGATGATGACATAAATCCTGTATGTAGAAAACCCAGAAGATTTCACCAAAAAACCTGTTAGATATAATAAGTGAATTCAGTAAATTTGCAGAATACAAAATCAACAAACAAAAATTAGTAGAATTTCTATACACAAATAATGACTTGACCAAAAAAAAAAAAATCAAGAAAACTCCATTTAAGATAGCATCAAAATAAAATAAAATACTTAGAAATAAATTTAACCAATGAGTTTGAAGACCCATACATTAAAAACTATAAAACATGGATGACAGATATCAAAGCAGACACAAACGAATGGAAAGGTATTTCATGCTAATGGATTGGAAGAATGCCCATACTACATAGAGCGATATATTGATTCAAAGCAATTCCTATCCAAATCCAAATGGCATTCCTCACAGAATTAGTTAAAATAATTGTAAAATATGTATAAAACCACAAAAGACTTCAAATAGCCATGGCAATTCTGAAGGAAAAAAAGCAAATTTAGAAGAATCATACTTCTTGATTTAAAATTATATTCCAAAGCTATGGTAATCAAAAAGTATAATACTGCTATAAAAATAGACACACAGACCGGGGAACAGAATAGAAATCCTAGAAATAAATCTAAGCATACATTTGCTCAACTAATTTTTGACAAGAACACCAAAAAGATACAATGAGGAAAGAATAGTCTCCTCAATAAATGTTGCTGGGAAAACTGAATTTTCACATGCTAAAGAATAAAATTGGACCTTTATGTTATGCCATACACCAAAATAAACTCAAAATGGATGTAAGAATGAATATAAGATTTGAAACCATAAAATTTTAGAAGAAAACACAAGGGAAAAACTCCTGACATTCGTCTTGGCAATGATTTCTTAGAAATCACACCAGAAGTTCAGACTAGAAAAGCCAAAATAAATAAATGATACTACATCAACCTAAAAAGCTTCTGCACAGGAAAGGAAACAATTAACAAAATGAAAGGCAACATACAGATTGGGGAAAAAATATTTGAAAGCCATATATCTACATAAGGAATTAATATCCAATGTTTTTAAAGGACGCTTACAACTCAATAGCAAGAAAATGCACAACCCGATTTTAAAATGAACCAAAAACTTGAATAGACATTGTCTCAAAGATGACATTAAAATCTCCAACAGATATGTAAAACCGTGCTCAGCATCACTAATCATCAGATAAATGCAAATTAAAGCCACTATAAGATACCATCTCACACTTCTTAGCATAGCTGTTGCCAAAAATCAAGACATAAGAAGTACTGGCGATGGTATGGAGAAAAAGGAACTCTTATACACTGTTGCTGGGAATGTAGATTGGTGCAGCCATTATAGAAAACAGTATGTAATGTCCTAAAATATTAAAAATAGAACCACCATAAGAGCTGGAAATCCCTCTTCTGGGTACATACTCAAAGAAAATGAAATCAACACCTTGTAAAGGTATTTGCACTCTCATGTTCATTGCAACTTTATTCACAGTAGTCAAAATATGGAAACAATGTAGGTGTCTACCCGTGGATAAATGGATAAAAAAGTGGAGATATATACTGCATATGCAATGGAATATCTTCCAGCCTTAAAAAAAGAGAAAACTCTACTATTTGTCACAACGTGAATAGACCAGGACATTAGGCTCATTGAAATAAGCCAGGTATAGAAAGAAAAATAAGACATGATTTCATATGTTGAATCTAAACATATTGACATTTTTAAAAGGTCAATTACATAGAGAAAAAAATCAGTTGTTATTAGGGTCAGAGTAGAGGGGAGAAAATGGGTGAATATAGGTCAAAGGATTCAAGGCAGCAAATACGTGGGGTGAACAAGTCAAACATCTAATCCATAACATGAAAATTATTGTTATTAATACATAATCCTTTGACCTACATTCTCCCATTTTCTTCCTCCACTCTGACCCTAATAACAGCTATTTTGTTATCTATCTCCATGTACTTGACCCTTTAAAAATGTTTATATTCAACATGAGATCGCAATATAAACACACATACATGTATATGAATATTTTATTATGTTGCATATCTTAAATATGCAAAATGAAATGTATTAATAAAATAGAATATATAAAGAACTCCTACAAATCAATTTATGAAAGGACATGCAATTATTTTATGAGTAAAATAATTTTTTAATAAATATTTTATTCACAAAATTATTTTATGAGTAAAATAATTTCAAAGAAACTTGACTAATAAGGCTGACCAAAAGGCCAAACTAAGGTACGAAAAGTTGCTTGACTTTCTAACCCTCATTAGTTATCAGGAGAATGCAAATTTATATGGTGAATATATACTATTATATACCAACAAAATTGGTAAATTTTATAAAGTTTAACAGTACCAAGTAATGGCAATAATATGGCATAATTGGAACTTTTATATATTTTGATAGTGCTAAACCTAATTACATTATGATTTTGTAAAACAACAGTATTAATCAATTTTAAGGCACACATTTAAAAACCCTGTATTTTCATTGTAGGGCTATGCATTGGATAAAATTTATCATGTGTGCGTTAGAACCAATATACATGACATGTACATAACATTAGAATGAATGTCTATAACATCATTGTTTTTAAAAGGCCAAAATTGGCTTGATATTGTCAATTGAATGAATGAATAAATCTATCATGATATATTCTTACCTGCATATGCACAATGCTATGAAAATATAATATTTAACTCAAAAACTTTTACATAAACTTGACAATCAAATGGAGAGATGTAAAGATGGTAAATTGCCACAATGTCAAATATGTGAATACAAAAATTGGTATTTCTGTTCATACTTTTAAAACATTTATTGTTAAAATAAATTCTTATCATAGTACCCTAAAAAAAACCTTTTTGGCATGGTTCTTAGATTCTCATAGATTTCCTACTAAAATTCAAGGATATTTTTATTTCTAAATGCCCATTTAACTATTCCCATGATTCTCTTACTGATCATGTGAAACACGCTGTCAAAAAAAGACAGATAATAACTCTTGCTGGAGCAAATGGGATTTTATGACATCACACTAGAGATCCAACAAATCTGTAATTTTATCTACTTTGACAGTTATAAAGGGCATTTCAAAAACTGATTGTATCTGCTACGATTTTAAGAGGGTTAGCATACAACTAGGAAAAGAAAATCTTAAAACCTTGTCCCCAGGGAAGGCACTGTAAAAGATTTTTATTCTTAATACAAAAATACTGTTACCCTTTCCTTTAGATGCAATAGAGATTATTATGAAATATGCCACTGTCTACCACTCTAAGATGAAAGACCTTATGTTATACATCTAGGTTCATCTGTTTCTTCACTATATGAAGTAAACATTGATTCTAATTTCCTCAGATTTAATATTTTTGTTTCTATTCTGCTATAAAAATAAGTATTGCTAGTTTTCATGGTTTTCAGTTACAAATAATGTTAGAGTATAGGATTACAATGAGAATTCAATCTTATTGATATTTCAAGGTTAAGTGAATTGACTTCTCTTTATGTAGAAAGTATATTTACCAGTGCCACATATTCCTTTGTTTATTCTGAGTTATGTATTATAACCCAGCTCTCAAAAACTCTTATTATGTAATAAGAGGAGTATTTTGGAACCTGAAAATGAATGTTTCACCATTGGTATCCCTTTTTTTAGTACTAAAGGCAGTATCTTTAGCAAATAGAATTAAGGTATTGGTGACTTCAGTGTCCAGTGGAAAAAAAGTATCACCTCTCATGTTTGCTGAGTATAACATTTACCAGCAGGACTGAAATCTTAACTATGTTTTGAAAAAGCATTTGTTTTCTGAAGTTAAAGATTCATAGAATATTGGCTAACTCGTGGTAATGTCCTCTTTTATGAATTTCCCTTATGTCTTTATTGAGCATCATTAAATCTTGGGGATGAGGGTGATGACTTTAATCTTTCTAGACTTACTTTCCTAAATTATGGGGTAGACTTTGTGGCTGTCAGACTGCTGTAGCCATGAAGCAGAACAGGATGTAACCTCATTGATTAGACCACAGAAGTGTTGGAGAATTACTTAAGTAAAAAATAATATTCTTTATGCATGCACAATATAAGTAACTAGAGCTTGCTCGTGATTTGGAGGACCTAGTCTTTCATTCCTTTAAATATCATAATACTCACTTTAGAATATTAGATTTACAGAAAAGTTGTGAAAATTGTAGTTTCTATATACCTCACATTGAGTTTCCCCTATTTTTAACATCTTACATTAATATAATCTGACTTAATCAATGACCAATATATTGTTACTAAATAAAACATGTACTTTATTCAGATTTATTTTTATATATTTTTAATTGAAGTGTCTTATCCAGGATATTACATCACATTCAGTCATCATGTCTCCTTAAGCTGCTATTGAGTCTGATGGTTTCTTAGGTTGTCTTTATTTTTTATTTATTTATTTATTTATTTATTTATTTATATTTATTATACTTTAATTCTAGGTACCTATGTGCATAAACAGTGCAGGTTTATTACATATGTATCTTGTGCCATGTTGGTTTTTGCTCACCCATCCAACATCGTCAGCAACCTCTATTCTATTATCTCATTTTATATCATTATGGTATAACTCCCAATGCAATCCCTTTTCTTCTCCCTCTTCTCCTCATGATAGGCCCCAGTGGTGTGATGTCCTTTTTCCCGGTTTTATCTCAAGTGATCATTGTTCGTTCCCACCTTATTAGTGATGATACATGCTGTGTTGGTTCGTTCTGTTGATCTCAGTTGTCTAAGAATGATGGTCCATGCTGCATCCAATTGTCCTCTAATAGAGCATAACTCATCCTTTTTAATGTCGCATACCGTATGTATTGTCCATCATTCTAATCCAGTCTGGTCCTATCTATGTTTATGGGAATTTCATTTGTGTGTGTATCTTATCTGTTTTGTGATTATAGCGCCACATAATATAAATATCGTTTCATTGTCTTTTATCTGCTATGTATTTATATCGTGATATACCCAGAGATGGGTATGGCTGGATGGTACATCTAGTTCTAGATCCTTGAGGAATTGCCATACTGTTTTCCATAACAGTTGGGGCAGTACTTTTCAGATATTTTGTAGAGCATCTAGTAATTGGGACCTACCAAATGTTTCTATTATGATTATAATAGGATTATGAGTTTTTGGGAGGAGTAGCACAGAGATAATCTCCCATTCTCACTATATCATATCAACAATACATACTATCAACATGACTTATGACTATCAACATAAACATTGAGAAATTGAGAACCTTGAAGAAGTCATGTTTGTCAGGTTCTACATTGCAAACTTTTTCTTTTCCCTCTCTCCATACTATGTTTTTTTTGTGTGTGTGTGAGACAGAGTCTTGCTCTTTCGCCCAGGTTGGAGTGCAGTGGTGTGCACTCCGCTCACTGCAACCTCCACCTGCTGGGTTCAAACGTTTCTCCCGCCTCAGCCTCCCGAACAGCTAAGCCTACAGGCACCCACCGCCCCCCCCCACTTTTTTTTTTTTTTTTTTTTTTGGATCTTTAGTAGAGATGAGGTTTCACCATATTGGCCAGGCTGGTCTCGATATCCTGACCTGGTGATCCGCCCGCCTCAGCCTCCCAAAGTGCTGGGATTACAGGCATGAGCCACTGCGTCCGGTCCATACTACGCTCTTTGGAAGGAAGTCATTTCACTTTGCCCACACTTCGGAAGTACAAATCAGTATGCTGCTTCTCCTTGAGGCTACCTACATAAATTATCTGAAATTCTTTGAAATTCTTTGGCATATGAGACTTATTTCTTCTGCATTGTTTTATTTATTTATATTAACTCGTGGACATGTATTTATAGTTCAAGCTATAATTCAATGCTATTCTATTAATTTTTACGGTCAAATAGTTTTACTTTTGGACACTGAGAACTCTTTCAATTACATTCTGTGTTTGACGTACCCGCATCAGTGTGTGTGTGTATGTTAGAGTGTTCAGGTTTGTTACATAGGTAAACATATGCCATGGTGGTTTGCTGAACCTATCAACCCATCACCTTGCTATCAAACTCCACATGCATTAGCTATTTATCCTGATGCTCCCTCTCCCACCATTCCACCGACAGACCCCAGTGTGTGTTGTTCCCCTCCTTGTGTCTATATGTTCTCATTGTTCCACTTCCACTTATAAGTGAGGATGTGCAGTGTTTGATTTTCTGTTCCTGTGTTAGTTTGCTGAAAATAATGGCTATCAAATCCATCCATGTCCCTGAAAAGGACATGATCTCATTTTTTTTATGGCTGCATAGTATTGCATGGTGTATATGTACCATATTTTCTTTATCCAGTTTATCATTGATGGGCATTTGGGTTTATTCCATGTCTTTGCCATCGTGAATAGTGCTGCAGTGAACATATGTGTGCATGTATCTTTATAATAGAAAGATTTGTATTCCTTTGAGTATATACCCAGTGATGGGATTGCTGGGTGAAGCGGTATTTCTGGTTTTAGGTCTTTGAGGAACCGCCACACTGTCTTCCAAAAAGTTGAACTAATTTACTCTCACCAACAGTGTAAAAGCATTCCTATTTCTCCACAACCTCATCATCATCTGTTATTTCTTGACTTTTTAATAATCACCATTCTGACTGGCATGAGATGGTATTTCATTGTGGTTTTGATTTACATTTCTCTAAGGATCAGTGATGTTGAGCTTTTTTTCATAAGTTTGTTGTCCACATAAAGGTCTCCTCTTAGAAGTGTCTGTTCATGTCCTTTGCCCGCTTTTTAATGGAGTTGTTTTCTTGTAAATTTAAGTTCCTTGTAGATTCTAGATATTAGACCTTTGTCAGATGGAGAGATTGCAAAAATTTTCTTCCATTCTGTAGGTTGTCTGTTCAATCTGATGATAGTTCTTTGTGCTGTGCAGAAGCTCTTTAGTTTAATTAGATCCATTTGTCAAATTTTGCTTTTGTTGCAGTTACTTTTGATATTTATGTCATGAAATCTTTGCCCATGCCTATATCCTGAATGGTATTGCCTAGATTTTCTCATAGGGTTTTTATAGTTGTGGTTATTAAAGTCTTTAATCCATCTTGAGTTAATTTTTGTATAAGGTGTAACGAAGGGGTCAGGTTTCAGTTTTCTTTATATGGCTAGCCACTTTCCCAATACCATTTATTAAATAGAGAATCATTTCCCCATTGCTTGTTTTTGTCAGGTTTTTCAAAGATCAGATGGTTGTAGATGTGTGGTCTTTTTTCTGAGATCTCTATTTCGTTCCCTTAGTTTATGTGTCTGGTTTTATACCATGCTGTTTTGGTTACTGTTACCTTGTAGTATAGTTTGAAGTCAGCTAGCATGATGCCTCCAGGTTTGTTCTTTTTGCTTAGGATTGCCTAGATAATACAGACTCATTTTTTATTCCATATTAACTTTAATGTAGTTTTTTCTAATTCTATGAGAAATGTCAGTGATAGTGTAATGGAATAGCATTGAATCTATAAATTACTTTGGACAGCACGGCCATTTTCACAATATTTATTCTTTCTATCCATGAGCACGGAATGGTTTTACATTTGTTTGTGTCTTCTTTTATTTGAGTAGTGGTTTGTAATTCTCCTTGAAGAGGTCCTTCACTTCCCCTGTTAGCTGTATTCCTGAGTATCTTATGCTCTTTGTAGCAATTGTGAATGGCAGTTCCTTCATGATTTGACTCTCTGCATATTTACTATTGGTGTGTAGAAAACTTGCAATTTTGCACATTGATTTCATATGCTGACACTTTGCTGAAGTTATTTATAAGCTTAAGAAGCTTTTGGGCTAAGACAACTGGGTTTTCTAGATACAGGATCATGTCATCTGCAAACAGAGATAGTATGATTTCCTCTTTTCCTCCTTGAATACCCTTTGTTTTTTTCTATTGCCTGATTATCCTGGTCAGAACTTCCAGCACTATGTTGAATAGGAGTGGTAAGAGGGCATGCTTGTCTTGTGCTGGTTTTCAAAGGAATGTTTCCAATTTTTGCCCAGTGAGTATGATATTGGCTGTGGGTTTGTCATGAAAGATTCTTATTATTTTGAGGTATGTTCCATCAATACTTAGTTTATTGAGATATTTTACCATGAAGGAATGTTGAATTTTTTTTTTGAAGGCCTTTTCTGCATCTACTGAGATAATCATGTGGTTTTTGTCTTTTGTTTTATGTGATGAATTAAGTTTATTGATTTGCATATGTTGAACCAGGCTTACATCCTGGAGATGAAGCCAACTTGATTGTGGTGAATACTGTTTTTGATTTGCTGCTGGATTCGGTTTGCCAGTATTTTATTGAGGATTTTTGCATCTATATTTATCAGGGATATTAGCCTGAAGTTTTGTTTTCTGTTGTGTCTCTCCCAAGTTTTGGTATCAGGATGATGCTGGCCTCATAAAATGAGTTAAGGAGAAGTCCCTCCTTTTCAGTTGTTTGGAATAGTCTCAGAAGAACTGGTACCAGCTCCTCGTTGTACCTCTTGGTAGAATTCAGCTGTAAATCCATCTGGTCCCTGGGCTTTTTTGGTTGGTAGGCTATTTATTACTGCCTCAATTTCAGAACTTGTTATTGGTCTATTCATGGATTCAAGTTCTTCCTGGTTCAGTCTTGGAAGGGTGTCTGTTTCCAGGAATTTGTCCATTCCTTCTAGATTTTCTAATTTATTTGCATAAAGGTGGTTATAGTATTCTCTGATTGTTGCTTATATTTCTGTGAGGCCAGTAGTGATATCCCCTTTATCATTTTTTATCATGTCTATTTGATTCTTCTCTCTTTTCTTATTAGTCTAGCTGGTAGTCTACTTTATTAATCTTTTCATAAAACCAGCCTCTGGATTCTTTGATTTTTGAAGGGATTTTTCGTGTGTGTGTCTCCTTTGGTGTCACTCTGATCTTGGTTATGTCTTATCTTCTGCTAGCTTTGGGGTTTGTTTACTCTAGTTCTTTTAGTTGTGATGTTAGGCTGTTGATTTGAGATCTTTCTAGCTTTTTGATGTGGGCATTTAGTGCTATACATTTCCCTCTTCATGTGCCTTTAGCTGTGTCCCAGAGATTCTGGTATGTTGTCTTTTTGTTCTCATTGGTTTCAAAGAACTTCTTGATTTCCGTCTTAATTTTATTATTTACCAAGGAGTCATTCAGGAACAGGTTGTCCAATTTCCATGCAGTTGTGTGGTTTTGAGTGAGCTTCTTAGAGTTCTAATTTGATTGTGCTGTGGTCCGAGAGACCATTTGTTTTGATTTCCATTCTTTTGCATTTACTGAGGAGTGTTTTACTTCCAATTATGTGATTGATTTTAAAGTAAGTGCCACGTGGCCCCAAGAAGAATGTAAATTCTGTTGTTTTGGGGTGGAGAGTTCTGTAGCTATCTATTAGGTCCACTTGATCCAGAGCTGAGTTCAAGTCCAGAATATCTTTGTTAATTTTCTGTCTCAATGATCTGTTTAATATTGGCAGTGGAGTACTAAAGCCTCTCGCTATTTTTGTGTAGGAGTTTAAGTCTCTTTGTACGTCTATAAGAACTTGTTTTATGAATCTGGGTGCTCCTGTATTGGGTGCATATATATCTAAGAAACTTAGCTCTTCTTGTTGAATTGATCCCTTTACCATTAGGTAATGCCCTTCTTTTTATTCTATGATCTTTGTTGATTTAAAATCTGTTTTGTCAGAAACTAGGATTGCAAATCCCTGCTTTTTTCTGCTTTCCATTTGCTTGGTTAATTTTCTCCATAATCTTATCTTGAGCCGATAAGTGTCTTTGCATGTAAGATGGGTCTCTTGAATTCAGCACACTAATGGGTCTTAACTCTATCTACTGGGCCATTCTGTGTCTTTTAATAGAGGCACTTAGCTCATTTACATTTAAGGTTAATATTGTTATGTGTGAATTTGATCCTGTCATCATGATGCTAGCTGGTTATTTTTCAGACTTATTGATGTGGTTTCTTTATAGTATCATTGGCTTTTGTATTTCAGTGTGTTTTGCAGTGACTGAAAACAGTTTTCCTTTCCATATTTACTACTTCCTTCAGTAGCTCTTGCAAGGCAGGTGGGGTGGTGATGAATTCCCTCAGCATTCACTTGTCTGAAAAGGATTTTATTTTTCCTTCATTTACAAAGCTTAGTTCAGCTGGATATGAAATTCTGGGTTGAAATTTGTTTCATTTAAGAATGTTGAATATTGGCCCTCAATCTTTTCTGGCTTGTAGGCTTTCTGCCGAGAGGTTTACTGTTAGTCTGATGGGTCCGTACTACTGATTCGTACTACCTGGATTCCTCACTGTGGGGAAGACTAAGTCTGCTGATCCATGGAGACTGTGGCCACCCCTTCCCACAGATGCTCAGTCCCAGGAAGATCAGAGTTCTATCCTTAAAACTTTGGCTGGAGTTGCTGAAATTCCTGCAAGGAGACCCTGCCCAATGAGGAGGGATGGGTCAGGGTCTGGACTAAAGAGGCAGTCTGGCCACGATCTGCCACAGCCACTGTGTTGTGCTATGGGAAATTCCTCCGGGGTCCAAACTATCCAGTTTCCCCAGCACTGGCCAGGGAAAAATGGCAGACTAGAGCTGCAGTGATGCAGCCACCCCACCAGCTGGAAGCTCTGTTGTCTTGGGCAGCAGGCAGCCACAGTGATGATGGCTATCCTTCCCCCCAGGAACTCGGTAGTCTCAGGTAGTCTCCCACCAAGTGGCCACTGAGAATCTGCTCAGTTCTGTGCTTGGGACCCAAGGCCTTAGTGGTGTGGGCTCATGAAGGGGATCTCATGATCTGCAGGTTACACAGATCCATGGAAAAAGTGTGGTTTCCCAGGCAGGGTAACTTGATCACTCACTACCTCCTTTGGCTGGGAGTGGGAGCTTCTCTTTCCCCATGTGGCTCCCAGGTGGGCTGTTGCACACCCTGCTTTTTCTCACTCTCCACAAATCATGCCAACTGCCTAGTCAGTCCCTTTGAGAGAACCTGGCTCTATCAGTTGCTGGTGCAGTATTCATTCATTGTTTTTGTTCTTCTCAGTGGAGGCCTCCAACTGCAGCTGTTTCTAGTCAGCCATCTTGGCACCTCATTGTGCATTTTTTGAACTTCCTTATTTTCTGGCACTGCAAGATGCTCCAGGTTCATCTTGTATATTTCCTGACTCAGTCTTAGAATCAGCCATTTCTCCAGGAGTCATTGTTTCTTTAATTGAAAAACTGTTTTAGAAGCCAAGATGTAGGTGTTGGGTGTGTTCATTGCTACTAGAATGTCATTGCTTCCAGATCTTCTAAGCTGACAGAGCAAGGAAACGTGTGTTTATATGACTATTGTGTATGTATGTGTGTATGTATATTTCTACATGTAACCATCTGTATCTATATTAAACTCTACATAAGTTGATCAACTCTAATTCATTATCCAAAGATCATTCTAGCCTTATCCCTTGCTTGCCTATAATCTACCACTCCAAAAGGGAGAAACCTGGTGCCTACCATCCTGTCATTAATGAACTGAACTCTTCAGTTCCAGTGTACATATGTAGTAGTGTAGAACTTTTAACACATACCCCTGTGGGAAACAACTTTATTAACTAGAACATGGTGTTTATGCACATTTTTTTCCTTTAGTCTTACAGATTCCATTCATTTCCAGAGCTAATTAGGTCAGCATTCCCTTATGTGAAGTTATAGCATATATCTAAAATAGTGTTACATTATTTTGTCCCAGCTAACATTCTAAATCAGGGTTCCCCAACCTCTGGGCCATGGACAGCTATGGCCATGGCCTGTTAGGAACTGGGCCATACAGTAAAAGGTAGGCAGCAGGTGAGTGAGCATTACTGCCTGAACTCTGCCTCCTGTTAAAATGTGCTCATTTTTTTTTTTTTTTGAGACAGCTTCTCAGTCTATCACCCAGGCTGGAGTGCAATCACAGCTCACTGCAGTCTTGACCTCCTGGGTTCAAGAGATTTTCCCATTTCAGCTTCCCAAGTATTTGGGACCACAGGTGCACACCATACGTGGCTAGTTTTTTGTTTGTTTGTTTTGTTTTATTTTTGGTAGAGACAGGGTTTCACCATGTTGTCCAGTCAATATCATTTTTATTAATCTAATGCCTCAGCAGCGGCATTAGATTCTCACAGAAGCCCGACCCCTATCGTGAGCTGTGCATATGAGAGATCTAGATTGTGCCCTCCGTATGAGAATCTAACTAATGCCTGATGATCTGAGGTGGGACAGTTTCATCCCCAAAACTCCCAGTCCTTCCTGTATGTAGAAAAATTGTCTTCCACGAAAACTGGTCCCTGCTGCCAAAAAGGTTGGGAACAGCTGTTCTAAATGATACATTTTTTTGTAACTTTGAGAAATCAAATTCACTCTTTCTGCTACAAAGTTTTACACATTTTGACAAATGCACAGTGTGATGGTGTATACCATTACAGTATCATACAGAATTGTTTCACTATCACTAAAACAAAAGGTCCTATGCTTTGCTTATTCAATTTTCCCCCATTGCTGAACTCCTGGAAACAACTTTTCTGTTACTATCTCTACAGTTCTTCCTTTCCTGTCATGTTACATAAATATAATCATACATTATGAAGTTGTTTCAGCTTTCTTCATCTAGAAGAAATAATTTAAAATTAATCTTCATTTTTACCTGATTTAATAGGTCATTCATTCATTCTCAATGTTGAATAATATTATACTATATGGATTTACCACTGTGTTCACTCACCTATTAAAGATATCTTGGTTGTTTCCATCCTTAGCAATTATAAGTACAACTTCTATATATATTTGAATGTAGGTTCATGTGGACGTAAGTTTTCAAAAATGTTGACAGTGAAATTGCTGGATCATATGATAAACTTACTTCTAGAGTGGCTATACCATTTTGTGTTTTTATCAGCAATGAATGAGAATTCTTCTTGCTCTGCATTTTAACCAGAAATTAGCAATGTTTATTTTTTAATTTTGGCCATTCTAATAGATGTAGTGGCATCTCTGTTGTTTTAATGGGTGTTTTTATAATAAAAAATGATATTGACTGGACAACATGGTGAAACCCTGTCTCTACCAAAAATAAAACAAAACAAACAAACAAACAAAAAACTAGCCACGTATGGTGTGCACCTGTGGTCCCAAATACTTGGGAAGCTGAAATGGGAAAATCTCTTGAACCCAGGAGGTCAAGACTGCAGTGAGCTGTGATTGCACTCCAGCCTGGGTGATAGACTGAGAAGCTGTCTCAAAAAAAAAAAAAATGAGCACATTTTATATTTTCTTTTGGTATTTATATGCAATTACTGAGATATCTTTAATTTTTCATACATTTTAATTGGGTTGTTCATTTTCTTATTGCTGAGATTTACTATTTTTTGTATTCTGGATTCAAATTCTTTACCACATATACTTGTTTCTAATAATATCTTTCAATCTGTGGCTTAAGTTTTTAGTTTCTTAAGAGTGTATTTTGCAGAGAAAAATCTTTTGGCTTTAATAAAGTGAAATTTATCTACTTTTCTTTCATGGATCATACTTTTGGTGTTGAATCTAAAATATTTCACTGACTCTAAGGTCACATAAATTTTCTCCTATGTTTGATTCTAAAAGTTTTGTTTTAAGGTTACATTTAGAAATATGATCATTTTCAATTTTCCTTTGAAATGTATTGCCTGTGTCTAGGTTCACCAGTTAGCATATGGACGTCCACTTTTTTCATCAGCGTTTGTTGGAGAAAAAAATAATAATAATAACTATACTTTCTTCATTGAATTGCCTTTGACTTTTGTCAAAAATATCTTTAGAATATTTGCATGACTCTACTTCTGGGCTCTCCTGTATGTTTCCTTGATATATAAATCTATTCTTTCACCGGTAGTATGCTGTCTTTATTACTTTCAATTTATAGTAAGTCTGGAAATCAGTTAATGTCATTCCTCCAACTTTGTCCTTCATCATTAGTATTGCGTGGTGCAATTAATGGTCTTTTGACTATTTATAAAATTTTAGAGTCATTTTTATCAGTATCTAGCAAATAGCTTCCTGGAATTTAGACGGGCATTCTACTGAACGTATACATCGAGTTTGGAAGAACTGACAGCAATATTGTACCTTCCAATCAATGAACATAAAATGTCTTTTTCTTTACATATATCTTTTCTTTCATCAGTATTTTGCAGTTTCTGCCTACAAACCTTATACATATTTTTATTTATTTAATCTTAAGTATTTTGTTGTATTGTAAGTGGTATTTTATTAAATCCTCAATTCCATTTGTTCATTTATGTTCCATAGGATGGGAATTGACTTGTGTATAATGACCTTGTATCTTGCCACCTTGCTATATTTGTTTATTTGTTCTGGAAGTGTTTTGTAGATTTCTTGGGGTTTTTTACATCATGTCATCTCTGAATGCAGACATTTTAATAGTTTCCCTTTCCATTCTGTAAATCTTTTTCAAAGTTTTCTTATTGCAATGGTTAGAACTTCTACTATGATGTTAATACTGATTTTTTCTCTATAATTCCTCTTTCTTTGATGTATGATTTTATTTTTATTATTTTCTTCTTCTATTTAGTATTTTTTCTTTTTTACTTTTTTACTTTAAGGTGCAGGTTTATTAGACCATGGATTTTAGTTTTTTTTTTTTTTTTTTTTTTTTTTTTTTTTTTTTTTTTTTTTTTTTTTTTTTTTTTTTTTAAGTACAGTCTCGCTTTGTCACCAGGCTGGAGTACAGTGGCGCAGTCTTGGCTCACTGAAACCTCTGCCTCCTGGGTTCAAGCGATTCTCCTGCCTCAGCCTCCTGAATAGCTGGGACTACAGGAGCATGCTACCATGCCCAGCTAGTTTTTGTATTTTTAGTAGAGACAGGGTTTCATCTACTAAATGAAACCATCTGTTGGCCAGGATGGTCTCAATCTCTTGACCTTGTGATTTGCCCACCTCAGCCTCCCAAAGTGCTGGGATTACATGGGTGAGCCACCATGCCCAACCCTGTTTTTCTTCTCTTTTAATATAAACATTTAATGCTGTATATCTCTGTAGGTACTATGTTAGCTGCCATACACAAACACTGATATATTGTATTTTTCTTTTTCATTTAGTTCAAAATGTTATCTAATGTTCTTGTAATTTTTTAACACATAGGTTTATTTTATAGCATTCTATAAAATTCTAATATTTGATTATTATTCACAATATCTTTTAAAAATTGATTTCTGGTATAATTTTGTTATGGCCAGAGAATGTTGATAATTTGAATCTTTAAAAATCTATTGAGATTTGTCTTATCACTCATTGTATCTGCTAAATGATCAAAGAGAATGCATATTCCATTGTTGCAGCGCAGTGATGAACAGTAAAGTTTCTGGAACTAAATATTTGGCTTTACGTCTTTCCCACTTTCTACTCTGTAGTCATGCAAAATTAATTAAACACACTGTGACTCAGCTTTCCCATTTGTGAAGTGGGAATAAAATAAAGACGACTACCTCATATGTAGCAATAAAGATTGAATTTGTTAACTCATATAAACAATTTCATCACTTTTTTATAAAAAGTAAACGTTTCATATGTATTAGCTGTCCTTATGATTTTATGATGCTTGCCTTTGTCATCATTATCATCCACAGCAATAGCAGTTGCATCAAACTTATAAAAACAGACTGAGGGGCAGTAGCTTGAAATGTGGTAGAAAATCAGAAAAAGATAATTTCATAAAAAAAGGGAAAGGAGTGATTCAAGAAGGCAGTAGAAGATCATCCTAAAGTCATCTTCTTTTTCACCCTATAATTTTTCTCATTTACAAAGAACTTCATGTACAATATATGCATTTACTTATTCCTCCTAGATTGACTTTTCTGAATTGCAGCTATTTCAAGTCACTGTTTACTCCACAATATTACTTAGAGTTCTCAAGGGTTTTTCAGGATTGATATGCCTGGCTTTAATTCATAAATTTTGTCTCAAATATTGTTATATTCCAGAGTTTCTTACAGTATTGAGCTATTCATCTTCTTCCACAGGTCAATTCCTACTGTTTAATATATATCAGGAAGTCCCATTAATTTTTCCTTCTAAATGTTGTTAAATTTGAAAATTACATTCTTTCCTTAATATCATCATTTTAGATCAATAAATCATATCTCATCTAGATTATAATGGCTTCTTTATCAATGTCATCCATTCTCAATGCCTTCAATTCTGTATCTACATTTTAGCCAAATTGGTCATGGCAAAGCACAAACCTGATGATCTTGCCCCAACCCACTCCTCTCCATTACTTATGTTTGGCTTTCAATTCTTTGAAAGATCTTAACCTATTTCTCCACCTGTATTTGTTATCAAGCACCCCCTTTTCCTTCACATTCCACTCACACAGGCCTTCTGGCACGTACTCTAAAGTTTTCTACTCTTTTCTGCTAAGGTATCTTTACACATATTTTTCTATGCCTAGACTCTACTTCTCTTTAAGTTAGTAAATTAGACTTATCATATAGACTTCATTCCAAGTGGTGCTTTCTCAGAGAGTTACCTGAAACCTGGGACTAGATCTTATTTCTCAGTTTATGCTCCCAGTGCTTCTAGGAGCACATTCATAGACATATTCATGTATTTGTATTTATTCGTTTATGTATTTATTTACTTTTTTGAGACGGTGTCTTGTTCTGTCTCCCAGGCTGGAGTGCAGTGGCGCGATCTCGGCTCACTGCAAGCTCAGCCTCCCGGGTTCACGCCATTCTCCTGCCTCAGCCTCCAGAGTAGCTGGGACTACAGGTGCCAGCCACCAGGCCTGGCTAAGTTTTTGTATTTTAGTAAAGATGGAGTTTCACCGTGTTAGAAAGTATGGTCTCGATCTGCTGACCTAGTGATCCGCCAGCCTTGGCATCCCAAAGTGCTGGGATTGCAGACGTGAGCCACCGTGCGCAGCCGGATTTTTGTTTATTAAGGTCTGTCTCCCCACTGTACTTTAAATTAGGTAGGAATAGTGCTCCTTATGGTTCACTACTTTATTACCAGTACCCTCAAGTACCTAGGCATCATAACTATAAGGAAAAATAAGTAAAGGAATAAAGTTCCATTTTAAAGTGGTATAACCTATCAAAGATAATGTAAAGGGAAAATTAGCAAAAATTTTAACATTGCAAGAATATTAATGAGTGAGGTCCTTGTCATATAATTTTATCTTTGGATCTTAGTGTAAATACGAATTTATTTTGCTTAATGCCCCCTAAAGAGGAAGCCATTGTATTATGGTAAAAAGAGCCCCATTCTCCCCCAAAATAAGAAGATTGGGTTCTGATCCTGACTTCTACCAAAGGAATCACATGTAAAGTCACCCAAAACTACAAACAAGTTCTTCTGGAATATAACTGCTGTCTCAAGACCAGTTTCCCATTAACCTGTAACAAATTACTTCAAAACAGCATGGTACTGGTACCAAAACAGAGATATAGACCAATGGAACAGAACAGAGTCCTCAGAAATAATACCACACATCTACAGCCATCTGATCTTTGACAAACCTGAGAGAAACAAGAAATGGGGAAAGGATTCCCTATTTAATAAATGGTGCTGGGAAAATTGGCTAGCCATAAGTAGAAAGCTGAAACTGGATCCTTTCCTTACTCCTTATACGAAGATTAATTCAAGATGGATTAGAGACTTAAATGTTAGACCTAATACCATAAAAACCCTAGAAGAAAATCTAGGTAGTACCATTCAGGACATAGGCATGGGCAAGGACTTCATGTCTAAAACACCAAAAGCAACGGCAGCAAAAGCCAAAATTGACAAATGGGATCTAATTAAACTAAAGAGCTTCTGCACAGCAAAAGAAACTACCATCAGAGTGAACAGGCAACCTACAGAATGGGAGAAAATTTTTGCAATCTACTCATCTGACAAAGGGCTAATATCCAGAATCTACAAAGAACTCAAACAAATATACAAGAAAAAAACAAACAACCCCATCAAAAAGTGGGCAAAGGATATGAACAGACATTTCTCAAAAGAAGACATTCATACAGCCAACAGACACATGAAAAAATGCTCATCATCACTCGCCATCAGAGAAATGCAAATCAAAACCACAATGAGATACCATCTCACACCAGTTAGAATGGCAATCATTAAAAAGTCAGGAAACAACAGGTGTTGGAGAGGATGTGGAGAAATAGGAACACTTTTACACTGTTGGTGGGATTGTAAACTAGTTCAACCATTATGGAAAACAGTATGGCGATTCCTCAAGGATCTAGAACTAGATGTACCATATGACCCAGCCATCCCACTACTGGGTATATACCCAAAGGATTATAAATCATGCTGCTATAAAGACACATGCACACGTATGTTTATTGCAGCACTATTCACAATAGCAAAGACTTGGAATCAACCCAAATGTCCATCAGTGACAGACTGGATTAAGAAAATGTGGCACATAATACACCATGGAATACTATGCAGCCATAAAAAAGGATGAGTTCGTGACCTTTGTAGGGACATGGGTGCAACTGGAAACCATCATTCTCAGCAAACTATCGCAAGAACAGAAAATCAAACACCGCATGTTCTCACTCATAGGTGGGAACTGAACAATGAGATCACTTGGACATGGGAAGGGGAACATCACACATGGGGGCCTATTATGGGGAGGGGGGAGGGATGGCATTGGGGATTATAACTGATGTAAATGACGAGTTGTTGATGGGTGCAGCACACCAACATGGCACAAGTATACATATGTAACAAACCCGCATGTTGTGCACATGTACCCTAGAACTTAAAGTATAATAATAATAAAAAAATACTCCAAATGATTAATTGTATATTTGTAGTTTTTGTCACACTAGCAGCCAACCTAAAAACAGTAACTTGATAATAAGTTTCATTAGGAGATAAAATCAGGGAACATCTGTAAAAACTAAGTTAAGATTGGAGAAATTTGGGAGTTAGCAAAGACTGTGTAGTGCAGTATTTTTCCTATCACAGAATGAGGGACCTGGGATATTTGTGCACCAGTTCTCTTTAGTCATTGGCTGAGGGTTACTCCTGGGCTGGATGTTAATTCTCAGCACTTTATCCTTCCTAGCATGTAGACATAATGGGTCTAATTACAGGGAAACTGAGCCAGTTGGGAGATGGACCAGTGTGTATAATTTGGTAAAGCCCAAATAGATATGGGAGGGATATCATAATTGTCTTCTACAGTTTATTCCTTGCACTGAACAGATTTGCTTGTGCTGCATAAGAACATACTTATCACTGCCATACGACTCATTCAAAATGTAGCTTATCCTTTACCGGCATTTCCGTTCTCCTAAATTGATTGCTTGGCAGAGTAACTCGGATCTTAACTTCCAAAGGAGGCTGACCCTTCGTTATCATGCTCTTTTCAAGCATTGTTGCTGTAGCCACCCATTATTATACTAACTGGGCATGAAAAGGGGAACCATTGTGAGTACCTTGTTTTCTACATATACTCTTACTTGTCCCTGTTATGTAACAGAAACCGTGTCTCTTATAATAGAAGTGATTTTCCCCACCAGTATAGTACACCAGAATCGTATTACTTTGCCTCCTAGTCTCCCGTGAAACAGTGCCTGTATCCCTTAATAGATGCATATGCATATATTTATATAAGGTCTCTATATAAGGGACCAGTTGCATACCAGAAGTCAGCATTTGAATGATGAATAGTTATCTGCGACAGAGGACATGGACTTGGACCAGCAACCCGAGGACACTACATTCTTAGAATTTTCCTTGGTAATTGCCAGAAATGTCATGTGGTACTCTCCTTTTACCACAAATACTCTTTGTTCTAAAACCTGAATTTGTTCTAAAAGCTGAATTGATGTCTTCAAACTCCTCAGAGTCCCACTATTCACTGTGCGTCTTTCTTAGAGATAGGAGTTACAAGGAGTAATAACTGTCCTTTACCTTGGATGGGACATGCTAGAACATTGTGCTTCTACAATATTCACTGATAAGCTAGTCCCCTGCATCTTTGTGGGATTTATTTTGTACCATGTAGTGCTCATGTGTCTTATTTGCCTGAGTTATTTCAATTTCCTGGTTTTGATATATAAAAAAAATGATGTCATCAGTGTGAGAGAACAATTTGAGGTTTGACCGAATATGCAGATGATCAGAAGTTTATGTGGACTGTATTGTGACAAAGAGCAAAAATATAATTACAGTGATGATGCAAAATAATGAAAGTATATTGCTGTCCATTCCATAGGAATGCATTGTTCTACTTTTCTTTCTCCACAGTGATGAAAAAACACATTCAAGCAATCAATAGTTGCATGTAAGTCCCAGAGGTTTTGTCGATTTGTTCTAGTATCAAATTTATATCAACTGTGGCTGTGATACCAGTTTATCAGCTATGATTGAAACTAACAGTTATGTTAAAAAGAGATTTCTGTCATTTGCTGAACCAGAGGTCATATTGGTGAGTTAAATTGTGATATGAGACTACCACATCTACTTTCTTTAAATCTTTGAGAAAAACATTAATCACGGCCATTCAACTTGAAATATTATATTGCCTCTTTTTATTTGGGCCAAGAATGTGAGTACAATTTTACAGGCTTCTACTTGGCCTTCCCTACAGTGAAGTGAAGCTCTTACATTGTATGGAGCCAGTGGGAGGATCTCTCAGCTTTTAACTATATTTATTCTTACTACAAACCCATGACCAGAGAAATGACCACAGAGTGGTGCTCACATCCATTAGACTTTCTATGAGGCAAACTTCAGGCAGGATCCATTTATCACCTGACCTCTGTGTTCCTTCTCTAATGGAGGACTATCATCGCTTTTCTTTTACCATTGTTAGTACTTAAGTTTCTGACTTATATCCAATAGCGTTTGGAAGATCTGTTGCAACATCGGGAGATCGGATCAGGATTTTCCACTATGGTCACTGACATCAGCCTTCTGCTCACCTGCTGTTGATCATTTCTGATGTTTAATCAAGTAACACTCTCCTTGACTACCCATCTCTTTCACCTCTAATAACAAAACGATTTACTAGCCCACCCCACATATTCTTGTGTGTTACTGCCGCCTGCTGGCCATTCTATGCTTGCTGGTCGCTGCCATTATTCCACTCACCCACTGCCATGATTACGCGCTGCATCTGGCCCCTGCTATTCTTGAATCCTGTAATCCCTATTGACTCCACAGCTAAAATTGTCATCTCTGCCTGAAGTGACATCTTTTGACCTCCTGCATTTTCCTCCCCAAAACCCATCCTAAACACTATTCTAGACTCATCTTAAATTTACTTCATGGTCATAAAGCTTTCTCAGATTGCCTGACCAAAGTCAATCTTTTTCTGTGGCTTCCTTAGTTTTAGTTTGTACTAGCATCTTCTCTGCATCTGTGTCAGATGTGATTGCGTTTTTCACCATAATGTAGCATCATTGAGTGTAGAAGCTCTGTACAGTTTATCGTTATCTCCTGAGACACATTTCTTAACACACACACCCCTTTATTTGAAATAGATATCATCTGAATAAAAGTAATGTACAATTTGAGAAAACATGAAGTGTATAGTATGAAGATTCCAGATTATATATTTCAATACTTAATATTTAGTTACTTTTAAAATAGTGGAAATTGAGAAATAAGAACAATTCAAAGTTGTGATTCTCTATATCTGTGTAAGGCAGGTGCTAAGGTATATTCTATAAAAGTATATTTACTTATATGAGAATCTTGTCCCTAAAGAGTGGCAGGGAAAAAGGAAGTCTATTCACTTTAATGGAGCAATTTATATGTATTACACCAAAATCCTTCTACATCTACTATATTACATTTTCAGTGACTGATTTAAATAAAGTAGCATTAATGAAGTACTTGCAATGAACCATTTACATATACCTTGAAATTAGCAGAGGAAGGAACATAACAATGATGATTTCTTTATGTTAGCAATTCTGCGCTAGTTTACTTTATCTAAAGATCTCTAAGGCTTTACAAACATTAACATCTCCCTCTTATCCAGTGAGATAAGTATCATTATCCAAGTTTTATAGTGAAGTGATGGAGGCACAAAGAGATTAAGTGATTTCCTCAAGGTTACTGTCAATAGTGACAAAGAAAAAAAAGTTCGATTTATGAATCTCAGTCTTAACCATCCTTGGGCTCTGTGTAGTTGTCACCCAAAAAATCCCGATAAAAAATTGAGAATACAGTAAACAAAGAACACGTAGGTAAAAAACAAATATTTCAGTATTTGACATCATGTTGATTAAATAGGTAGAAACATTCAGCACAAATCTGGAAACCTAGTATATTGAAAAGGAAATGGTCCAGAGTTTTTAATTAAATGAGGATGGAAAGGATTGTTTTACCTTAGCTGCCAATCAACTTGTATATACTAAGCATATGACTGTGCTTTGAGAAAATTCTAAACCTATATATCAAAGAAAATAGCTACATCATTTGAAATTTATTAACATGGCCTATGGCAATCTATGTACCTAAAATAAAACACTTTATATTACAACACAACAGAAAACCTTTATTGGGTAATATATTTTCTTTGTTCTTTAACAATCCATTCTGTCAGATTATACAGGTTAAAATGCCTCTTCTAAGTGACCTCTATGTAAAGCAAAAATTCTGTTGTTAAAGCCAAACAAAATGTATTATTTTACTCGGTGAAATCAGGTAAAAGAATAATCTTTCTGCATATTATCTAAGTAATCATAAATCTGCAATATAATTAGTGTTTATTTATTGAATGGTTGCTTTTAAGAAATAAAATTGGTCCAGGGGCTGGGCGCGGTGGCTCAAGCCTGTAATCCCAGCATTTTGGGAGGCCGAGACGGGCGGATCACGAGGTCAGGAGATCGAGAGCATCCTGGCTAACACGGTGAAACCCCGTCTCTACTGAAAATACAAAACTAGCCGGGCGAGGTGGCGGGCGCCTGTAGTCCCAGCTACTCGGGAGGCTGAGGCAGGAGAATGGCGTAAACCCGGGAGGCGGAGCTTGCAGTGAGCTGAGATCCGGCCACCGCACTCCAGCCCGGGCGACAGAGCGAGACTCCGCCTCAAAAAAAAAAAAAAGGAAAAAAAAAGAAATAAAATTGGTCCCAGGCAACTACTAAAAGTTCTGAGAATTATTTGTGTTTAAATAGGATACTTCTAAATCTCAGGAAGACAATTTGCTAATGACAAAAAAAGAAAAAAAAACAGGAAGTTAAATCATTTGAAGTTTCTTCACTATGAGCCAATCTTCCATTTTTGCAAACAAAAGATATCCACAGGTCCATTGATACCTGCAATAGGTGTTCTTCCATGTCCCTAGATTTGTTGTCTTAGTATGGCACTAATATACTAAAACACCATGGCTCATGGATACCATACCCAATCTCTCATATAGGCTGCTGTTTTCCTTCAATTCCATTGACTCATATCCTTCTACAGGCAACATACCATAAACTACACATATTTAAAGGTGTATATTTGAAAAGTTTTGTCATATATATGCCCTTTTAAAACCATTACTACTGTTAAGATGATGAAACTGCCCATTATATTCCAATTTGACCCTTTGTACTTCTATCTTCCCACTCCTTCCTACCCTTACTCTCCCGCCTCCAAGCAACAAGGGATCTGCTTTCTATCACTATATTCTAGTTGTCATTTTGTAGACCTTTGTATAAATAACATCATTTAGCATATTTTTCTTGACTTATTGTACTCTACATAATTATTTTACTATTTACCCATGTTATAGTGTATATAAATAGTTCATTTGTTTTATTGCTCAGTAGTATTTAATTATACGGATATATTACAATTTTAAAAAATGTATTCACACTCTTCATTTGGCTTGTTTTCAGCTTATGACTATTACAAATAAAGCAACTATGAACATTTGCATAGAAGTATTTCTATGTACGTACACTTTCATTTCTCTTAGGTGAACATCTAGGAATGAAACACATCTTATGGTAGGTGTGTGTTTGACTTTTTTTTTTTTGAGACAGACATCTCAGTCTGTCACCCAGGCTGGAGTGCCATGGCACAATCTCAACTCACTGCAATCTCTGCCTCCCAGGCTCAAGCGATTCTCATGTCTCGCCTCCCAAATAGCTGGGACTACAGCTGGAATTACAGGTGTGCACCCCAGAGACCAGCTAATGTTTGTATTTTTAGTAGAGACAGGGTTTCACCATGTTCCTCAGGCTGGTCTCAAACACCTGGCCTCAAGTATTCCACCCACCTCCACCTCCCAAAGGGCTGAGATTACAGGTGTAAGCCACTACGCCCAGCCTTCACATTTGAATAAACTACTAAACTTTTCCAAAGTGGTGGTACAAGTTTACATACCGTAAACTACATAGAAGAGTTCTGGTTTTTCTACATCTTTACTGCTTCTTGGTATGGTAAAATCTTTTTAATTTTAGACATTATAATAAATATGTAGTGATAATTAGCTGGGGTTTTAATTTGTATTCTCCTAGTGACTAATGATATTTGCCATCTTTTCATGTGCTTTTTGCCATCCATATGTCTTCTTTGGTAAAATGTCTGGTCAAATATTTTCTTCATTTTTAATTTTTTAAATGAAGATTCATGCTGAGCAAATATAAAACATCACAACTTTAGTTTGCTTGGATAGAAAGTGTGATTCAGATCTTTAAAACATGATATGCTTATACTATCTAATCAGCTTATAATCATGGAAAAAAAACAGATAGGTAATAGTATTAATCAATGATTTTACATTTTTATGGAAGCCAGTGCCTTAGCTAGTTAACTTAATCTTGTAGAGAGATATAAGATTTTTACATTGTTTGATCCTTCAATGCAGTGACAAGCAATGCTGTACACTTACTTTACTAGTAACTAAGAGAAGAGCTAGCATAATTTTTTAGATAAGCAAATAGTTTCCTTTTATGTAATAAGGTAATTGACTAGACAATTTTTAAAATTTATTTTGAATCATTCACTATTGACAAAATATTGTTTTTGCTATGATAAAGTGTGGAAATAATAACATGTTATATGGATACTGACACAACTCATAAAAGCTAGGTTACCAAAATACTTATGCATCCAAATTCTTTCTACTAACTTTTTCGTAATGTTTATAACATGTCATGTTTGTGCCAATTCATGTCAAAAGTTCAGTGCATTATTTTTTGATAGACATTTTGTGTGTGTTTTCTATTTCAGGGATGTGCATGTCACGAATGTCAAGGATTTTACAATGTAGGCGAATTTCCTTCTTTGAACACATTTTAAAATCAGACTTTCTTACTGCATTTTTTCTGAAAATTTCCACTAAATTGACAAAATTGATTTGCATTTCTTTACAGTGTATAAATTCTACCATTTTAATAGAAATAGTAATACATAGATGCATAGCAATTAATATCTGTGTTTCAGAATGCTAATGTTGTATAATTTGTACTGATCCAAAAAATGTCACAACACAGGGAAAAAGAAATGTTTCATATATCAGATACCTAAACACATAATATGTACAATTCTATACGCACAATGCAATTTTAAGATGTGAATAATTACATGCAGACCAAACTTCCAAGTCTGACAAGCCAAGGATGGTTTTAAAATGCAAGAATCTGAGTATGTATGTGTTTCTCTGTGTACACATGCTCACGATGGATACAAACAGACATATGGGAAAAATAGTCTCAGCCACTCCCTGCAACTCCTCTCTTTTTTCTTTTTTCTTAAGAGACGAAACGTAATACAGCTGAAATTCAAAATTTCTAGCAAGGTTTTTTTTGTGAATCATTCCTCTCATTGAAATTTTGATTTTTTTTTCACCAAATTGCTCTTGCAGGAGGAGGGCATTACTACACAATAATCTTCAGAAAAACTTCACATTTAATAAATCTTTATACCATAATCCCATTGATGACCAGTGTTGATTCTGATGGTTTGGGTGAGTAAATGGGGGCCCCCTGATTAAAGGAAACACAGATCGATGACATCCTGTCTTTGGTTGCCCTATAGAACTCTTGTTCAAACTTAAGGTAAGGTACAGATTTCATCTATTTTCTTAAAGCTTCCCTGATTGCTTTAGAATATGCTCTCTCTTAATACATACTGCAATATTATCTTTGTAATTATTACTACTAACTACATCGTTAATCTAACTTTGCAGAAATGAAAGTAAAACCAAAGCTTTTTAGGAAGATGGAAAGTTCAAAGTCTAGTAGAAAGAAAAATGTTCAAGATTCTATCAGACAGAAAAAAATAACAAACAGCAACATAATAAGCACTGAGAGATTTAGAACTTGAATGCAAATTTTGAGATTGGGATCAGGAAAGCTGAAACTGAAGTAGGAAACAGATACCATACCATAAAAACCATCTTATCCAAGGCAACCGTATAGGTTCTTTGACCTGATGTCTTCCTGTTGGTAGTGACAAAACTATCAATAGCATTCCCTTTCACTCATAAAAGTGACTAATTTGTACAATAAATTATAAAGTCACTGTAATTTAAGACTATCTTCTGATTTCTCTTTTTTTTCTTGCAAGTAGTAAGGAGCATTTGAAATATGTTTAAAAGATACTGATAAGGTCAAATAACCACTTAGAAAAGCTAAGCTGGCAATTGGTTGGAAGATGACTTTCAAAGAGGTAAGACTGAGGCCAAGAAAACTAGTAAGGAGACCCATGAGGCAGTCCAAGTAGAAATGATTAGGACCTGAAAGGCTGCAACGGTAATAGTGCTGTAAGAAAGACATAATTTCAAAAAGTATTTAGGGGCTGGGCATGGTTGTTCACAGCTGTAAATCCAGCAATTTAAGAGGACAAGGTGGGTGGATCACCTGAGGCCAGGAGTTGGAGACCAGTCTGGCCAACATAATGAAACCTCATCTCTACTAAAAATACAAAAAAAAAAAAAAATAGCCAGACATGGTGGTGCACACCTGTAATCCCAGCTACTAGGGAGGCTGAGGCAGGTGAATTGCTTGAACCTGGGAAGAAGAGGGTGAGTGAGCTGAGATCGCACCATTGCACTCCAGCCTGGGAGACAGCTTTGCTCTGTCTAAAAAGAAAGAAAGAAAAAAAAAGTATTTAGGAATTAAGTAACAATAGATTGAAGATGACTGAGAACAAAAGAGAAGAAACAACTAGACACTAACTAAATGTTAAGCAGAAGAATTAACATGAGTAACTGAAAGTTTAGAAACAGAGAAAACTATAGGATATGTTCTCTAATGATGGAATGGCATAAATTAGATAAAGCATGAGATGTGTGTGGAACTTACTGTAATACACCTCTAGTAGAGTCTTTGGATATAAATACAAGATGACTTTAATGTTAGCATTAGGAAGCGTTAGCCTAGAGAGCAGAAGAAAGGTCTGGGATAATCAGGAGACTGGACCGGACACCTGGTGGGGCACTGGGGGCAGACTGCCAGGTTCTGCAATCCAGGTATGAGCTGCCCAGTGAGTCAGGTTCCAGAGCCAGTAAGTCAGAGCTAGAGCCTGGTAAACAATTCGTTGTTGGGGCTAAAGTTTGAGAACAAGTTTAATGAGCTGAGGGTACAATAGGTAACTGGGTTGAAGCGCAGGCAGGTCAGAGGAAAATCAAGGATTCCCCACTGGGGCAGGAAACCAAGGCTTGCAAAATTGAAAAGAAGAGATGTTTATTTATGGATAGAGCTGACAAATGGGTGGTTGAAAAACTGCTTCCTGACCAGAGAAGCTGAAAAAACGGCAAGGCAGAAGCAGGCAGAGGTCAGATAAAAACAGAAGAATGTTTACTCAATGAAGTTAAATTTCACCCCTCAAAAAGTAAGCTGTTAAATGCTACTGATTGACACAGTTTTGGGATTCACAAGCAACTGCACCCAAACTCAGTCTATTCAAGGGGAGTGGACTTTACCAGGACCATGATAATTTCATTTCCTTTTTACCTGCAAAAGATATAATTGAAAAGCGTGATGACAAAAATGAGATGATAAAATGTGTTGGCAGATACATGATAAAGTCTATGCGTTTTCATAGACTATCAGAATAGTCTCTTATTGCAGTTAGTTTTTATTTTACATAGATATGTGGAAAAAGTTAATTTATATCTTACTAAACATTTCTGAAAGAATGTTTTATCTTGTAAGCCATCCTTATTGATTTTTTTAACAGCACTTATATTTTTCAAATATTTAATATTTTGTTCCCCCCTTAAAATTTCCTCTTTTAAAACAGTGTGTTCTATTAAGTTACAGTCAGTTAATCAAAAAGAAGCAAATTGGGTGCTAAAAGCTATCAAGACACCAAGGTTCGGGAAATTAATAAATAGCAACATGGAATTTAGAGTTAAAAATGATTTTCAGAGTGGTGTCTTTCAGAATCAAGCTCATATGTCAATTTTAGATATTTCCTTAAAACTAGGAAGTGCCATCATTATTTTTTAACTTATTTATGGACTTAAAAATTTGCTGCATATTTAATGCCATACCTAAATGTATGCCAGCAAAATAGAGCCTACCATCTTATTAAAATATACTGTGACAAAACAAACAAAACAAAATGAAATATCACGCTCTGTACCACATTTGATGTAATCTGGAGATCATCTGTTTTAGAAATAACTATCTGCAGATTATGGTTCGGGAAGATTACACATAAGGAATTGATATTTGAAAGAAAAATAAAGACAATAAATATGAATTTGCAAAGAGTCAATATAATTAGTATTTGCAAAAAAGCAAATAAAGTTACTATATAATTCTGAGTTTTCATAAGTAACATAATTAACATGTCATTAAACTTCATTGTTAGCTTCCATAGAAAATTATCTTGACATTGCATCTGTCCAGGTGAAATACAGTTCGTTTTACTATTTCCCATAACTTACCTCTTATGGTTTTATGAAAGCGTATGTAGTAGTTTCACCTTTGGCTCTATCCTGTGTTATACACATCACAAACTCATTTAAATAGTGATATTAATGATTTTGGAAATCACTACAAATGGATGGCAGCATCGTTGTCGTTAATGTCTCAAGGGAGTGATACAAGGGAGTTTTATCAGCTTGAGGCTGAGGTATTTGATGAAGTAGTAACAAACTAGCCCTGAATTGTCTTTCATTACCCTTTATCTCTCCTAGAGAGAATATAATCTTATTCAAATTATAATAGCCTCTGTTATCAACGAGCTTTACTATTTATTTACCTGCATCCAGACATGCAAATACACATGCATTCTGCTTTTTCAACCTACCTGTAATGAAATTTCTTCACTATCAGAATCATGCACAATCACAAATTATAAACTAGTTACTAGTATAATTTGCTAAGCATTAAAAAAACTCTATTCATGCATTTAATATACTGCCTTGATTAAAGAAGCAAAATCCTACATTAGGGTTGAAATACAGTATATGCTAAATAACTTTTAAAATAGGATCACTATTTCAATGAGAAAGTACTTGCGGCATTTTTGTTACTGTTTTGTCTTGTTTTATCCTCAAGCAAAATACTAAGTTTAACTGTGCTGAGGCTAACTTAGGTTAGACAAAGAATTGTTAAATGAGGTGGTACTTCTGCTAAAAGCAGAGCACTTGATGTCTAGATATCTACTTTTTTTTGCTTATCTTTTTCATAACAATATTCTTTATATTTGCATAAGGTGGGTAATTCCAAAGAGCTTCTATACTCTTTACTAATTTTATCCTTTTATCCAATGTGTAAAATAGGATAAACAAGTATAATTATGAAGACTCTATGAATGGAAGAACCATAAGTTGGAGAAGTGTTTTAATGTTGTGTAAAGAACATCAAGAGTAGAGTCTGTCCCCAAGGCAGTCTTCTTTCCTCTTTGAAAAGTCTGCTTTAGACATTGAGTATAACTGTCTTTGTCTCTTTTAACATATGTTGACTAACAATGCAAAAAAAAAAAAAAAGAAAAAAAGAAAAAAGATTCTTATAATGAAGTTAATGGTGGTTTGGAAATTAAGTACTTTTTTTCCAGTGGCTCATTTATACAACAAATATTTATTGACTGTTTGCTTTGTGGCAGGTACTGTTCTAGATACAGGAGATAAGGCAGTGGATGTATACACCAGAAACTCTACCTTTATTCAGTTATAAAGGAGGTTATAAACGGGTACTATGGAAAAAATAACATAAAATCATATGGGGTAGATGGAGACTGACAAGTGCGGTTTTAATATCAAAAGTATTTTGGGATAGGCCTCAATGAAGTAATAGACTAGAAAGAGATGAGGCAGTAAATTACCATATAGAAAAAAAAAATCAGATATTTGTACGAATTACTTCCAATAATTTGTCATTTTCTACTTTGCAAAATATTACTGATATAGCATCAGATTTTATTCTCCAAATAACCTTATGAAATAAGAATAATTGTGACTATTTCTGTCTTATAGATGAGAAAACACATTTGAAGATGCTGAGTGTTATAAAGAGCACCAGTATTAATTCTTCCCTTCCAGGCAATAACTTAACTGGTTTAATTTAATATTCTTCAGGCCAATGTACTAGCTTCATTTAAGATTCTTTTAAACTAATGAGACTTCCTAAAATTAACATGTTAATATTATACTAGTCGATGATATCCGCAAAGGTAGGATCATGTCTGTTTTATTCACTAATGATTTTATTAAGCTTGCTAATGTCCAGCCATGCTAACCATTTTTTCTAGTTCTCAAATGTACTCATTCCTTCTACTCTCTTCTGCTTCCTCTGACTGGTAAATACTTAAATACTTGCCTGCACATTCTCTTTTTACATATTTGTATTCTCACAACAGAACTTTATTTACAATTGCTGTTTACTCAGTTTCTCATACAGTAGGCATGTTATCATCTGAGTCTCAATTCTCTTATCACGTACTGTTTATGTGTTGTCTACCTTCTTCTCACTAGAGTAGGAACTTCCTGAGAGCAGGAACACTGTCATTATCATCACAGTGGTGTTTTCAACTCTCAGAACTATCCAAAGCACACTGTAAGTCCATGTATTGGTTGAGCTAATGAATGAATTATAGCTGTCAACTCATCTTATGACTCCAAAATACATTCTAAGCATTAGTAATGACAGAAAGCATTTAGAATTAGCACAAGTAATATTTGTTATATCAGATACTTTAATTAGCACTACATTATGTAAATGACATTATTGTTACCATTTTTCAGATCAGAAAAGTGAGGCACAGAGAGAGTGCTTCTGCAGTCAGTAACTTGCAGTAATATTTGAGTACATGATCTTAACCATTTCACTCTATAAAATTCCTCCTTTATACATTATCTAAAAATATAATGAATATTTTCTTTGAGATTTTTCAACATATTGCACAAGTCTAAGGAGTATCATTTGTATAAATATTACATGAATATTGACAATAAGGTGACTAAATGCCCTTGGATCAAGCAACGGGAAGGTCATTGTTTTAGTCAGAATACCTTCAACAACTTATTGGTTTCCTCTAATTTTACTCTCAGAAACAGTAACTCTTAGTCAGAAAGAGACTAATGTGTAGTTAAATATGTGCCCAAATACTCTTTCTCATCAAAATCGTAACACAAACATTGGTAATTGCTGCTAAGAAAACTAAAAAGTTTCCTAAGGGGTACATTTGTCTATGTTTTAAACTTAATAATTAGCAACTTTAATTTCAAAATCATAAATATTCATTATCACAGAAATTGGATATGGGAGTGGAGATGAGGACTTATGTAAGACTTTTCACATACTATAAAAGATGAGCTCTTTCTCATTCGCCAGAATTTGGATAGAAGAAAGCATGTCATTATCGTGTAAACTCCATGAGGAACTATCCAATGGCATGATGCTCTGGGTCCTGCACCCTTATCCAGTGTTTGGGAAGCAGTGGAAGTGAGCAGTGCTTCTTAAGTCGTCTATATCAGAGCTATCCAAAGTGGATTCTGCAGAGTATATAAGCAGGATGTTAAGAAGCATTATATAAAACAAAATTTCCATGACAGATAAATTTAGAAAATTTTCAAATACAGTTAATAAAGTGTTATTTCTGAAAAATGTATCAGATCTTGTAACATAACATGAGATGTAAGTACTCAAGAGGGGGTTATAGGTTGCAACGTTGCCCAAGTAAAACTGAAGTTAATATTGTTACTGATCATAAAAAAAAAAGGCATTATATGCCTTGGAGTTTATTTGGAATTGGTAATTATTCTGATTAGTAATGACTGGAAAAGCATTTGCTTGTCTCATTCATTAGATGTAAAAAGTGTACCTAGTATGGTTATGATGAATAGAAAATAAATGGAGAGAACTGACCTGAAAAGATTTTGATATAAGGTTGTTGACAGTTCCTAAGGTAAGGTTCTCTATATTCAAATACAAGTGATATTAAATTGATGTCATCTTAGAGAAAAATGCAAAATGGATTAAGTTGTAGTTGAGGATTTTAAGACTGTTTCTAAAAATGTATTTAAAGGGTCTTAATTGTACCTAGATACAAATATTTTACTAAATTTAAAAGATTTATTAAAAATCAGTATCAATTGTAAAAAAGAATATGTATTCCTATAGACTGTATTTTCAGCTAAATGAAAAATTTAGCTATTTAGACTTGCATCATTCTAAGGACAAATGTCATGTCATCAAATCGCAGGTTTTCTCAAATGTAGGTGTTGGTTCCTAGAAAGAAGTAGCATCAGAAATCCCAATCTTGCACAGTCAGCCTACAAAGTAGTAGAAAATATCAGGATAAAATTTACTAGGTAAATCTCCTCTTAAATCTGAGGTATGTGACAAAAAAAAATCTGAACACAGAAGTATAAAATCTATTTTATAGAATTTTTAAGCCTTGGAAATGATGGAGATGATGCCAAATAAATGAAAGATCAAATGCCAAATGAATAAAAGATCAAATAAATGAAAGATCCATTCAGACTACTGTTACCTCCCACATTCTACCTGGCCTATAAGCAAGCCCATAGGCTTCCTTTAACAAATGCCCAGATCAAATGTCTTAAGGGACTTCTTTTCTTAGAATAGTAGGTGTGACCTCAAAAGTAATTAAACATAAATGATCCTTCCAGGAAGAATATTAAAGGGATTTAAGGTAGAAAGGAAAACAGTGAAAGAAAGGGGAAACCACAGAGCTTGACCAAGTAGTTAATATAAATGTAGTGTTTGGGGATAATATTTGGAGCATCTAAATAAAAATAAATTTCTTATTTAGGAATTTGAAAAATAAATCTCCTTGAAGTACAACACAAATAAAAAAATGTATAAATCATTAATGCACAGTAAAATAAATCATCATTAAAAAGAACAAAGCCATTTAGCAAAAAACAGGTAAAGATTAAAACATCACTGAGGCCAGGCAAGCCCTCTTAAGTCCCTGCCAAATATGATCAGCCACCTTCATTTCAAAAGGAAATAGTGCAGATTTGTTTTGAAATTTACATAAAATTATATACTACATTTCTCTGTTTTCACTCAACATTATGAGATTCACCCACGTTAGGCTATCATGTAATTACTTTATTGATTTAAATTTTTTAAAAATAATTACAACCAGCTATTGCAAATCACAGAAAATAATTCTAGAGGTTTCCACAAATTTAAGTCCTGTTTATATTTGAGTAAATCAATGACTTTCATAATTTCAAATCTGACTCTACTAAGTAACAACTAAATAAATGCAAATATTTGGCCTCCTAACTTAAACTGGACATCGAATAGAAATAAAATACTTGTGCCATAAGGTTATTGTGAAAATCCAATGAATATTAGTAATGCTTTATACAAAATTATAATAAAAATTAAATGCAATACCATATGAATAGAAATTCTCACTTGTACATAGGACGTATGACTATAATGTAGAGAACAGGATTTTTATGCCTGGTCTCCAGAATCCTGTTTGGTTCTCAGTCTTCTTCTGACCATGAGAACTTTTGAATGTCTAGAGATCACCCACATTAGGATATGACCTACCCACTTGAAAATTTTTCATATTCACATACGCAACATATTGCCTTTAATTTCAGATTGTCAGAGACCACCTGAGAGAATTCTCAAATTTGTGATCCTAAGATTTAGAAAACAATAACTTTAATGCTTTTGCAGATTTATCTTAACAAAACAAAAAAATACTGATTAGAAAATACTCTCAATCTTTTGTGGAGAGAAATATTACAGGGTCCTTTTTTACTTTTAAAACAGGTGATAAGTAGGCAGAGAGTTTGCTTTCCTAGGTAACTGAAATTAGACTGCGGAGACTAAATAATGCTTGCCTTCGAGCAGATTCAGATTTACCTTCTAAATCCTTTCAAATTCCTCACTCAGTTCTAGTCCCTAGATGTAGCATTTTTTCCTGGGATGAAATGATCTATGTGTTCTCTCTCTTTTGTTCACTCTCTATCAACTTTAACTGATACTCTATTCTGACATGTAATTTGTGCAAAAGACTTCAGAATTGTTTTCAGAATTTTTCTCGTTTTATCACTTAAACTTTTTGTCGTGAAAGTGCCAATATGAACCGGGGTTTGTTTGCAGCTAACAGAACCTGCTCTATTTGATGCAGAACGGAATTTGATAGAAGAAATGAAGTGCTAACAAGATCATTGGAAGTTCCGGAGAAGGAGGCTGTTGATTGGGCCTACTTAATAATTTCAAAATAATTTCTAATAATTTCAAAATCACATCACAGAATTGACCACTACTCTGCCTCTGACAAAATCAGGAAACTAAAGCAGGATGCTGCTCTCCCACATTCTGACTTTACGATCACGCAAACTAGCTGGAATCTGGAGGTGAGAATAACCACTACAGTTGCCAGTATGGAGAAGACACTGTGGGCTGTGATCCAAAAACAAAGACGCTCCACCAGAATAAATAGTTCCAGAGCTACACTTCACTAGCCAAACTGATGTTAGGCACCACTCTCTGCTTAGGTTAGTTCTGCATTCAAGTCTTGTATAAGTATACCTGATGAATAGGACCAAAACACATCCAGAACTCTTGCTGAAAGGTAGTCCTGGAAATGCCGTCTGTAGCTTTTTATCTGTAGAGTATATAAGGCAGAACACTAGGAAGTGGAACAGATGCTGAGCAAGATGATGTACCTAATATGCCACAGGCATCTAGCAGTATTCAGTCATGGCTCTGTGATTATTGAGATGTGATTATCACAAGAACATCAATACATTTCCAAATTAAAAAGAAAATAAGGTTATACTATAAGCATCAGTGCTATTATACAACAGCAAATGAAGACAGGATACAGAATTGAAGTTACGCTTGACTCATACAGTGAATAATATAGATTGTTTGCAAAATCTTGTTGTACTGAAATTATGTTTAAATATTTTTTGAAGTGAGGAAGCTCGAAATCAGCTGGAGTTTATCTCTTGCTTTGTTTTAAAAAATGTGTATGTGTGTATTCTGATAGCAGATAATACACTTCCTTAGCATTGTTTTGTAACAGAATTTGATCTGCAACATTTCAGATATCTAGAAAGACAATAAGAAAATAGAAAAAACATTCTTAATTATTATTTAATTATCCTTTATTTCTCATTTAATTAAACTTTTACACAGTTAAGAAGAGTATTGTATTGGAAATGCTACATACTTTTTAAACCTTTGTCTCTATAATACTCTATAATAGTGGTATCAGAAATGCATTCTCTGGAAGCAGATGTTCTCTTTTTAATATACAAGATATCAGGGTTTTTTTTTTATTTCTTTAACTTGTATTTTTTTGTAACAGAATTTGATCTACAACATGCCAGATGTCTAGAAAGACAATAAGAAAATAGAAAAAAAATTCTTTCTTATTTCTTATTTAATTATTCTTATTTAATTTTCTTTATTTCTTATTTAATTAAACTTTTACACAGTTAAGAGAGTATTGTGTTAGAAATGCTACATACTTTTTAAACCTTTGTCTCTATAATACTTTATAATAGTGGTATCACAAATGCATTCTCTGAAAGCAGATATTCTCTTTTTAATATACAAGATATCAGGGTTTTTTTTAAATTAACTTTCAGGTGGCTGTCAGGCTACTCTGAAGTCTAAAGAAACTACACTCAACTTAGTTTTTAAAAAGTAATTTGTGTCGAATAAAAATAATTCCAGTTATAATCAGTAACTAGAAAAGTTTCTGTAATCTAATGTGGCACGACCTAGGGAAAAATAAGTTAGCTATTGTCAAATATAAGGTGTCAGCTATATCCTTATCTCTTTCCTACATGAAGACTGAAAGAAAACCAGGTATTCTAATAGAGAAAATGTTTAGAACATTTCCCTAGCAAATTGACCTTTATCCATCAAGCTTTGTTACAAGGTGACAATAATTTCATACACCACGTCTTTTAACGTTGAATTTCACCCAACAAAACTTGAAAAATATTCCATTTTAAACAACTTAAAACTACACATTGGTAGACATTGTTAAAGCAAGATTATAACAAAATAACAAACATTAAAAATATATAAGGTATAATTGAAGCTAAACTTATCCAAATCCTCAACTGTCAAAAATATCTCTGCATCACTCACAATTGCAGAAAATTGAGCATGTCTTCTCATCTCTGCTTTTCTCTACTCTGACTTTCAATATTGACCCCATTTCTATCAGAGGATCACTTACAATGGAAGACTCTGGCCAGTGGCTTGCAGGTTACTCCTCCTGACCCCACCTCTAGTGATTTCCTCCCTGCCCATTTCCGGTAGATCTCACTCACACAGAGAGTCATTGGTCTTAGTGTGCGCCCATGCAAGTACATATGCCTGCAGATGTTTACATGCGTGTGTTGGGGAGGAGGTGTCAGAAAACAATGGGAATAACAAAAACTCTTTTTTTCCCCACTATTGTCATCATTTTTTTCAATTTCTTTTTGCTATTATCAGAAAATACCAGCAACTCTGGCTGGGGAGTAAGAATATATGCCTGGATTTTAATTTAAGCTCCAACATTCGCTAACTCTGCTGCACAAATCACAACATTCCGGAGCATCATAAAAGCTAGTTAGCCTTAAGTAGGGTAAATGACTCCTACCCTCAAAGCTATTGTAAGATTTCATAATTATTAATAACTTATGTAAAAATGTCAAACCTCAAGGACCACAGAAAGTAGACTCAATACATGTTCCCTTCTGTTATTTCTCCAGCTATTACAGAACTGTATTTGCTCTCCCCCTAGTGGCCGACCTCCATATTCCTCATTTTTTGCATAAATTACTCATATCAAACAAGGTTTTCACTTGCAATCCACACAAAAAGGTCAAAAGATAAGACAATCTTGTGTAGAAATTAAATATTGTGGAAACAAAATGCAAACCTGATAGTAATAAAAAGAATACAAATGCTATATTAAATATTTGCTTTAGTTGGAAAAAATATAAGTAAATGAGAAAATAAACAGCATAATTACAGAGACGGAAGAGCACGTGCTGCTTGCCCAGCCTGGATATAATTTTTGCTTCTGATTGTCACAATTACAAGTTAAGTTAGCATTATGTTTTTCGTGCTTAATTTACGTCTGAGATGTCTGAAAGGACTAGCTCTTAGTGTGTTTGTTTTGCTTAGACACATCTGTTGACACTGCCTTCATCTTATAGTCAAACTGGGAGTTGGCGATGATTACAGATTCAATCCTCTGATTAGAAACAAGACTGATTTTTATGAAACATTTGTTTCTGTATTTAAAAAAAAAAAAAAAAAAAAGCTTCTTTAATTTCAAACATTGCAAACCACTTTGTTTATTATAGCCAGATTTATTTCTTTTAATGTACTTTTTCGGGTCAGGTTTTGAGGGTTAGCCACAAGGTGGCTCCATTGCACTTACTGCACATATGATGAGCATTGTTATCTAGTTATTCCCCTAAGCTTTTATTTTATTTTCCCCCCTCTTTGACAAACACACCAAAACAAAACTTGAAAATGTTCAAGTGGGTACAAATGGGTTAAAATTTCCATTTACCTGTGACTTAAAAGTTGGATTCCATTAAGGAGACTAAATCCTTTACCAAAATATGTTTTTGAGAGATACAAGAGACAATGGTAGCACATTTTTTTTTTATTTTTTATTTTATTTTGGTAGCACATTTCTTATGTGTATTCAGATATCTCTTGAACATTCTGAAATATTTCTGTTGACTCATTGAACTAATGCTTGTTAAATAAAAGTTTCTTTAAAAAGTTCTAGGGGAGTAATTAATACTAAACTTATAAAACTAGCTATTTGGTGGTGACATTTTCTCCATTTTCTTCCTTTTAAATTTGGCTTATCTTCATTTGTTGTCTATTGCAGATAAGAAACATTCAGGTCAGCAACATCAATAGGTTTTATTACAGAAAAACAGATGTTATCATCACCTACTCTGTCAGTTTAATTAGAAATATTGAAATGTTCTATATCCCTGTTAAGCCTAAAACTGTGGAAAATAGCTTGTTTTCCAACTTCTTTGAATTCTTAAAGAGCTCTTGCTTCAAAAGCTGTATTATTTTCTCACATTTTAATGGAATCAGAGAAGAAGCAAAATTTTGGTATTTTTCTTTCTAAGTAAATAATGTATAATGTTTTAGTAAAATATGACCACATTTGACATTGATTTTAATCCCATAGATCATGGTACTATATTAGAGGCAAAAGCCCCATTTTTTGCCAACAAAATGTAACAATGAGTACTCAATATGTTATGATATCAAATGGACTGCAAAATAACAGGTGGTTAAATACCAAAGTTTTGTTTTTCTTAAAAACACTCTAGATTAATGATGTCCTTTACATAGTCCTTTGGGAAGCCAGGCTAACGCCTTTTTATCTTCAACATGCAGCTTCCATGGTTCCCAAACATCACTCATTCTAATCAGAGAATTGAAAATGGCCTGCAACTTTTACAGCATTTCCACTAGAACTGAGCCAAAATTCAGTTCCATGACTATGAAAAGTAGGGTAGATATAGGACCATGGAGGAAAAAAAATTGTGGTGTCAGCTAACATTCTCTTAGTTTGCCTACCGGTAATCAAATATCCATTTGCACATTTCTTGCCATGTAGAGAATATGCTGACACTCTTTTCTCAGGAGGAAACCTGAAGTCCTATCCAGCTCAAAGTCCAGAATCACTTTTTTTTTTTTTTTTTTTTTTGACATGGCGTCTCGCTCTGTCGCCCAGGCTGGAGCGCAGTGGTGCCATCTCGGCTCACTGCAAGCTCCGCCTCCCGGGTTCACGCCATTCTCCTGCCTCAGCCTCCAGAGTAGCTGGGACTACAGGCGCCCGACACCACGCCTGGCTAATTTTTTTGTATTTTTAGTAGAGATGGGGTTTCACCGTGTTAACCAGGATGGTCTCCATCTCCTGACCTCGTGATCCACCCGCCTCCGCCTCCCAAAGTGCTGGGATTACAGGTGTGAGCCACCGCGCCTGGCCAGTCACTTGGTTTTGTGTAGATTTCTCCATGATGTTCAGAAACAAGTCCAATGGGAAACACATTAAAAAGACAAATTATCTCTCCTTCTCTAACATACAAAAACCAGGCCTTCTTCCCTTATGTTGGAGAAAGTTGTTTTATTAGACCTGAGTTTAATCTCTGGTAAACATTTCCAGAGCCCCCTGCTCCTCCAGCTAATAGATTCTCTGTTGTCTTTTTCTTCTCAGTGACATCTGAAGGATGTGTTGAAGAGTAGGCTAGCTTTTACAGTTGCTCAGACTTTTCAGCCTGATTCTCATTTACGTAAGTTTGGAGCATGCCTTAGTTGTTAGGCTTAAACAATTTGAAGCTATTTTAGAGCACAACAGTGGTTTCTTTGGCTTAACTAGTGGTTATCTCTAATATTAATCATACTTTTTATCTATTTATGTCTGTCACTCTTATGTCCACAAATCGCAAAGAGAAATTCCTACCAGTTTCTAACTCTGCTCATTTTTTGCCCTTTATTTAATATACAGTATACCTATTGTTCAAATGAAAGGCAGCTACCCACTGACAGTAAGGTCATCTAAAGAATAGGACTGCTGGGAAAGACGATAGCACACTCTTCTGTTCATTACTTGTTAAATATATTTGAAATATTTCATTATTTTCTTTTTCTCAGTTATATTTCAAATTAGTGACGTTGTTAAACAGAAAAAAATGAGTTGATTTAAATGTTGCATAAAAGTGTAGCTGAAATAGGCAGAGAATCATGTATTTGTACACATAGAGTAACTATTCCGTTATATAAGTGTATATACACAACAATTTTAGGACATGTCATTACTATTCTCCCTGATTAAAGTTGAATCTTTCTGAGTGATAAATATTATTATTAGATGGCACGTGAGGGCAAGAATGATTGCTGAAATGTGAGCTGGGATTTAGAGGGCTGAACCTTACCCAGAAACCAGAACAGTACAGCAGAATGATAAAGGGATGTATATCCTTCTTGTTGACAGCAAACCACATTAGTCAAAGATTATGCATTCACATTTGTGGCTATGGTATTTACCTTTGCTAGATAGATGGATAGATACATTCTTTTTTTTCTTCTTCTTCTTTTTTTTCGAGACAAAGTCTCACTCTGTTGCCCAGGCTGGTGTGCAATGGTGTGATCTCAGCTCACTGCAACCTCTGCCCCCTGGGTTCAAGCCATTCTCCTGCCTCAACCTCCTGAGTAGCTGGGATTACAGGTGCCTGCCACCGTGCCCAGCTAGTTTTTTGTACTTTTAGTGGAGACGGTGTTTCACTGTGTTGGCCAAGCTGGTCATGAGATAGACACATTCTTAGTGGTGGAGTATTTTAAATGTATACATTTTGATGATAGTAACACTTACAGACTACTCTCCCAGAAGAGCATGATCAGAAAAAAAAAAAGGGGGGGGTCAGAAAACCAAAGATATGACTATGTCTTGACTCTAACCTCACTTTAATTAAAGTGCTTCATCTCTGGTGTTCAGTTTCCCCCTCCAACAATGAGAATTAGTGATATGTTTTCTTAGGCTGAAAGCCTCCTCCCATCAGAGATTGGACAAGCTAGATGGTTTACTTAGTAGTTGACAATAGTGGGTTGGGAGTTCCAAAGAATTAGATTAAGATCAATATATTATGGAAAAAGTTAAATGAGATCTTGAAAACAGATGCTGAAGCATCAAGATGTGAAGTCAAATTTGAGATAATCATAAATGAACAGTATTCTATATGAATGAGAAGAGCAACAGTTGGGAAATGAATAGGATTGAGTGAAGGAAAAGAGAAGACAATTCACTCTTGGGAATAATTAATAAATTTCTGGAAAATCAGTGGGCGTAAGTATTTAACCTTATATACTAAGTGTCCCCTAGTGTAAGTCTATACCCAGGAGGGAGGAGACTAGTGCATTCCATCTCAAATATTCTCTAATTCAGTAGTGTTGTCTTAAATTTGAAAACAAATAATTTAATAGAATGAGGCTCCTGAAACTACAAGAGTAATAGGGAGCCAATGGGTAAATAAGGAATAGATTACCACATAAGGCCAGAATATGTCTGACAGACTTGATTTCCGAGGTACAAGTAGAAAATCAATGTTTGACATAATCAGAAATACAGTATTTAAGAAACAACAAAATCTTATCATATGCAAGATTAGCATAAAAATATGTAAAACTTATTTATATCTTATAGAAAATGTGTTCAAATGTGTCCCCTAACTTTCCAAGAAGAATATTAGCCTTTCTTATAGAATATGATAATGAAACGATAAACTGCCCAAGGACAGCAATTCAGGTTCAGAGAATGTCATATCCATATTCTGATCCCTCATGAATGCAGGTATTGCATTAAAATGTCAGGTGGGAATTACAGCTAGAAACCAGGAATTCATTTATACAGCTTCAAATGTAAGTTATTAAAAATAACTTAATTATAAATAGGAAAGTCCTGCATTGTTTTCTAGTGACTGATATCTGCCATATAATTTAACCTATTGAAGGATGGTAAGAACTAGTTAAGACACATGCCCTACAATATCTTTAAAATTCATTTCTGATTTGTTCTATTATCATGCTAAAGACACCCTGACAAAAGAGTTGATATTGAGAGTATCTCGATAGCCCGCGCAATCTGGAAGCTTTCGGAGCTCAAGGTAAAGAAATACTTTCCCAAATGTTAGTCTAGAGGCTCAAGTGAAAAAATAAAAATAAAAATGGCTTACTGAAATTTCCACTACTAAAACAGCATTGATGGAACATGCTAAAAGGACACAGTCAATAGTGTAAAATTCATCTGAAACAGGCAACAAGAAGATACATAAATCATAAAGTCTTCAGTTCTGATTGCTGCTTCAATTCTTGAAACTTAAGTTCAACATAATAGTAGATTACTGGGGATATACCCAAAGGATTATAAGTCATGCTGCTATAAAGACATGGGCACACGTATGTTTACTGCAGCACTATTCACAATAGCAAAGACTTGGAATCAACCCAAATGTCCATCAGTGACAGACTGGATTAAGAAAATGTGGCACATATACACCATGGAATACTATGCAGCCATAAAACAGGATGAGTTCGTGTCCTTTGTAGAGACATGGATGCAGCTGGAAACCATCATTCT
>NW_016809129.1:3983296-3995676 GCF_001698545.2 Rhinopithecus bieti | reverse complement strand
GAGTGCAGCACACCAACATGGCACATGTATACATATGTAATAAACCTGCACGTTGTGCACATGTACCCTAGTACTTAAAGTATAATAAAAATAAATAAATAAATAAATAAATAAATAAAACCACTTACATATTACTTAAAAAAAAAAAGTAGAATCATTTTTTTCCTTATTGCAGGAATCTAATTCTGACCCTCACCATCTTAACCTATAAAATGAAAATAATGACACTAAAAGATGTTTAGTATTTATTATTTAGCACAAAAATGGGAATAAAGAACAAGGGAAACAAACAGAAAATGGTAATATTGTAAATATTAATCCAAATATATCAAAACACTTTAAAAATAAATGGCATAAATACATCAATTCAAAGACATAGATTGTCAGAGTGAATCAAAACACAAGACCAAATATATGTTGTCTATAAGAGTTCCGCATTAAATATAAACACACAGAGATTAAAGATAAAAAGATGGAGAAATACATACCACAATAACACTAATTAAAAGACATCAGGGGAACTTCAGTAACATGGCATCATAGGACTTTCTAGCATTTGTTCCCTTGAAGAAACAACAACTTGAATGACTATTTAAATGTCTTCACAAGAGCTAAGGAAATCAGATGAGTGATTACAGCACAGGGGTGCAGCACAGAAATAAAAGTCACTGAAGATGGTAGGAAGGGAACTTTCCTGTTATCTATGTCAAAAGCCCTGGTAGCCTAGAATGGAGAGATACTCACTGCACTTAACTTTGTTATGGTACCCAGCACCACTCCTACCATAGTGAAACCCAGTGCTAGGCTGGGCCCCATACCCCAAAGTCTAGGTGAGCCTCAGTCTAAGTTTTTAGGCCCAACCCAGTACCAGGCCAGCTCCGTCCACCCCAGACTCCAGAATAACACCCACAGACCTAGCTTCTAGGCTTGCCCCAGGTGTCAGATGGGCACCTGTAGCCCCAGGATTTAGGTCTGCCCCATAGACTCACCTTCTAGGCATGCTTCAGCTTCAGGTTGACCCCAGGAGTAGCAGGCACCAGGCCAGCACCAGTGCCAGGCTATAACCTAATTACTCAGTCTCCAGGCTTGTCCCAGCTCCAGGCCAGGCTCAAGTCCAAGTTTGGTCCCTGAAAGCTTGTTGGTCCAGGTTGGGTCTAGGTCCATTCCATTGGACCTAGGGCTCAGGTTAATGCTGAAATAACATGGGATGGCTTCCATGAACCCACACTGTAGAACTGCCCCTGCGGATTCAGGGTACAGGTTAGACTCTATGACTACAAATTCAGACCTTCCCCTGTGAACTTAAGACTCCATACCCACACCTCAGTGCCAGGTCAGCTCCCAAGGACTGAGACTCCAAGCTTGTCATCATGAACTCTATGCTGGGCTAGCATCTATAGAATCAAGTTGGCTAAAGAACCACTCTAGCACCAGGCTGGCTCCATTGGACCCAGGCTTCAGGCTGACCCCTGTGACACAGGCTGCAGGCCCAGCACTGTAAGCCCAGGATCCAGAACCACCTCATGGACTCATTCAGCAGATTCACACCCGTAGACATTGACACAAGGCTAGCCCTTGTGAACCCAAAATTCAGGTTTGATCCTGTGGAAACAGACCTGAGGTCCAACCAACTGGTGACCAAACCATCAGTTCTCTCTACCAAGGACTCCAGCTGCAAGTCAACCTATTAACCCACCAACTAGCACACACAAAAGTTCTGTATAGGCTAACTGGTGAAGGGCTTTTCTCAGCAAACCCAGTCTTTAAAGATGGGAGAGGTGCCTACTTCTTCAAATTATAACTACAGGAAACATGAATAATGGAAACCTGACACCACCAAAAAAAAAAAAAAAAAAAAAAAAGGCACTAGTAATTGACCCTAAAGAAAAGAGATTGATGAACTCTTCGCTAGGGTGGGGTTAGTACTGGGTTCCAAAACAAAGTTAAGTGCAGTGAGTATCTCTCCATTCTAGGCTACCAGGGCTTTTGACATAGAATGGGCCTTCAAGTGAAGGCTTGGGCCTGGGTTCTCCTTGCCACAGATGTCTCAGGAAATTCTTCTCTATCTCATGATGTTACAATTTTCTAGAAGGAACAGCAACAAAGCCTGGACTGTTTGAACACTTTCTTTCTATCTCAGGGTGTTGTACTCTCAGTGCACTCTACAGTTATTCTGAGAACTACAAGCAAGAAGAGGTGGGGGAGAAACTGATCCAGCAAAGATATCTGGGGACTACCCAGCAATCAGCACTAGACCTACCTTATAAGAAATGCCAAAAGAAATGTTTTCAAGTTGAAATGAAAGGATTCTAACACAAGAAAATATGCAAGTATAAAACTCAATGCAAAGTATACAGTCAAATTCAGAACAATCTAATACTGTAAGGTGGCATCTAAATCTCTTTAAACATGAGTATAAAAGTTATAAGACAAAAGTATTAAGATTAACTGAAAATAAATGTGTTAATTAATACAATAAAAATAAAGTAAATTTGGACATCAAAACTTATAATGTGAGGGAGGATGTAAAAATTCAGGGTTATATGCAATTGAAGATAAATTTCTATCAACTTAAAATAGATTGTCATGTTGTATCTCATAATAACAACAAAGAAAAATCTATAGTAGATACACAAAAGACAAAAAGTAAGGAATCAAAGCTACTACAATAGAAAATTATGAAATCACAAAGAAAACAGCACAAGAGCGATAAAAGAACAAAAGAGCTAAAAACAAGAAACAAAATGAAAGTCTTCCGTCCTAATGTATTAATAATTAGTTTAAATGTGAATGATTAAATTCTCCAATTTTAAAAAAACATAGATTGGCAAAGTGGATCGAAAAAAGCAAACAACTATATGCTGCTCAGAACAAACTCACTTTAACTTTATGAATACAAATAGACTAAAAGTGAAGTGATGAAAAAAAATTCCCTGAAAATGGTAATCAACCCAAAAAATAGTTGAGTAGTTATAATAATAGCAGACAAAATAGATTTTAAGTCAAATTGTCCAAAGAGAAAATTAAAATTTTATGTAATTATAGAGGGGTAAACTGATACAAAAATTATAAATATGTACATACTCAACATAGGAATGACTAAATATGTAAAGCAAACATTAACAGAATAGAAAGAAGAAATAAATACAAAGAAGACACAAATAAATGGAAAGATATCCTCTGTTCGTGAATGGAAGAAAATGCCCATACTACTTAAATCAATCTAAAACTTCAATGCAATCCCTATCAAAATTCTAATGGCATTTTCCACAGATATAGAAAAAATGAAAACAGTTTACCAATTCATATAAAACCACAAAGTTACTTAAATATATAAGGCAATCTTGAACAAAAGAACAAAGCTGGAGGCATCATACTATCTCATTTCAAATTATATTGCAAACCTACAGTCATCAAAACAATATGGTACTGGTTTGAAAACAGACATATAGACCACTGGAACAGAATGGAAGGCCAAGAAATAAATACACATCTTTGAGGTCAATTACTCTTTGACAAAAGTATCAAGAACACACAAAGAAAGAAGTCTCCTCAATAAATGGTGTTAGGAAAACTGCATATTCACATGCTGAAGGATAACATTGGAACCTTATCTGACATCATATATAAAAGTAAACTCAAAATGGATTAAATACTTAAACATAAGACCTGAAACACAAGATTCATGAAAAAGATAACACAGGCAGAAAGCTTCATTCATTGGTATGGGCAATAAATTGTTAGATAAGACCCCCAAAGCACAGGAAACAAAAGCAAAAATAGGCAAATAGGATTGCAACACATGAGAAAGTTTATTGAAGAAAGTGAAACAATCAACAGAGGAAAGTGACAACTTATGGGATAGAAGAAAATATTTTTGAAACATACGCCTAATAAAGTTCTAAATTCCAAAATATATAGAAAAACACAAAGATTCAATTAACAACAAAAAACAAATGTACTCAACATTAGCAATCTTGAGGGAAATCCAATTAAAACCACAATAAGGTATCACCTCATACCTGCTGGAATACCTATTATAAAAAAGACAAAAGATAATAAGTGTTGATAAAGATACAGAGAAAAGGGAACCTTATACACTCTTTGTTGAAACGTAGATTAGTAGAAGAATTATGAAAAACTGTGTGAAAGACCCTTAAAACCTAAAATACCATATAATCCCACACATTACTTATGCATACATATCCCAAGAAAATGAAATCAGTATGTCAGAGAGTTATCTGAGATCCCATTTCATTGCAGCATTATCTAAAATAGCCAAGATACAAGATCAACCTAAGTGTACACCAACAGATTAGTGAATAAAGAAAATAATATGTGTGTGTGTTTGCCTGTGTGTGTGTATAATATATTTGATGGATTGCTATTGAGCTACCCTATAATTTGCAATGACATGTGTAAACTAGGAGGATAAATGCTGAAGGAAATAATGCTGAAGGAAATAATGACATGTGTAAACTAGGAGGATAAATGCTGAAGGAAATAAGGAAATAAGGCAGGCATCAAATACTACATGATCTCATTTATAAATGGAATCAATAAAAAGCTGAATTTATAGAAGAGGGTAGCATGCTGGTAGTCAGAAGTAGAAAGAAGGATGACAGGATGCTGGTTAAGGGGTACAAAGTTTCCTTTACATGGGCTGAATAAATTCTGGAGATTTATTGCATAGCATGTTGACTATCATTAATAACAATGTATTGTTACTTGAAAATTGCTGAAAGTATATCTCTAATGTTCTCATTATTAAAAAAAATACGTATTTGAAGTGATGGCTATATTGATTAGCTTGATTTAATAATTTCACAATATATACATATATCATAACATCACATTGCACACTGTAAATATATACAATGTGCATTTGTCAATTATACCTTAATGAAGTGGGGATGGGGGAGGGGAAGAAAGTGGGAGTGGTAATGTTAATTTCAATCAGAGCAAATGTTAGAGCAAAGCAAGGTTTCAGGAATAAAAAGCAGCATTACATAATAATAAAGAGGTCAATACTTTAAGAAGACATAATGTGTATCCATCTAACAAAAGGATGTACTAGTATGTAAGGCAAAAATTGATAGAACTGGGAGGAAAACTAGATAAATCTACTATTGTAGTTGGAGGTGTTAACACCTCTCCATCAGAAATGGACACGTCCAGTAGGCAGAAAAATCAGTAAGGATATGGCTGACTGCAACAACACCATCAATCAACTGGATATAATTGACATTTATAGACTTCAAAATCAGCAGACAATTACACATTCTTCTCAAACTCACATGGAACGTTCACCAAGATAGACCACATCCTGGGCCATTAAACATAATCTTAACAAATTTTTTAAAAGAGAAATCATACGATGTCTGTTCTCAGATTACAGTGAAATTACACCAAGAATCAATAGGAGAAAGGTAGCTGGAAAAACTCCCAAATACTTGAAGATTAAATACACTAATAATTAAAACATAGGTCAAAAAAGAAATCTCAAATATTTTGAAGTAAATGAGAATTAAATACAACTCATCAAAATTTGTAGTGTGCAGTAAAAGCCATACTTCGAGGAATATTTATAGCATTGAATGGATATTTGAAAATAAAGTAAGATGTGAAAAAAAATCTAAATTCCATCTTAGGAAACTAGAAAAAGAAGAGAAAATTAAATCCAAAATAAGCAGAAGAAAAGAACTAATAAAGATTAAAACAAAAGTCAATGAAATTGAAAACAGTAAATCAATACTGAAAACCTACTAAAGCAAAAGTTAGTACTTTGAAAATAATAAAATTGATGACCCTTTAGTTAAAGAATAAAAGAAAGAAAACCTAAATTATCTTTCACATAAGAAAGATAGGGCATCAGTACAGATCCCATGAATGGTAAAGCAATAATAAAGGAATAGTATGAACTACCCTACACCCACAAATCTGATAACCTGGACAAAATGCATCAATTCCTTGAAAGAAACAGCCTGTCACTCACACAAGAAGGAGTATACAATCTTATACTAATAGGCCTCAATCTATTAGGAAATAATTGAATCGATAATTGCTTTTCAAACTAAAAAACTCAGCTCAGATGGGTTTACTGGTGAATTTTACCAAACTTTTAATAAATTATAACAATTATCTCTGATCTCTTTCAGAAGACAGAAGAAAAGTGAACTTTTCCTAAGCATTCTATGAGGCCAACATTATCCTAATAACATGACTACACAAAGACATAACTAGAAAACTGCAGTTCGATATCTCTCATGAACGTAGATGCACAAAAATATTAATACATTAGCAAATTGAATCCAACAAGGTATAAAACGTATCACAAACCATGATCACGTAAGGTTATGGAAGGCTAGCCCCCGATTAGAAAATTAATTAATATTATTAATACAACCACATCACATCAATAGGCTAAAGACAAAACATTATCACATCAATAGATGTAGACAAAAATATTTGACAAAATTTCACAGGCATTCATGATGAAAACTCTTAGTAAACCAGGAATACGGGAAGATTTCCTCAACTTGATAAAGAATATCTACAGAAAACCTACAGCTAATAACATACTTAATAGTGAAAACCTTGAAGCTTTCCCACTAATATCAAGAACAAGGCAAGGATGTCCACTCTCGCCACTGCTTTTTGAGTCATACTGGATATCCTAGCTAATGCAAAAAGACATTAAACTAAAATAAAAGATACATAAATTCAGAAGGAATAAATAAAACTCTCTTTGTACATAGACAACATGATCATCTATGTAGAAAATCCAAAGGTATCAACAAAAAAGCTCTTGGAAATTATAAGCAATTATAGCAAGCTTGCAAGATGCAGAGTTAATACACAAAAGTAAACCACTTTCTTATATACCAGCAATAAACAAGTGAATTTTAAAAATTAAAACACATCATTTATATCAGCAACCAAAAAATGAAATATTTAAAAATAAATCTAATGAAATATGTAAAAGAGCTATATAAGGAAAACTACAACACTGATAAAAGATTTCAAACAAAAACTAGATGAATGAAGAGATACTTCAAGTTCATGGATATAAAGGTCCAATATTTTCAAGATGTCAGGTCTTCCCAGCTTGATCTATAGATTGAACAGGATGCCAATCAATATCCCAGCAAATTATTTTTTGGGTATCAACAAAGTGAGTCTAAAGTCTACATAGAGAGGCAAAACCCCCAAAATAGCTAACTCAATACTGAAGAAAATAAAAGTTCGAAGACCGACATTACCTGACTTGAAAACTTACTATAAAGCTACAGTAATCAAAACAGTGTATTGGCAAGGGAATAGACAAATAAAGCAATGCAAGAGAATAAAGAGCATGAAAATAGATCCACATAAATATAGTTAACTGATCTTTGACAAAGGAACAGAGACTATACTGCCCAGTGGAGTGAAAATAGTATCTTCAACAAAAAGTACTGGAACAACTGAATATCTGCTTGCAAAACAGTGAATCTAGACACTGAACACCTTATGCCCTTCTCTTCACAAAAATTAGCTCAAAATAGATCACAGAACTAAATATAAAATGTAAAACTATAAGACTCCTACTAGGTAACATTGAAGAAAACCTAGATTACTTTGGTGATGGCTTTGTAGATACATCCCCAAGGCCTGAAATAAAAAAAAAAAAAAAGTCAATAACCTGGACTTTATTAAAATAAACTTCTGCTCTGCAAAAGACAGTGTCAGAATCATTGTCTTCAGAGAATCATAAAGCAAGCTGCAAGTGAGGTAAAATATATTTGCACAAGACACATCTAATAAAGGACTCATGCAAAATATACAAAGAATTTTTAAAATTTAAAAACAAGAAAACAACCAGTCCAAATAAAACATGGGCAAAAGACCTGAACAGGCACCTTTTCAAAAAAGATGTTCAGGCCAGGCACAGTGGTTCAAGCCTTTAATCCCAGCACTTTGGGAGGTCAAGGCGGGCGGATCATAAGGTCAAGAGATCGAGACCATCCTGGTCAAGATGGTGAAACTCCATCTCTACTAAAAATACAAAAATTAGCTGGACATGGTGGCACTTGCCTGTAATCCCAGCTACTCAGGAGGCTGAGGCAGGAGAACCCCTTGAACTAAGGAGGCAGGGCTTGCAGTGAGTGAAGATCACACCACTGCACTCCAGCCTGGAGACAGAGTGAGACTGTCTCAAAAAAAAAGAAAAAAAAAAAAAAAAAAAAAAAAAAAAAAAAAAAAAAAAAAAAAAAAAAAAAAAAAAAAAAACAGATGTACAGATTGCAAGTAAACAACATATACAAATATTTTAAACAGCATATCTCATTAGAAAATTTCAAATTAAAACAACAAGTAGATACCACCACATACAAATTTAAATGGCCCAAATTGAAAACACTGACAATAGCAAACGTCATGAGGATGTCAGGAAACAGGATCCTTCATTCAGTGCTGGTGGATATGCATAATGGTACAGCCTCTTTAGAGGACAGTGTGGCAGTTTCTTACAAAAGTAAACATATTCTTACTATAAGATCAAGCAACTGTGCTCCTTGGCATTTACTCAGATGAAGAGAAAACATTTCCACAAACAAAAAACCTGCCTGAAGATGTTTTTAACAGATTTATTCATAATTGTCAAAACACGGGAGTAACCAAGATGTCCTTTTCAGTAGGTAAATAGATAAACTGTGATTTATGCAGACAATAAAATATTATTCAGTGCTAAAATGAAATGAGCTATCAAGCCAGCTAACAACATAAACAAAATTTAAATGCATATCACTAAGTGAAAGAAGTGAGTCTAAAACAATGCCAGGTACAGTGGCTCACACCTGTAATCCCAGCACTTTGGAAGGCCGAGGCGGGCAGATCACCTGAGGTCAGGAGTTCCTGGCCAACATGGTGAAACCCTGTCTTTACCCAAAATACAAAAATTATCTGGGCATGGTGGCTACTGCCTATAATCCCAGCTACTTGAGAGGCTGAGGCAGGAGAATCCCTTGAACCTGGCAGGCAGAGGTTACACTGACCTGAGACCATGCCACTACACTCCAGCCTGGGTGACAGAGGGAGACTCCATCTCAAAATAAAACAATGTATAACTACATGCATTATGACTACAGAATGGATGACTCACACTACAGAACATTCGAGAAAAGGCAAAATTATGGAAGAAGTAAAAACAGTAGTGAATCCCATGGACTGGAGGGGAGAGAGGCATGAAAAGGCAAAGTACAAAGGATTTCTAAGACGTAAAACTATTATGTGATTCTACAATGGTGGATAAATATCATTAGGTATTTATCCAGACACAAAGAATGTACAATAACAAGAATGAACAGATTGTAAACTGCGGACTTTGGGTAACAATAAAGTGTCAATGTAGGTTCATCAACTGTAAAATATGTACCACTGTGCTGTGTGATGACAATAGTGTGGGAGGTTTTACATGTGTGGTGAGGGTGTATGTTGGAACTCTAGGTACATTCCTCTCAATTTTGCTGTGAACCTAAAATTGCTCTAAAAAGTAAAGTGTATTGCTTTTAAAATATCAGTAAAATGTGTAAACTGCCCCAGTGTGTGTGTGGTGCGGGGATAGAGAGAGGTTACTAAATGGACATGGAGTTTTCTTACGGGGTGATTAAACTATTTTGAAACTAGACAGAGGTGGTGATTGCACAACATTTTGAATGCAGTAAATATCACTGAATTGCAAGTTTTAAAATGGTTAATTTTATGTTACATAAATTTTACCTTGATACATAAATGCAAAAAGGTTACTATGAAGTTTATACAAAGCAATAGCAAAGTTTATACAAAATAGTAGCAAATTTTACACAGATTTAGGACTTGTGATCCAGCTAAAATTTAACTGCTTTACATGTGCTAAATCTATTAATCAGAACATGCCTATAAAGTGAGGAGTACTTTTTTCCATGTTTTGACGAAAAAGCAGATGAAATAATTTCCCAAGACCACAAAGCTAGTAAAGTCACTGAGCTGAGGATTGATGCTGATCTGTCTTAATCAGTATACTGTAATACGACTTCTTGAGAAAGAAACAGACTGAAGACCATTTCCAAAGATGTTTCCTACTGAAAGAATTCCTATTTCAGGTTCAGTCTATGTGATTCCTAATTATAAGCCATGTTTATTAAGGTAGCTTAAATTAGTTTCTGTTGCTTGCAGTCAAATGACTTCTGCTTCTGTTTGTACAAACGGCCAGCATGGAGAGAAGACTCTGGAACTAAGTAGTAGCCTAGTGCTCACAGCAGAAGTCTGAGCGGGGTCAGATTATCAGGAAAGAAAAGTTGATGCTGAGTATAAGTATGAGAGGCTAGAGAGAGATGGAACCTGGGCACAGCCAGTTGTTCGGAGTCAAATTATTTCTGTTATGAAAAAGAAAAATTAGTAGTGGCTTGAAATCAAATTCAATCTGATAGGGAATTAAAGTCTCAAAATTCTAGATGGAACTCTTGCCAGCTAAACAGCCACTGAAAATTAGACTAAATGAACTTTGCCTTCAATTTAACGAGCAAAAGTAATCGTATTGCTGACGTAGGAATTTTCCTGCTTTGGCTACGGTATTTTTCGTACTATTATTAGTTACAGGTTCACGATCTGTCAACATTTTAAAAATGTAAAGTTTAGGAGTTAAAATAGTTTGAATCCCAATTTGCCACCAGCTGAACCATTTGGGCAAGTCACCGAGCAGCAGTTTCTTCATATACGAAATGGAGACAAAAATACTTTCCTTGACACACGTAGAGAAGAAAATGAATAATGTATAAATGACTCCAATACCTCATTGGCGATTCTAAGTGGTTTATTATCAATAATACTGTAATATTTCTGATTATTGCATAAGTATCCAAGCATACAGAAAAATTTCTGAAATATAACACCTAGTAAAATCAAGTTCCAATTTTTTCATGTATAATTATTTTAAATAAGCTTGCTTCCTCATGGAAACCTTCACAATGATAGTTTACAAGATCTCTGAATTTTAGCAATAAAGTGCTTCTCTACATTCTTAAATTTAAATATTCAGAGTTTATTGAGACCTAGATTTATCTCTTTATTAATATCTAAAACATAATCCTGTTAATTTTTTCTTTTGCTTTATACTGAGTTTCTTAATTGCTTATTATTCATTTACTGTTCTTTTCTTTAGTAACTTTAAAATTTTAATGTAGCAGTCAAGGGAACACCTCTGTTTTCCTACCTTGCTTTTAGCTCTGCCTTAATTGATATGATAGCACACCTTCTTCCTTCCTCCAACAAAACACTAGCTGCTTACCCTCTGATAGTTTATTTTGCCACAAGCTACGGATCTTGTCATCTCATTATCTAGTACTGGAAAATCTCCCTTTATATTATCACACATTCATACTTTTTTCTCTACTTATTGGCTTAAATTATAAACTCTGGGCTTTTTGTTCTCCAGCCTTTGGTTTTTCATAAACAAAATCAAGACTTTGATAACTCAAAAGAACTTTTCTGGCTCAAGAAGCAAAGCAAAAACATACAAAACATGGTTTTCAAACCTCTTTTGTCACCAAAGTTACAAAAGTCTATAACTGTGTGTCTGGGTGTGCCATGTTGTATGTATCATATATGTATGAATGTGCTCTAAATGGTACGTCTGTGGTATTAACATATAAACATCTTTTAATTAATGTAGGTATTCTGTGTCATTTCCATCTGTTCACTTTTAAACCTGTGTTTTCCTGAATTGTGTTTTAGATGGTATACATCTGCGTTTTACTTTTTTTGTTTAATCTGACCATCATGACCTTTTAACTGTAGTGAGTGTTTAGATAATTTAAATGTAATGTAATTATTCATACGATTAAGTTTATAGCACCTTGTTCTTCACTGTCTATTTTTCTTATCTCTTATTTGTTCCCTTTTTTTATTTTTCTGCCTTTGGATGAATTTGTACTTTTTATAATGCCCGTTTAGCTCCTTTGTTGTTTCGCTGTCTAACCAGTTAGTTTTGGAGTTATAGGGCATACTTTTAACTTAATACAGTCTACCTTGAGATGCTATACTCCTAAAACATAGTTTAAGAACCTGACATCAGGCCGGGCGCGGTGGCTCAAGCCTGTAATCCCAGCACTTTGGGAGGCCGAGACAGGCGGATCACGAGGTCAGGAGATCAAGACCATCCTGGCTAACACGGTGAAACCCTGTCTAAAACTCCAAAAAAAAAAAAAAAAAAAAAAAAGCTGGACGTGGTGGCAGGCGCCTGTAGTCCCACCTACTCGGGAGGCTGAGGCAGGAGATGGCGTGAACCCGGGAGGCGGAGTTTGCAGTGAGCAGAGATCGCGCCACTGCACTCCAGCCTGGGTGACAGAGCTAGACTCCGTCTCAAA
>NW_016809129.1:3964825-3980986 GCF_001698545.2 Rhinopithecus bieti | reverse complement strand
TTGTTGGTGGGACTGTAAACTAGTTCAACCATTGTGGAAAACAGTGTGGCTATTCCTCAAGGATCTAAAACTAGAAATACCATTTGACCCAGCCATCCCATTACTGGGGATATACCCAAAGGATTATAAGTCATGCTGCTATAAACACACATGCACACGTATGTTTATTGCGGCACTATTCACAATAGCAAAGACTTGGAATCAACCCAAATGTCCATCAGTGACAGACTGGATTAAGAAAATGTGGCACATATACACCATGGAATACTATGCAACCATAAAAAAGGATGAGTTTGTGTCCTTTGGGACATGGATGTAGCTGGAAACCATCATTCTCAGCAAACTATCACAAGAACAGAAAAACCAAGTGCCTTGCGTTTCTAAGGTTTGCTTGAACAAACCTTAAACACTGACAGAGCAGAGTTTAGCTTAAGGTGAACTATTCACCACGATGAAGGCAAGCCTTACCTCAGTACTCTGCTTAAAGCCCTGTGAATTATGAGATTTTTCTAGTCTGGCTAGCGGAAACATGCACAATTCCTGGCCCCATGTGAGCATCATGTATTCTCTCTCTAGTACTTTCATGTTTCTGTCCCTACCTGTGAATAGTTTTCTCACATACATGCATTGATCTCTGTTGAATACCCTTAAAGATCTATAAGACCATTTTGTGCAACTCCAGCCTCTACTGTTGTCTTGTGAACTCTGGATGCTTTCATGTCCTGGGACTTTAACTCCATCGCCTCAATGCTGGGAGCCACATTAGGTTCTGTCTTCCTTCACATTTTCCACGTACTGTGGCCTCCAATCTCTCTCTCAAGGCATTAAGTTGGGGAAATTATGAAGTTCATCTCACTCATTTCCCATCTCCCAGTAAGCATTGTCCTTCATTGTTATTTTTTGTTTCAGCCAAGGTAGTAAATATAGTCCCTGATACTCTATTTTGGATAGAAGTGGAAGTCTTGTATATATATCACTGAGGTTTTTTTGCTGTTGTTGTTTTTGTTTTCAACTTTTATTTTGAAATAATACTCTCGCAGGAAGTCGCAAATAAATGCACAGGGGTATTCAGTGTACCCTTCACCCAGCTTTCCACAGTGTTAACATCCTGCATAACTGAATACAAGAAAATTAGCAAGGATACAATCCACAGAATTTATTCACATTTCACCAGTTATATATGCACTCACGCTCGCGAGTGCGCGTGCGCGCGCATGTGTGTGTGTAGCTCTATGCAATTTTATCACATGTGTATCTAGAAATAAGCACCATATGGCTGCGCGCGGTGGCTCACACCTATAATCCCAGCACTTTGGGCGGCAGAGACGGGTGCATCGCCTGAGGTCGGGAGTTTGAGACCAACCTGGTCAACATAGTGAAATCCCATCTCTAGTAAAAATACAAAAATTAGTTGGGTGCAGTGGTGCACACCTGTAGTCCAGCTACTCAGGAGGCTGGGGCTGAAGAATCGCTTGAACCCACGAGGTGGAGGTTACAGTGAGCCAAGATGGCGCCACTGCACTCCAGCCTGGGCAACAGAACGAGACTCCATCTCAAAAACAAAAAGACAAACAAACAAAAAAAGCAACATCACAGTCAAGATATTTTACTGTACTATCACCACAAGACTCCACTATGCTTTTTCAGTTAAAACCACCCCTCCTCCCATCCTTAACCCTTGGAACGCTGAATCTATACTCGATCTCTACAGGTATGTTATTTTGCAAATGTTATATAAATGTAATATGGGTATATGTCTATGTCCATTGAGACTGGCTTTTCATACAGCGTAATTTTCTTGAGATTTGTCCAGGTTGTGACTATTAATAGTTTGTTCCTTTTTATTATTGAAAGATATTTTACAGTATGGATGTACTATATTTTACTTAATCATTCACTCAATGAAGAATGTTTGGCAGTTATCAAGTTTGAGTTATCATACTAAAGCTATAATGAATATTCACATGCAAGTTTCTGCATGAAAATAAGTATTTCTGTAGAATAAATGTGCAAATGGGAAATTACTGGATCACATGGTAAATACATTTTTAGTTTCAAAAGGAACTGCCAAATTATTTTCTAGAGTTGTTCTACCATTTTTTATTCCCACGAGCAATGTGTGAGTGATCCAGTCTCTCTGTATTCTTGTCAGCATTTGGTCTTATCATCATTTTTTATTTTAGTCATCTGGATAGGTGTGTAGTAATTTCTCATTGTGATTTTAATTTTGCTTTTACAAATGGCAGATGAGGAACATATCTTCAAATATTTATTTTCCACCTCAATAACCTCTTTGATGTAATAATATCTATGTATGTCTTTTGCCCATTGTCAAATTAAAATATTAGGATTTTTTAATGTAGACTTTTGAAAATTCTTTGCATATTATAGACAAAGGTTTGTCAGATATATGATTTGAAAATATTTTCTTCCCATCTGTAATTTGCTTTTATACTTTTAACAGGATCTTTTGCAAAGTAAAAGTTTTTAATTTTGTTGAGGTCTAACATCGATATTTCCTTCTATGAATTGTGCGCCTTTGTGTCATCCAGGAATTCTACGACCAGTCACAGGTGTCAAAGATTCTCTCTTTTTTCCCCTGCAAATTTATATTTCTTCTTTTTACATTTAATTCCATGATTCATTTTGAGTTAATTCTTATATGAAGTGTGAGACTTACATTGAGATTCATTTGTGTTTGTTTTTACTATACATGCCCACTTATTCCAGCACAATTTATTTAAAAGTCTCTTTCTTTTATTGAATTGTTTATCCATCTTTGTAAAAAATCACTTGACTATATTTTTGTGGTTATCGTCTGTGTTTTCTGTTAGATTCTATTGATGTATGTGTCTCTCCCTCTGCCAGTAGCACATTATCTTGATTACTATAGCTACATAGTAAACCTTAACCTCAGAGAGTGATTCTTCCCACTTTATTATTCTTTTAAAAATTGTTTTAGCCATTCTAGAGCCTCTCTTTTAGTATAAATGTATAATAAACTTGTCTATTTCTCCAAGATAACATCTTTACTATATTTAGTCTTCCAATCTCTAAATACATCAATTATCATTCTAAACACCTTTTCCAAAGGCAGAAATTTATTTTATACTAAAAAACAACAAATTTCAGAGATCCAGTTAATACTCATAAATGCATTTATATTTGTTCTCTTAAAGAGATTAAAATTCTAAAATATATGCTAGGCTATTTCTGTATAAATAAAATATTCACTTTTAGCTCAATGGCTTTATAATTTTGTGTCTTTTTTACCTTAGTAATAAATAGTGTTCAAATTGAAATTTTCTTTGAAGGTAATTTTCAGGGTTTTTTAAAAAAAAAAAAACATAACAATTTGCTATGAACAAGGTACTGTGGAAAGTTATACAGAATATCCCTTCATAATATATCATCATATTATTATACCTAGCTCTGTCTTGACTGCTCTACTAAAATTTAGATATCTCTTCAGTATAATGTAATTACACAGTTAATATAAATAGAACTGCTCATCTTAACATACTATAGCAGACATGGTAATGTTTCACATTGTTCAAATACGTTTTTAAAAGTTCTTTTATAAAACATGAACAAAGCCCTTTGAAGGGAAATGTGGCATATTTCTGAATATATCTTAAATTGCTTAAGTGAAAATTAGCAGGTATTGTATATTTTCTTGAAATACATAGAGAAATTTAATGGCATGTGAAAAAAGGCAAGCAGAAATTGAATAAGATCAGCAAAATAGATGGATCATATGGTTAGCTCTTAATATTCTTATGCGGAAGGTTTGGATAACAACCATTTCATTGTCGCTAAGCTTTTTCTTACACAGGCTTATAATATTTAAGTATATTGAAATTTAATGTGATAGATGAACAACCTGTCCAAATGTTTTGACTAAAATATATATTATTTATCATACTTTTGAAAGCCTAATATTTTAATGTAATTCCAAGAAAATAATGTGAAACTTTCCCTTTGAGCTACGTTTAACATCTATCACTTTTATTAAAGTTAAATTATTTACAACTAAAATGCAGANGATAACAACCATTTCATTGTCGCTAAGCTTTTTCTTACACAGGCTTATAATATTTAAGTATATTGAAATTTAATGTGATAGATGAACAACCTGTCCAAATGTTTTTGACTAAAATATATATTATTTATCATACTTTTTGAAAGCCTAATATTTTTAATGTAATTCCAAGAAAATAATGTGAAACTTTCCCTTTGAGCTACGTTTAACATCTATCACTTTTTATTTTAAAGTTAAATTATTTACAACTAAAATGCAGAATAAAAATATTGTTCCCTTCCTTATCCTAAGCTGTTATTTTTTATCACGAAAATGGGAAAATAATCTATGGGGCTAGAAAATAGCTATACTTATAGAGATAGGTATAAATATATTTCTAATTGAAAGGAGTAGCTTCTATTTATGTAGAATAATTACACAAAATAAGTGTGTTGATTATCTCTCTTCTTGGGCTTTTATAATTAAAAATGAGTTTACAAATCTGATATACTTAATACATCAAAAATCTGATGTATTTTTTCTGTTCTCTCAATGGTTACCCTAGGATCTCTATGTTATGTTATTTTTTGTAAATCTTATTTAGATAAACATTCATATTGAATGTATGCTGGACCCTGCCATCCCTCTGTCACTGGTGTACAAGCATGTAAACCAATCCTGCTGCTTTGTTGACAGTGTGCATGAGTAAGTGTGGATCCCACAGCCACTGCATTGATGAAGCACTATTGCTGGAATCCATCATTAGAGTATTGTTGCTAGCAGACTATGAACACTTTCTCCCTCCTGGATAGCAGGTGTATGCATTTGAGGAGTCAGAGAACAAAGTAATGGGCCTAGGGGCCTAGTCCCAGTCCTACAGAGTAATAGGATGCAGCCCAGGAGTGTTGAGCTGAGCCTCACCCCCTTGAAATTATCCAGAAACAAAACCAGTTAACAGAAGCCAACTTATACCACAGTTAAACTGTCAGAGGCATCAAAGAACTAAAAACAACAAATCCCATCCAAAGAAGAGCACCTTCAAAAATTGAAGGAACATTAGCCCACATAGATGAGAAAGGACCAGTGCAAGAACTCTGGCAACTCTGAAAGCCAGAGTTCTTATCTCCAAACAACCACAAAGCTCTCCAGCAATGGTTCTTAACCGAGTTGAAATGGCAGACATAGAATTCAGAATTTGGATGGTAACAAAGATAATCAGGATTCAGAAGAAAGTTGAAAATCCTAAGAATCCAAGGGATCCAATAAAATGATACAAAAACTGAAAGACAAAATCACCAATTTAACAAACAACCAAACTGATCTTCTAGAGCTGAATAATTCACTACATAAATTTCATAATAAAATCAGAAGTATTAACAGCAGAATACACCAACTTTGTATTTGGTGTATGCTTTGATGTATTCACCAACAGCAGAATGCACCAAAGACTGGCTTCTTGCAACAACTTGGACAAAAATACAGAATAAAAAACAATGAACAAAATCCCAGAGAAATGTGGGACTATATACAGAAACCATACCTATGACTCATTTGGTATTTCTGAAAGAGAGAGAGAGAGATCAAACAAAGTGGAAAACATATTTAAGAATTTTTCAAGAAAATTTTCCCAACCTTGATAGAGAGGTCAACATTCAAATTCAGGATATTCAGACAACCCATTTGAGATACAATATAAGATGACTATCTCCAAGACATAAAGTCATCAGTGTCTCTAAGGTCAACATGAGAGAAAAAATATTAAAGGCAGCTTAAGAGAAAAGGCCGATGACCTACAAAGGGAACCCTATCAAGCTTTTGAAGGACCTTTCAGCTGAAACCCTACAAGCAAGAAGAAAATGGAGGCCTATATTCAGCATTATTACAGAAAACAAATTTCGGTCAAGAAGTTCATATTCAGCAAAACTAAGCTATATAGGGGGAGAAGAAATAAAACTTTTTCAGAAAAGCAAATGTGAAGGGAATTTGTTACCACCAGACCTCCTTATAAGAGACCCTTAAGGGAATACTAAACATGGAAATGAAAGACTGTTACCAGCCACCACAAAAACACAATTAGGTACAAAGACCATTGACACTATAAAGCAACTATAAAACTATCAAGTTTATATAACGACAAGCTAACAGTATGACGACAGGATCAAATCTGGATGTTTCAATATCAACCTTGAATTAAAATGGTCTAAATACCCTGCTTAAAATGCATGCAGTGGCAAGTTGAATAGAGAAGTATGGCGGGGTGTGGTGGATCATGCCTGTAATCCCAGCACTTTGGGAGGCCAAGGTGGTTGGATCACTTGAGCTCATGAGTTTGAGACCAGCCTGGTCGACATGGTGAAACCCCGTCTCTATGAAAAATACAAAAATGAGCCAGGCATGGTGGTGCACACCTGTAGTCCCAGCTACTCAGGAGGCTGAGGCACAAGAATCGCTTCAACCTGGGAGGCAGAGGTTGCAGTGAGCTGCGATAGTGACACTTCATCCAGGCTGGATGAAGGAGTGAAACCCTGTCTCAAAAAAAGTTAAAAAGTAAATAAATAAAATAAAAAAGAAGCGAGACCCAACTGTGTGCTGTCTTCAAGTGACTCACCTCACATGAAACGGCATCCATAGACTCAAAGTAAAGATATAGAGAAATGTCTACCAAGAAAAAGGAAAGCAAAATAGACCTGGTGTTGCTATTTTAATTGCAGACAATACAGACTTTACACCAACTACAATAAACAAAAGAACATTGCATAATGAAAAGGATTCATTCAATAAGAAGAATTAACTGTCCTAAATATACATGCACCCAATGCCAGAGCACTCAAATTCATAAAACAAGCTCTTGCAGACCTATGAAGAGATTTATATAATCACCCAATAATAATGGGAGACTTCACACCCCACTGAGAGTATTACACAGATTATTGAGGCAAAAATCTATCAAAGATAGTCAGGACCTAAAACTTGATGCTTGACCAAATGAAACTAATAGACGTCTACAGAACACTCCATACAACAGGATATACTTTCTTTTTATCTGCACATGGCACATATTTTAACATTGACCACATGCTCAGCCATAACATAATTCACAACAAATTTTAAAAAATAAAATCATACCAACCATTCTCTATGACCACAGCACAATAAAAACAGAAATCAATACTAAGATCTCTCAAAACCATACAATTACATGGAAATTAAGCAATTGACTCCAAAATAACATTTGAGTAGACAATAAAATTAAGGCAGAAATGAAGAAATTCTTTGAAATGAATGAAAACTAATGAATAGATAAAACATATCAAAATCTCTGGGACACAGCTAATGCAATGTTACTAGGAAAGTTTATAGCACTAAACACCCACATCAAAAAGTTAGAAAGAACTCAAATTAATAACATAATATTATAACCTAGAGGAACTAGACAATAAGATCCAACCAACTCAAAAGCTAGTAGAATACAAGGAATAACCAAAATCAGAGCTGAACTGAGCTGAAAACAAGAGAGAAAATCCAAATAAACAGAATCAGAAATGACAACCTCAACATAAACACTGACCCCAGAGAAATAAAAAAATCCCTTAGAGACTTTTACCTTGATGCACCCCTCTATGCATACAAACTAGAAAATCTAGAAAAATAAAGGATAAATTCCTATAAACATCAACCTCCCTGGATTGAACCAGGAAGAAATTAAAACACTGAACAGACCAATAGTGAGTTCCAAAACTGAATAAAGTAATAAAAATTCTACTAACCAGAAAAAGTCCTGGACCAAATGGATTAACAGACAATGCTATCAGACAAATGAAGAAGAGCTAGTACTACTCCCACTGAAATTATTTGAAACAATTGAAAAAGAGGGACTCCTCCCTAATTCATTATATGAAACCAGCATCATTCTGATACCCATATCTGGCATAAAAACAAAGAAAAGTAAATAAAATGTCAGGCCAATATTCCTGCTGAATGCAGATATAACAATCTTCAACAAAGTAATAGCAAAGCAAATCCAGAGGCACATCAAAGAGCTATTACATCAAGATCAAGTGGACTTTATTCCTGGAATGCAAGATTGGCCCAATATACTTAAATCAAAAATGTAATTCATTACATAAACAGAACTAAAACAAAATTACCTTATCATTTCAATAGATTCAGAAAAGGCTTTCAATGAAATTTAACCTCCTTTCATGGTAAAATCTTCAAAAGATAGGCATCAGAGAAACATACCTCAAAATAATAAGAGCCATCATCATACTGAATGAGCAAAAGCTGGAAGCATTTCCCTTGAGAACAAGAATAAACCATGCATGCTCACTATCATTACTCCTGTTTAACATAGTACTGGAAGTCCTAGCTACAGTAATCAGATAAGATAAAGAAATAAAAGGCATTCAAATAGGAAGAGATGAAGTCAAACTGTCTCACTTCACAGATAATATAATACCATATCTAGAAAACTGCAAAGTCTCTGCCTGAAAGCTCCTAGAACAGATAAACAACTTCAATAAAGAGTCAGAATACAAAATCAATTTACAAAATTAGTAGCATTTCTATATGCCAATATTATCCAGGCTGAGACCCAAATAAAAAAATGCAATCCCATTCAGAATAGCCACAAAAAGAATAAATACCTAGGAATACAGCTAAGCAAGGAGATGAAAGATATCTACAACAATAATTCAAAAACACTGCTGAAAGAAGTCAGAGATGATACAAAGAGATGGAAAAACACTTGATGTTCATGGATAGGAAAATTAGTACTGTTAAAATTTCTATACAGCCCAAAGAAATTTACACATTCAATGTCATTCCTATCAAACTACCAATAACATTTTCAGAGAAAAGAACTATTCTAAAATTCATATGGAACCCAAAAAAGAGCACAAATAGCCAAAAAAAAAAAAAAAATTCTGAGCAAAATAAAATAAAATAAAATAATAAAAAACAGAGCTGAAGGTATCACACTACCTGACTTCAAACTATACTATTAGGCTACAATATCCAAAACAGCATGGTATAGGTATAAAAACAGATCTGTAGACCAATGGAACAGATTAGATAACCCAGAAATAAGTCCATACACCCTCAACCATCTGATGTTTGAGAAAGTCCACAAAAATAAGCAATGGAGAAACAACCCCCTATTCAATAAATAGTGCTGAGATAACTGACTAGCCACATGCAGAAGATTGAAACTGAACCCATTCCTTTCATCATGTATAAAACTAACTCAAGATAGATTTAAATCTTAAATGTAAAACCTAGAAGTATAAAAACCATAGAAGAAAACCTAGGAAGTATGATTCTGAATATAGACCCTAGCCAAGATTTCATGATGAAGACACTGAAATCCACTACAACAAAAACAAAAATTGACAAGTGGGACCCAATTAAACTAAAGAGCTTCTATGCAGCAAAATAAGCCATCAATAGAGTAAACAGCCTACCGAATGGGAGAAAATATTTGCAAAGGATGTATCTGACAATGGTCTAGTATCAGAATCAATAAGAGAAACAAGCAAAAAAAGCAAACAACTTCATTAAAAAATGGTCAAAACATTAACAGACAATTCTCAAAACATGACATATATGTGACCAACAAGCATATGAAAACATGCTCAACATCACTAATAGTTAGAGAAATGCAAACAAAAACCACAATGAGATACCATCTCACACCATTCAGATTGCTATCATTAAAAAGTCAAAAAATAACAGATGATGGCAAGGTTGTGAAAAAAGAGGAGAATGCTTATACACTGCTGATGAAAGTGTAGAATAGTAACTGTGGAAAGCAGTTTAGAGGTTTCTCAAATATCTTAAAACAGAAATACCACTAAACTGAATAATTCCATTACTGGATATCTATCCAAAGGAATATAAATCGTTCTGCTATGAAGACACATGCACACATACATTCATTGCAGCACTATTAACAACAACAAAAATATGAACAACGTGGACACCCATCAATAGTGGACTGTATGCAGAAAATGTGAGACATACAGACCATGGAATACTATACAGCCATAAAAAATAATGGCATCATGTTCTTTGCAGGAATGTGATAGAGCCAGAGACCATTATCCTAAGTGAATTAATGTGGAACAGAAAGCCAACTACCACATGTTCTCACTTATAAGTGGGAGCTAATCATTGATTGCATGTGGACAAAAAGAAGGGAACAATAGATACTGGGGCCTACTTGAGGGTGGAAGGTGGAGGGTGGGAGGAACATGATAATTAAAAAACTACCAATCGAGTACTATGCTCATTGCCTTGGTGATGAAATAATCTGCACAACAAATGCCCACAATGCACAATTTACTCATGTAACTAACCTGCACAATCACCCACAGAACCTAAACTAAACGTTGGAAAGAAGAAAATAAAATAAAATTTTAAAAATCAACAGAAATAAGTGATATCAGGAAAACATATAACAGGCAACTTGCACATGGAAGAAACAGTATTTGAATTATTTACATAATTAATATTTTAAATTGAATTATTTAAAAAACAGAAGAAAGTATAGGTATGAATGTTCCTCTTGATGAATTATCAGTAATGAAATTATAACAATCACCCAGATAAAAAACAAATATTATAAAACCTCAGCGACTTCTCTGTTTTCTATCTTGCAGCCCAAGTATAAGTACTCTCCTCACAATGGCCTATAAATGCGTATAATACATGCACACTTTTTGTGTCGGGTTTCATTTACTCAACATTATGTCTGCCAAATTCATTCAAGTCATTGTGCCTTAATGTGGTTTGTTTGTTTTTACTATAGTAACAATAATATTCATTTCATTGAATTAATAGATCTCAATTTATTTTCACATTCTAGTATATTTGAGCATTGAAATTATTTCCTGGTTTGTACTATTAAAATAGCGCTACTCTGAGAATTCTTATGAAAGATTTTTTTTGCATATAGAGATTGTTCAAATCATATTAAACACAATAACAGGAATCCTTCCTCTCAATTAGACATCATAAAGTATATCCATGGTACTCTACGAGAAAAAAGTGTCAAGGCTAGGGAAGAGAAATCTAGTAGAGAGAATGTAATGCAAGTTAGAAGAGTACAACATTGAAAATGCCATTGTTCTTGTAGAAAATACAGTGAAAGCCATAAAGCCTAAAGCAATACATTTCTGGTGGAGAAAACTATGTCTAGATATTGTGAATGATGACACACGATATATGACAGAGCCAATCAAGCAAATCATACAAGTTATCGTGAATGTGGGGGAAAGGTAGAGGGTGAAGGATTTCAAAATATGGATTTAAGAGAAATTCAAGAACTAATAGATGCCACACCAGAAGAAGTAACAGAAGATGACTTGATGAAGATGTATGCTTCCAAACAGATGCCAGACTATGAGGAAGAAGGTGTAGAAAGAGCAGTGCCAGAAACCAAATTGACATTAAACAATCTGACAGAAAGCTTTCAATTTTTCAAGTTTGCTTTTGACATTTTTCGTGACCTGCATTATTCTATGACATGAGCATTGAAACTAAGGCAAACAATGGGTAAAGGATTGGTACCATATAGAAACACTTTTAGAGAAATGAAAAAGCAAAAAATTCAGACAGAAATTATGATGTGTTTCCCTAAAGTTATACCAAGTGTGCCTTCCTTTTCTGCCAGTCCTGGCACAGCAAGGTTAACCCCCGCTCTGTCTTTCAACTCCCTCTGATTTTCCTTCTCCTCAGCCTATTTAATGTAAAGATGATGAAGATAAAGACCTTTATGATCACCCACGTCTACTTAATGGATAATAAATATATTTTACCTTCATTATGATTTTCTTAACAACATTCCCTTTTCTGCAGCTTGCCTTGCGGTAAAAATACAGTGTATAGGCCAGGTGTAGTGGCTCACACCTGTAATCTCAGCACTTTGGGAAGCCAAGGCAAGCAGATCACTTGCGGTCAGGAGTTTGAGACCATCTTGGCCAACATGATGAAACCCTATCTCTACTAAAAATACAAAAAAAAAATTAGCCAAATGTGGTGGTGCTTGCTTCTAATCCCAACTACTCAGGAGGCTGAGGCAGGAGAATTGCTTGAATCTGGGAGGCACAGTTTGCAGTGAGCCAAGATCACACCACTGCACTCCAGCTTGAGTGACAGAGTAAGACTGTCTCAAAAAAAAAAAAAAAAAAATTATATAGTGTATAATGCATACAATATACAAAACATGTTAATTATACAGTGTATAATACATATAATATACACGACACGTTAATTGACTGTTTATGTTATTAGTAAGGCTTTCAGTCAACAGTAGGCTATTAATAGTTGTTTTTGTGGAGTCAAAACTTATATGCAGATTGTCAACTGTGAGGGGGTCAGCAGCTCTAATCTCATTATGTTGTTCAGACATCAACTCTGTGTGTGTGTGTGTGTGTTCAATTGTCCTTTGACTTTCATCACACCTGTGGAATAGACAGTTGTCAGCTGTCAGTTTTATTGTTGCTGCTTTGAAGTAAATGTTACCTTTTTTCTTTGTCTACTTTTACTTATTTTTTGTCTTTAATTTTGGTGGCTTAAACAAAATATACTTAATGTAGTTTTTATTTGTATTGATTGAGTCTTTCAATAGTTTTGAATATGTTTTAACTAATTTTAAATGTATCCCAATACTAACTGCTTCAGTCACAACTTTGTCCCCACTTTTTAATGTCCTCTACTTCTTGGCTCCGTTAACATTAATTTAAGTTTTCTGAGTCAGATTATTTTTTCTAACACTTTTCAACTTTTTTCAGTGCTCCTAATTATTTTTCTTAGGCATCTGCTCAAATATTTTCCATGATCATATCATTTAGTTTGATAAGTCTATCTTCTACTCTATCTAATCTGATTTTAAAGTCTTTTAGTAAGATATATATATTTTTTAAGACATAGATATATCTCATTATTTATATTTGATTACTTGTATAGGCTTCAGTTTTCTGGTGAACTGATTTTTTCATGTATTGCTGCAACTCTCTTGAACCAATTTACCATCATTTTAATGTCATTGTTTACATAATACAAATATTTGTACTATGTGGAGATATATTTATATTTTTTGTTTTCCTCTTGGGTTTTCTCCCAATAGTCCTCTTTTTGCCATGCATTTTAATTTCTTATTGAGTTATAGACATTATATTTCTAAAATATTATAGAGAATCATATATTTTCACGATTTTCTGTCTAGAGAATAATCATTCTTCATTTCACTGTACATAAAGAATGGTGATTGATCATTTTAATCCAACCAGAGATGGTAATAAACCTCTAATGTAATTCTATTAAGGTCAATATACCTTATTTGTACTGCTTTTAGTTTTCATTTTGTTTTGTTATTTTATTTAATATGGGAACATATAGTTTTCATATTTATGTGGTACATGTGAAATTTTGATACAAACATAAATGTGTAATAAACAATTGAGGGTAAAAGTGAAACAAGCCAGGCACATAAAGACAAATATCACATATTTTCACTCATGTGGGAATGAAATTTTCTTTAGAGTTCTTTGATTTTCTCTCTCTTTTCTTAGTAACCTTTCCTGGACTTTGTAAGAGAGTTTTAGCCTTCTCTATATACTTGTGTTTAGCAAATGTCCCCAAGTTAAAAATGGTATAGAAACCGTTTCTTATATATGATATTTTCTGATTTTTATATTATTTTACTCCAGTACCGCTCTACTTCCTTCAGTTTGTCCCTATATTTTTTCTAATTTTATTGTATGCATTTTATTTATGTTTTATACCAGATGGGGATGCTGGATTATTGCTAACTACCGTATCGCAATCATAAAGTCTTAATCATAGAAATCGTAAACACACATGTAAGTTGAGAATATACAAACTGAATTATTTTCTTTAACTGTCTTCAGAAAAAGGCATGTTCTTTCCTAGCATTTTAGTTTGGTCCAGAATTATTATCTCTTCAATTAAAACAATATTGTTATTGTTTTATACTGCCACTATTTGTCTAGATTCAACCATATTCACAGTACTTCTGACATTACGATCGCATCTTGGGCTTTTCTTCTGGGATCATTTCTATTTTTCTTACATGTATATTCTTTGGACAATAAACATTAATCAGAGTTAATCAAGTAAGTCTCCTGTAATTGCATTAGTTTCCAGGTGCTACTCTGTTTCCAGTTTGAAATCTAAATGAGGGGGGCATGCGCAAGAGAGCAAAAAAGGAACAGCTCCAGCCTCCAGCTCCCAGCATGAGCTACACAGAAGATGGGTGATTCAACTGAGGTATCGGGTTCATCTCACTGGGGCGTGTGGTGTCGGACAGTTGGCGCTGGTCCGCGGGTGCAGCCTGACCAGTGAAAGCTGAAGCAGAGCGAGGCATCGCCTCACCTGAGAAGCACAAGGGGGAAGGGAATTCCTTTTCCTAGTCAAAGGAAATTGAGACACACAACACCTGGAAAATCGGGTAACTCCCACCCTAATCCTGCGCTTTACCAAGAGTCTTAGCAAATGGCAGACCAGGAGATTATATCCCACATTGGGCCTGGAGGGTCCCATGCCCACGGAGCCTCCCTCATTGCTAGCAGAGCAGTCTGAGATCTAACTGCAAGGCGGCAGCGAGGCTGGGGTAGGGGCGCCTGCCATTGCTGAGGCTTAAGTAGGTAAACAAAGCCCCCAGGAAGCTCGAATTGGGTGGAGCCCACCACAGCTCAAGGAGGCTGGCCTGCCTCTATAGACTCCTCCTCTGGGGACAGGGCATAGCTAAACAAAAAGCAGCAGAAACCTTGGCAGAGGTAAATGCCCCCATCTGACAGCTTTGAAGAGAGCAGTGGATCTCCCAGCAGGGAGGCTGAGATCTGAGAACAGACTGCCTGCTCCAGTGGATCCCTGACGCCTGAGTCCTAACTGGGAGACATCCCCCACTAGGTGCAGACCGACACCTCACACCTCACACTGCAGGGTACACCCCTGAGACAAAGCTTCCAGAGCAAGAATCAGACAACAACACTCGCTGTTCAGCAATATTCTATCTTCTGCAGCCTCTGCTGCTGATACCCAGGCAAACAGGGTCCGGAGTGGACCTCAAGCAAACTCCAACAGACCTACAGCTGAGGGTCCTGATTGTTAGAAGGAAAACTACCAAACAGAAAGGACACCCACACCAAAACCCCATCAGTACGTCATCATCATCATCAAAGACCAAGGCAGATAAAATGACAAAGATGGGGAAAAAGCAGTGCAGAAAAGCTGGAAATCCAAAAAATCAGAGTGCATCTTCCCCTCCCCAAAGGAACACAGCTCATCGCCAGCAACAGAACAAAGCTGGATGGAGAATGACTTTCACGAGTCGAGAGAAGGCTTCAGTTGATCAAACTTCTCCGAGCTAAAGGAGGAACTACGTAACCAGCACAAAGAAACTAAAAACTTTGAAAAAAGATTTGATGAATGGCTAACTAGAATAACCAATGTAGAGAAGTCCTTTACAGAACTGGCGGAGATGAAAACCATAACATGAGAACTACATGACAAATGCACAAGCTTCAGTAAATGACTCCATCATCTGGAAGAAAGAGTATCAGCGATTGAAGATCAAATGAATGAAATGAAGCGAGAAGAGAAGTGTAGAGAAAAAAGAGTAAAAAGAAATGAACAAATCCTCCAAGAAATATGGGATTATGTGAAAAGACTAAATCTACATCTGATTGGTGTGCCTGAAAGTGACGGGGAAAATGGAACCAAGTTGGAAAACACTCTTCAGGATATCATCCAGGAAAACTTCCCCAACCTAGTAAAGCAGGCCAACATTCAAATTCAGGAAATACAGAGAACGGCACAAAGATACTCCTCGAGAAGAGCAACTCCAAGACACATAATTGTCAGATTCACCAAAGTTGAAATGAAGGAAAAAATGTTAAGGGCAGCCAGAGAGAAACGTAGGGTTACACACAAAGGAAAGCCCATCAGACTAACAGCTGGCAGAAACTCTACAAGCCAGCAGAGAGTGGGGGCCAATATTCAACATTCTTAAAGAAAAGATTTTTCAACCCAGAATTTCATATCCAACCAAACTAAGGTTCATAAGTGAAGAATAAATAATATCCTTTAAAGATAAGCAAATGCTTAGAGATTTTGTC
>NW_016809129.1:3958161-3961805 GCF_001698545.2 Rhinopithecus bieti | reverse complement strand
CTTGTGATCCGCCCGTCTCGGCCTCCCAAAGTGCTGGGATTACAGGCTTGAGCCACCGCGCCCGGCCTAATTTTTCTTTCATATTTTATATATTTGAATATTCTACTAACCAGCAAGAATATATGAAAAAAAGCTTTGTGATTAATAGAAACAAGTATTCAAATACTATCATCTCCTACAGAAAAAAATTACTTATAAAAATTACAGATCTATTCTACCAGCTTAAACATTTTAGAATTCCCTTTAATATAGAATACATTTAATATTTTACTGTTTTATCTGAAGCTCCAATTTGGAATGCTCTCAGGATAAGAAATTTATTGACAAAACTTATTCCTTTAGTGTGAACTTTTAGTAGACCTTATCAGGAAAATATGTTCTATTAAAGAAAAGTAATTGAGGAGGTCAAGGACATTTATTGACTCGTTTTTGTTTTCTAGACAGTATGCTAAGTGCTTTGTATATGCTATCTGATTTAATGCCTCTAATTCTATAAAATATATATTGTTCTTTTCATCTTTAGATGTAACAACTGCAAAAAAAAAAAAAAAAAAAAAAAAAAAGTAACTAGCCACAAATCTCACAGCTAGTAGGTGCTGAAGCTTTAATTTGAAAAGCAGGTGTCCCCAAATATTTTTCTCCTGAGTAGACATCATAAGTAAAGGTAACTGGGAGGTAGAATATTTGAAAAGACAGAAGAATTAGTGTCTAAAAACGCCCTCGTTATCTTCATAAACTTCTGGGAGGCAGCCTTACAGATCCCAGAAATCCAATTAGTCTTTATTTTTTCACATGTTTTGCTTCTGCTTTATGTATTATTCACTTTACTGCTGGGAAGTACATACTGAGAGAAAGGGGTGAAGAGAGAGCTAGAGAAAGAATGAGAATGAGGAAGACTGTTTTGGGTATAGTTGGTGAAGTTCTAGTGACTACAATATACACCATCATTCCAATTAACAGCAAGACTTAACTTCAGTCGTTTTAGATGATTTGTAATTCTGTGACTAGCTGAGGTCCAATAGGTTGACAGCAGCCACTTAATAAACATTTCAGGCCATGGTAAGGATTATTGACTTTAAGTGCAGAGAAACTGCTGGAGGAATGGCCAGTTTACATTTCACTTCTGTGAAATCTTCCCTGACCTATACAAGGAAAAAAAAATACAGAGGACAGAACAAAGAAAAGAGAAAAAGGGAATCTAAGTATATAAAAGAGAAAAAAAGAGATGAGAAAAGAAAAAAGAAAAGCTTTCCCCTAGAGTCACAAGCCTGTATACTTTTATAACACTAATGTGACATAGACAAATACTTAGAAAACTTTCTTTTTCCTCTCTGCTTCGTAAGGAAGTTTCCACCTGAAACTGCTGAGTTATTTGTGATAACGGGTGACGAGCTTGCTTAGTTAGGGAGCAATTAAATTGATCTACAAAATTATACAAACAGAGAGGAGATAACATTAGCAAGTTGTAATTAGTGTTTGAAAAAAAAAAACACATTTTAAATGGAATCAGATCAGTAGACTGGGGACTTCCTTAATATTTAGGACTTCAGAGGCTCTAGCAAAGATAAGTGGATTTTAGGGTATTTGGTCCTGAGATGTGTGATGCAATTTATTTTGATACATATTTGAGAAATTTTAGTAAAGATATAAATTGCTTTTCAATGCTCTATAGACTTTAAACTGATGACTGTTGAATGTAACTTGGTGCTGATGCAGGTCTCAAGACAGCTCATCTGCTATAGCAGCAGTATAGATGCTGGATTGGAATGAATTGTAAGTGGTTCCACTGATAACACATTTCCTGAGAATAGATGTCAGACGCTGTGTCACCTATTTTCTCAATTCTTCCTCCTCTATACTATAGAAGACTCAGTTCCCTCTTTCAGGCTCTGGTATATTCATAGGTATAGCCCCAACTATGACTTCTTTCAACAGGAATTTAGGAGATTCCCAAGGAATTATTTATACTATGTGAGAAAGCTGCATACCAACATATAATCTGCTCTTTATCTAGAATTTGCAGTTGCTTACGTAACTCATTACATCTTGCCCATTGTGCAGCTAATGACCTTTATGTCAAAGTATTCTTCTAAGGAACTAGTGAAACTGTTAGGTCCTAGTATATATGAAACCATAAACTAGAATGCATACATGCAGTAGCTGCCACAAAAGTACTTTTTGCAAATAGTATATAAGATTTTAATTAAAATGTAGTGAATGTATGCATTAAATGAGTCCTGGGCTCTATGTTCTATTCTTTAATTTCAAGTTCTCAATTCTTAAAGAAATATATATTGCATTAATAATGAAACCACTCTCATTTCAAGACAGCAGTTAAATTATTGGTTGACATAGTTTATTTTTTTTGGCAACCACACTAGTTGTTCATCTCTTTTATAGTTGTGTTCTGTGAGTAGTTCTATAAAAGCATTTCACTTGACCTGAGTCTTGTAACTTTAATTTTAGTAGTTAAGTATGAGGTCCCACTTTCAGTTTGAAAGTTGGAAGAACATTATTCCGTAACTAGGAGAAAAAAAACCCTCACTCTAAATACTTAAGAGAATTATTCTTCACAAGTTGAGATAGCCACACGTATCTAGAGTTTGTCATCTTCATTTGTGACAATGGTGACTACTCTCTCCCACGCACTTCCCAATCTTCATTCAAGGCACATGTATCTTAGAGGGATGGTTCTAGTAGCAGCAGCTAACATCTGGCATGAGGTTCCAGTGATCCAACAGCAGCAAGGAAGAAATCTAGAATGGTTCCTTCTGCCTCATGTATGAATATATCCAAAAGGAAACTATCTTTTTCAAGAGTGTCCCTGAAAATACTCTCATCTGTCTACCCACAGGGTGACCCTGTGCTTCACCAGCATAGCAGTTATACTACGACTGGATAAGGAAGAAAGTCTTGGCCGGGCGTGATGGCTCAAGCCTGTAATCCCAGCACTTTGGGAGGCCGAGACGGGCGGATCACGAGGTCAAGAGATCGAGACCATCCTGGCTAACACTGTGAAACCCCGTCTCTACCAAAAAATACAAAAAACTAGCCGGGCGAGGTGGCGGGCGCCTGTAGTCCCAGCTACTCGGGAGGCTGAGGCAGGAGAATGGCGTAAACCCAGGAGGCGGAGCTTGCAGTGAGCTGAGATCGCGCCACTGCACTCCAGCCTGGGCAACACAGCGAGACTCCGTCTCAAAAAAAAAAAAAAAAAGAACGTCTTTCATCAATGTTTAATAATATACTCTTAAATAGCTGATTCTGATGCACCAACAGAAGGCCGAGAATTTGACAACCAGAATACCAACATCCCTCACTCTTGTATAACATGTTATGCTCTTCAAAATGTGCTTTCATTGATTCTCACCTTATGGCCCATAACTCTCTCGAGGAATAAGAAAAAAATTATAAAAATGAGTGACTTACCAAAGGTCAAGAAGTTCTAGAGATCTGCTGTACAAAATTGTGCTTCTGGTTAACAATATTGTATCATGCACTTAAAATTTGTTAATATAGCCTGTAATCCCAGCACTTTGGGAGGCCGAGACGGGCGGATCACGAGGTCAGGAGATCGAGACCATCCTGGCTAACACGGTGAAACCCCGTATCTACTAAAAAATACAAAAAAGTAGCCGGGCGAGGTG
>NW_016809129.1:3949800-3957674 GCF_001698545.2 Rhinopithecus bieti | reverse complement strand
AAATCAACTATCCTGTTTCCTGGAAATACTTTATTTTTTAATTTAATAATTACTAAAATTATTATTTTTTGACTGTTATTTTAGGTTTGGGGTACATGCAAAGGGTAACCTAGGTAAACATGTGTTACGGATTTTGTTGTACATATTATTTCATCACCTAGGTATTAAGCCTAGTACCCAATAGTTATCTTTTCTGCTCCTCTTTTTTCCTTTATTTATTTTTCCTTCCTTTCTCTCTCTCATTGTAACTCTCCCTTCCTTCTTACTTTTTTTTCTGCCTTTCTTACTTCTTTACTTTATTCCTTCCTCTGACTCGAAATATGGCAGGTGTTATTGTACCTTTATTTTTTTCCTCTCTGCTTTGTAAAGGTTTCCAGCTAAAACTAAAAGGCATTATTGTACCTGCCATACTTCAGGTCATTAATAGATTTTCTCTTTGTTCCAAGCATTATTTTTTAGAAAAAGGAAAACAAGCTACCATTCTATTTGGTCTTTATTCTGCCCTATTTCTTTTTTTATTTTAACATTTTTCTTTCTAAATGTCAATGTTTATTAGTGGAAGAGTCATTACAAAGACATTTCTTTGAAGAAGACAATAACAATAAGATTATATAACATTGTATGTAATGCAATAATAATATTTAATATCTATCAGATTTTTTAAATATTAAAATCACTTTTTAAATATTTTTCTTAACTATCAATTTTATGGAGCTAGGAACTACTATCATTTACATTTTACAGATAAGGGAACTTAGGCACTGAGATTCTTAGTAATCAGCCCAACATCACAAATTGATACAATTAGGAGTCGCCTAACTCCAGAGTTTGAACTTATTATAACTACTACTTTATGTACAAAATCTATTATTATAATTACATTAATAATACATTCACTCAGTAAGAAAAAAACAATTAAAAAAAAGATAAAATACTGATTTTTTCCCCATTCCAGACCTCTGTTTCATTTTCACAGGTAACTATTCTGAGCTTTCCTGTGTGTTCTTCCAAATATTTATCAGGTATACATGTACATTGAAATAAATACACAAACATATGACATTTTAGAAAAAGTCCTATGTTGGGTATAGCTCTACCTTGTTTTTGTACACACACAAGCATGTCTTACTTACTCATGTCTTTAATTCAATTTATTATTGAGATCTCTCTATATTAGCATCCATTTTAAAAGCTTCAAATTATTACTTTATTTCCTAATGTATATTTACATTGTATAAGAAATTTTGGTATAACTTGAAACATATATTTGTGTATATTTAAAATTTATTGCAGAATAATTACTAAAAGTTATGTTACTGGATGAAAGAGTATGTGTGTAAATTTATATGCCCATTAGATTTACTGTCATTTTTCTGTTTTCTGGCTCATACTGTGTGATACTACAATTCTTCACACAAAACACCTACAAATGCTTAAAATATTTTATGCAATATTTTGGTGCTTAAATGCACCAAACATATTTTAAATGTATAGCTCCAAAAGTAAACAAGTATCATGTGGAAAATTACCTTAACACAAAAGTAGCCCCCAAGTAAACCAGCACACAAGCTATGCCAGCAATTGGGGAGCAAAAAGGTTCACAGATCAAATTGAATGACCTAAATCAATTTAAAGCAGACAGTGTAAAGCAAAGTGAAACAGATAAAATGAGTTCAGACTTAGGATGCCTTTGCACAGGAGATAATAAAAAAATTACTTTTTTGTAAATGTGTGTATTAATAACAAAATGGAAAAGTATAAAGTATTAAAAGTAATATAAAGATGTGTAGAAATATAATAAAAATTTAAATAGTTGATTTTTTGACATAAATGTGTGAAAGTCCACAGCATATTTCTTTTATATAAAGTGTTCAAATATGACATCCCTAACATTTAAACTAGTGTCTCATAAATCATAAAGGAAAATGAAAACAGCAGCAACTTCATATGAAAATGACTAAATGACAAAAGGAGAAAATACAAAAAAAATGAACATAGAAATATTGTTCAGGTCCTCTACTAAATTGATTTTATAAAAACATCAAGAAGATTCTAGGGGTGGCTAGTGTTCAGTGCAAACACCAAGATAGTGAGACATCCTCATATCCTGCTGGGAGCATACATATTGGTATAACTACATTAACTCAATTTGTCAATATCTATCAAGGGCCTGTTACAAAAACAGGTTTTTCTGTATCCATGTACATGATACTATATAGACTTAGTATGTTTTATGAAAAAAACTAAAATAACTAAAAACATGTTCAGGTATGGTGGTTCACTCTTGTAATCCCAGAATTTTGAGAGGCCTGGATGGGAGGATCACTTGAGCCTAGTTACCTGGGAGGCTGAGGTAGGAGAATTGCCTGAACCTGGGAGGCGGAGGTTGCAGTGAGCCGAGATCGCACCACTGCACTCCAGCCTGCACGACAGAACAAGACTCCATCTCAAACAAAAAGATAATAACTAAGTAGCAGAGGATAACAGGGTTAATCTTCATCAAAATTTCTTAGTGCTTCTCTTAAGACATTAAAATGTCTTCAAGAATAAATACTTATAAGTTTTCATAACAAGATTATTAAAGAAATTTCTGCTAAAATAATCATTTAACTACCTTTAGAAGCTGTATCCTTGTCTTTGTCATCTTTCTATTGCTTATAATGGAATACCTGAAACTGTGTAATTTATAAAGAAAGGAAAATTTTGGGTAATTCTGTGGGGTTGATAGTAATTGTCCTCTTTGACTTGATTGTGTAAGTTGCTTTATAATATCACTGGTTTATGTACTGAAATTGTTTTTGTGGTGGCTGGTAAATAGACTTTTGTTTCCATGATTAGCACTTCCTTAAGGACCTTTTGTAAGTCAGATCTGGTAGTAATGAAAACCCCTAGCATTTGCTTATCTGAAAAGGATTTCATTTCTCCTTTGTTTATGAAGCTTACTTTGGCTGGATATGAAAGTCTTGGTTGAAATTTTTTTCCTTAATGCTGAATATGTCTCCATTCTCTTCTGACTTATAGTTTCTCCTGTGAGATCTGCTGTTAGCTTTATAGAGTTCCCTTCATAGGTGACCTGCCCCTTCTTTCTAGCTGCTTTTAATATTTTTAAATTTTGTACTGATTTTTAAATTGTGTACATATTATGGGGATGGCAGTCTTGTATAGAATATCAGAGATTCTCTGAATTTCCTGAATTTGAATGTCAGCCTCTTTAGTGAAGTTGGGGGAATTATTGTAGACTATGTAATCAAACATAATTTCCAAGTTGCTTGCCCTCTCTCCTTTCTCAGGGCAGCCAATGAGTCATAGGTTTGGTATCTTTACATAATCCCGTATTTCTCAGAGGTTTTGTTCATGTTTAAATTTTTTCTTCCTTATTGTCTGTGTTGATTTGAACAACCAGCCTTTGAGCTCTGAGATGTGTTCGTCTGCTTAGTCTGCTGTGCTGTTAACATTTCTGATGGTATTTTGAAGCTCTTGTAGTGAGTTTTTCAGCTCTTTCGGATCAGTTTGGTTCTTTCTTAAAACGGCTATTTTGTCTTTCATATGTCATTTTATTGGATTGTTTAGATTGAGTTTCAATGTTCTCCTGAAACTTTAGGAACCTCATTGCTATTCAGATTTTGAATTTAATGTCATTGCAGACATTTCTGACTGGTTAAGAACCATTGCTGGGTGGCTAGTGTGATCATTTGGAGGAAAGAAGACACTCAGGATTTTTGAATTGCAGGAATTCTTGCACTGGTTCTCTCTCATTTGTGTGGGCTAATATTTCTTTAATCTTTTGAAGTTGCTGTATTTTGGATGGAGCTTTTTACTTTTATAGTCTTCGATGTCCTTGAGGTTATCAGAGGGACCCTGCACTGGAGGGGCCAAGGTATTCCCCAAGTCCACTGGCAACAACCCTCTGGTGGGAAGTGCTAATAAAAGCCTTTTGCTGGAGTTGTGGCAGCAGGATCTGTGCTTACCTGCACATGCCAGCTGCACCAGGATATCAGTGTGACAGTGTTTGTGCACACCGGTGGTGGTGACACAGTACAGTGCACATGTTTCCATATGCTGGCATCTGTGGGGCAGAGACTTTGCCCAGTCCACAGGCATGCATGTGCAAGCAAATTCAAATGTTTTGAGGACAGTATGTCAAAGAGATATCTATACTCCCATTTCCTTGAAGCTTTATTCACCAGTTTCTGGAATTAGCTTACCCATCTCTGAATGGATAAAGAAAGTGTGCTATACAAAAACAATGGAATACTATTGTCTTTTTTAAAAAGGAATTTTATCACTTGTGAACACATGCATGAACCTGGAGGACATTATGTTAAGTGAAATAAGCCAGGCACAGAAAAACAAATACGTGATCTCACTCATATGTGAAATGTAAAAAAACGTCAACCTCATAAACAGAGCAGAGCATTGTTTCCCAAAGGGTGGTAGGTGGGTGAAGGGGAAGATGTTGGTTAAAGGACACAGAGCTTTAAACAGAAGGAAAAAGTTTTGAGATCTAATGCACAGAATGGTGAGTCTAGTTAAAAATAGTATATTGTATATTTCAAAATTGCTAAGAGAGTAAATTTAAAATGTTTGTTATCACAAAAATAAGTATTCAAAGTATTAGGTAAGTTAATTAGCTTGATTTAATAATTCCACTTTGTATACATCTGTCATAACAGCATGTTGTATCCACAAAATATATACAATCATAATTTGACAGTTTACAACTAATAAAAATGTACTGGGAATGGATAATGTTTCATATTAATGTCTCAACCATAATGAGAAGAAAAAGAAGGAACGGCAGAAAAACCTAAAGAGCACTAAGAAGCAGAGAAGGAAAATAAGAGAGATTGTCACTACAAATATTTATGTGTATGCATATATATATGTATTTTCCAAACAGAGTCATTCTGAGAGAAAAGGAAAAACTGAATAACTACAGCAAGGTTATGGGCATAAACGGGTTTTATCCCAGTCTCGTCAGCAGTACATAAGGCTGCTATTCTCTGAAGACACTAAGAAATTAAGAAGGCAAAGAGAAAACCAACAGAAAATTTAAACATGCAATTTAGTAGCATCTGTAGTATTATTGTAATATTGTAACAGGTGTGTGTGTGTGTGTGTGCGCACGCGCGCGGGTGTGTGCAACACAGAACAACCAGTAAGATCTGCGAGTTGGTTGCTGTTAGTTCTACCTGTTTTCTTTGTTTCTACCTCACCCTGAATAGTCCAGCCATGCTATTAATTCCAGCGTTTCCCATGAGGTGAGACTAGAGTAGGCTTTCTGGGAAGCATCTTGGAATGCTAGAGAAGTTGGATGTCTACCACCAGTTCTCTTTTCCTACGCAAGAGTGAGATACCATGGACCCAGAGAATCTATTCTGTCTGTTGCTTTGTCAAATTGAGGGAGGAGTGACGACTTCTAAATGAGGCTGTTCCCCTTACCCTTCTAATGCAGTTTTTATTTGGCCCTGTGTTCCACACATTGTCTCAGGCTCATTCCTAATTTTGGGGGTTTTTCAAAAAGGCATTCTTGCCTGTAGATACCTACTAGTTAAATTTTCTGTTGAGGGGAGGAGTAAAGCTTGGGACCTCCTATTTCACCATGTTGCTGATGCCATCCCCAATCCTGAGACTTTGACTTTCTTCTATGTACATCTGTCTCCCTAAATTATTGCCTTATTCAGATTTGTACCCTGAACTCTGTAATGTTGTATTCATCTGCCTACTGGATGTAACTACATGAAGGTTCCACAGAGGCCTCTTGAACTCAATATCTCCAACTTAGTATATTTTCTTTCCTTCCTAAGCCAGTCCTCGTAGTATATTCATTTATGTCAGTAAAAAGCATGAAAATGTACCTTGAATTTCAGGCATCATCTTGGTCCTCCCTATCTCTTTTGTCATATCATCAATGATAAGTCCTGTCAATTTTACCTTCTCTGTAGCTTCCTAGTTTGCTGATTTATGTATTTATTTATTTATTTATGGTCAAAGTAACTCAACAGGTAACACTACAGGCAGCTGAGTCAGAGAGATGTGGAACTGAATCCCATTTTTACCGTTTACTAATTATATGAAGTACTTAATTACTCTGAGGTTCAGGTTTTCTGTTTTGTTTGTATAGGATAGCAACAGTTCATACCTCACTCATGGGTGAGGTATGATCTGTTGCTATACAAAGTGCTTGTAAAGCACTTCTCTTGACATATATTTATTCAGAAAATGTTAACTATTCTTTTTAATATTGTTAAGTATTACTAATATTTAATATTGTTAAGTATGACTAATGCAAACCACTATCATCTTTGACTAGATGATCTCTGACTAGATCACTGCCACCATCTTTTAATAATGATTTTCGTAATTCTAGTATTTTATTCATGTAACCGTTTTTGTTTGTTTGTTTTTGAGACAGAGTCTCTCTCTGTCACCCAGGCTGGAGTGCAATGGTGCCATCTCGGCTCACTGCAAGCTCCGCCTCCTGGGTTCACGCCATTCTCCTGCCTCGGCCTCCCGAGTAGCTGGGACTACCGGCGCCCGCCACCGCACCCGGCTACTTATTTGTATTTTCTTTTTGGTAGAGACGGGGTTTCACCGTTTTGGCCAGGATGGTCTCGATTTCCTGACCTCGTGATCCACCCACTTCGGCCTCCCAGACTTCTGGGATTACAGGCGTGAACCACCACGCCTGGCCAGCCATTCTTTAGATTACAGAAAGAATAATATTTTAAAGACACAAATGCGAGCACATCAGTGCGCTGCCCAATGGCTACTCGTTAACTTGAGCATAACTTTCAAATCTCTTATCACTGTGCCTAAAGCACTTTTTTTTTTTTTTTTTTTTGAGACGGAATCTCGCTCTGTTGCCCAGGCTGCAGTGGCCGTTTAATATGTCTCTTCTTTGTCATATTAGCTTTTTCTCTTGATTCTTTCCTTACCTTAAAAGTTGAACTTGAATATACCTAAGAATTGTTGAAAGTATATTAAAACTGATCCAAGAATGCACCCACATATTTTAATTTAATAAACCTAGGTTGGTGATGGAAACTTTATATTTTAACTTAATTCCAATCTCTCCATAGCCAACACCCAGAAGATTCTGCATAGGGAACATAACTTCCAAACCTTGATTTATGTCATATTAAATTCACATTTTTTGGCCTCAAGTTAATAGTCACTGTTTTTCCAAAAAATAAAAAATAAAAATACATTTTAAAAAAGGAGTAGCTCGTTAACTTTCTTTCATCATAACCCTATGCAGAAAAGCAAATTTCAGATATTAATTTGGTCTTTTACATAGGTGTTACTACTGAGAAGATAATTCACTAAGCAATTGAGAGTTGCTTACATTCCTCACGCTGTATTAATACATCACCACACTAGCATATCAGTTTCTTATTAGTTTGATTAGTATGAGTAAAACTTCCCTGAAATATGACTACCACCAGATATAGTAATAAAACTGAGATAATTAGTATTTACAAATGAAGAGTAGATTCTGAAATAGAATATATCTCATGAAGTATAGTCTAAAAAGAGAACAAAACAAGTCTCTGGCAAGCTTGGCTTATTTTCAGCAACATCTTACATAAAATATAACCATTTCCTCTCCACATCCAGTGGTTTTGTAACTTTTATAATAAAAATGACATTTCTTTTTACTACAATACTCAGCTATTTAAGACATAAAGTTAAGAGAATTAATCTTACTTGTTATTTTTTATCCCTTTTACAAGAGTAATTCCTTGTGTGCACTTGAGTTTATTTCCGATTTTTTTTTAATGTTTGTGTTCACTATCCTTCACATCGTAAGTAATTTGATAGCCAGGGTGTGTGTGTGTGTGTGTGTGTGTGTGTGTGTGTGTGTGTGTGTG
>NW_016809129.1:3913238-3949308 GCF_001698545.2 Rhinopithecus bieti | reverse complement strand
AAAAAAAAAAAAAAAAAAAAAAAAAAGACAAAAAAAATTTAAAAATGCTTTTATAATTGTATTTTAAAGAAACAATATGGAATGCTGACTTTTATGTTAGGTATCTTAGAGATTAAGAGACAAGCAATTTTCAGATGCTTAAAACAAAAATGGAATAATACTAAAAAGGACGATTGGAAAATCCAGAGATATATCCACTGGTATGTATTGCTGAAGATCATTTCTCATCCAAGATAAGATGCAGATCTTATACTGCTAAAGATGGTTTTAGATTGAGCCTCCCTTTGCAAAGCACATTCACTCAGTCTATGCTCATAATTCCAGATGTGCACACACACACACACATCTTTTATTTGTAAAATTAGGTAAAGGATTAGGAATTTACAGAGAGATATTTATTAAGCAGCTGTGAATATATAAGAATCTGGGATAGAAGCAGTATATTAAACAAATTCATTTGGTAATTGTTACTAGGTCCTCTAAATCATTTGACTGAGAGTGTTTTTATATTGTTTACAACTACTAAGGCACAGGCACTTTCTAATACACACTATGCCACCATCTTCCCCGTTGCCTATTGTCATATACATAGAGAACATTTTTGCCCGCCTTGAAATATTTCTTTCTAGGTGTTTATCACCAACTCCACTCTGTATAACAAACACATACACACAATCTCTATATCCTAAGAAGATACCTATATCTATTTATTAGCTTTTCAGCAAATATTTATTGAGCACCTACTGTATGCTGAGTACTGAGGACACAGTGATGAGCAAGACAGACAATCTCACCCCAAGTCCTTCTAGTTTCTAGTGAAAAAGGCTGACATACTGCTACAGTTAAGAAATATCATGCTAGGGTGATGTCAGCAAGATGGCCGAATAAACGGTCCTTATTGTACCCCCCGCCACCTTCCCTCAAGGAATGCCAATTTAAAAACTATATACAGACCAGAACACTTCTGTAAGAACCACAGAATACATTTAAGAAGCTGCAACAGCCCCAGAAATCTTTTAACGGAGAATGCCTATGTTGAGATGAAAAGGAATCGTAGTTTGATTTTGCCTATGATGCCTCCTCCCCCGAGTCAGCATAGCTCAGTACCAAGAGAGATGCTGTTGTTTCTTCATTTCCTCTCTGAAGAAAGGAGAGCACAAGGAGTGAAGCCAATGTCATCAGCCTTTTGGGACACTTCCAGAGAAACCTGTTGTCTTGCCTACCCCAGAATACTGAGGAATTTGATATAGTTGGAACGCCCAAGGGCAGCTAAGATGAAGAGGAGGAACAGGTGACTCACAGCACCCTCTTCGTCTCCAGGAGTTGGTAAAGTCCCCAGCATCTGCCCAGCTTCTAGCAGCTGCAGGATTTTCAGCAATCATTAAGATCACCAGCAATTCTCATAGCCTCCAACAGTCAAATGGCTCCCAAGAGCTGGCATGGATTGCAGCTGCTCTGTGCAGATTGCACCTTTCCACACAGATCACAACTGATGCAAGGCCTGCAGCAAAAGGTGCAGCACCCAGCACAGATTATTGCTGTCTGTGTGGATCACAATAGCTGTGTGGCCCCAGAAGCCAGGATGGCACCAGACACTCTTGGCTGATTAAAGCAGGAGACATAACTCCTAGGACAAGGTGCAAATCTTGGCAGACAGAAGCAATCTTGGCTGATAGTGCAGATCTGAAAAGCCAGCACAGCTCTGTGGGATTGGGACAAGGAAAACAATTCTGGTACTTTTATTTCACTGTGGAAAGAAAATAGTGGAGCTTGCACCTAAAGTCCCAGCATTCCAAAGCACGGTTCTTGGGAAAATGAAAGAGTGGCCCTCAATAACTAGCATGGCTCTGTGGGATGGGTAGAAGGTGCAAAATTTTAAGATGTTTTTCCACAAGAGAAGGAAATGAGTAACATGCACATATATGTATATAAAAATTTAGGCATTCCCAGAATCTGTACTAAAGCTAATTAGTGGAGTTCTTTCCCTGCCAAAGCCAGTCTGCTAAGACTGGAAGAGGTGGCTGCTTCTTCACACGAGGAGACTTGTAAAGCTACAAGAAACATGAAAAACAAGGAAATATAATGCTACCAAAGGGACAAAATAAATCTGTAGTAACTAACCCTAAAGAAATGGAAAAATTCAAATTGCCTAGCAAAAAAAAAAAAAAAAATCAGAATAATTGTCATAATGTGTCCAGTGAGCTAAAGAAGAAGACAACTGAACAAAAATCAGGAAAAAAATATAAAGGAAAAATTAGAATATCACAAAGAGATAGGAACTACAAAAAAGAACCAATAGAAATTCTGAAGCTGAAAATACAATGCCAGAACTGCAAAGTCCAATGGACGCCTTCAAGAACAGACTCAATGAGGGGAAAAAAAAAAAAAAATCAGCAAAATCAAAGATAGGTTATTCAAAATTATCTAGTCAGTGGAACAAATTGAGTGAAGAAAGCCTATGGGACTTATGGCACATCATCAAATGAACCAATATATAGCTTATGGAAGTCTAAGAAGAAGAGAAAGAAAAAAGGACAAAGAGTTTATTGCCAGATATATGACTGACATCTTCATAATTCTGGAAAAGGGACATTTGGATTCATAAGCCTCAAAAGTTCAAATAAGATAAATTAATGAAATCTACACTGGGTCATAAGATAACTAAATTGTCAGAAGTCAAAGACTAAGAGAAAATTTTGGAAGAGCAAGATTAAAACAGTTTGCCAGGCACAAGAGAGTCCACCATAAGACTATCAGGTATTTCTCAAGGCAAAACCTTACAGGATGGAATGGAGCAGGAAAACATTTAAGGAACTGAAAGAAAAAAAAATTGCCAACCCAAAATTCTGTAATTGGAAAATTATCTTTTGAAAAGTGAAAGAGAAGTAAAATGGTCCCTGGCAAACAAAAGCTAAAAGAGTTGGTCACAATCAGACCTGCATTATAAAAAATGACAGTGAATTTTTCAACTTGAAATGAAAGGATCCTAAATGACAAACATGTATAAAAGTATAAAATTCAATAAAGAAAATGTGAAGTACAGAATGCTGTACATCTATGACAGTATGAACATCACTATTATTTAGTGTAAAAGTAAAAAGACATAACCATAACTACAAAAAGTGTTTATGTATACATAATATAAATAGATTTAAATTGTGACATTGATAACATGAAGAGCGGGTAGAGGAAATATAAAAATGTAAGATTTTGTATGTGACTGAATTTATTATAAGGTTAAAATAGACTATTATAACCAAGGGATGTTTCTTGTAAGTCTCATGGTAATAACAACAGCAAAATAGAAGATATAAAAGTCAAAAAGAGGAAAAAAAAAAATCAAAGAAATGTCTCTACAAAAAAATAATGAAATACAAAGGAAAGAGAGGAAAAAAGGAATAAAAACTACACAACAAAATAAAACACTGGCTCCAGAGCAACCAGTGAATCAATGAATAAATCCAAATAGAAATCAAATAATATATTGAGAGAAATGAAAATAAAAACATGGCATACTAAAACTTATGTGATACAGCAAAACCAGTTGTAAGAGGGAAGTTTATTAATGCCTAGCATGAAAAAGAATATCTCAAAATAAAAAACAACCTAGCTTTAGACATCAAGGAACTAGAAAACAAAGAACAAATTAAACTCAACATTAATGGAAGGATAGAAATAATAAAGATAAGAGGAGAAGTAAACGAAATAGAGACCATAAAAACAAAATTAAAAAATCAATGAAAGTGAAAGCTGATTTTGAAAAGATAAAATTAACAAATCTTTAGCTAAGCTAAGAAAGAGAGAAAGACTCAAATAAAATCGGACATAAAAGAGGAGACATTACATCTGATGCCAAATAAATTTTTAAAAATAGAGATTGCTAAGAACAAATATACCCCAACAAATTTGGTAACCTAAATGAAATGGATAAACTCATAGATACCTACAGTCTACTTAAAGCTATGAAGGAATAGAAAATCTGAACAGACCAATGAGAAGTAAGGAGATTGAATTAGTAATTAACAAAATTACAACAAAGAAAAGCCCAGGACCTGTGGCCTCACTGCTGAATTCCCCCAAATATTTGAAGAATAATTAATAGGAATTATTGTCAAACTCATTCAAAAAATTAAAGTGGTGGGAGCACTTTAAAATTTCACTTTTATTAGGGCAATGTTACCCTGATACTGAAGCCAAACAAGTTCACTTATAAAAAAATAAAATTGCCTTTCAATATTTCTGATGAACATAGGTGCCAAAGTATTTAAAATACTTCTACATCAAATTCAACAGCACTTTAAAAAGATCATATCACAATCAAGTGAGATTTATGCCTGGGATGCAAGGATGGTTCAACTTATGCAAATCAGTAAATGTGATACATAACATTAATAGAATGAAGAATAAACATATCATCATCTCAATAGGGGCAGGAAAAGCACTTGACATAATTTAACACCCTTTCATGTTAAAGAAATTAGACTCTAAAAGGAATGTACCTCAACACTATGAAGTCCATTTTTGAAAATCTCACAGCTAATGTCATGCTTAATGGTGAAAAGGCAAAAGCTTTTTCTTTAAGATAAGAAACAAGACAAGGATGCTCTCTCTCACCAATTATATTCATCATAGTAGTAGAAGTCCTAGTCAGAGCAATTTGGAACAAAAGAAATAAAAGGCATCTAAATTCAAATTAGAAATAAAATTATTAATGTCATGATTGTATACATAAGAATGAGATGACTGTATACATAGGAAAGATGACATGATTGTAATATAGGAAGATGTATGATTATAGATGACAAGATGGCATACATAGTAAACCCGAAAGACTACACCCACACCCACACCAACACACACAGACATACTCACAAACCACAAGAACTAAATTCAGTAAAGGTGCAAGATACAAAATCAACATACAAAAGTCAGTCATGTTTCTATGTACTAACAATGAACTACCTGAAACAGAATTTAAGAAACAATCCTATTTACAATAGTATGAAAAACAAAATATTAATAAACTTAACCAAGGAGGTGAAAGTCTTATGCACTGAAAACTACATTGATGGAAGAAATTACAAACACACACAAATAAGTGAAAAGTCTTCCAGTGTTTATTGATTACAGAATTTAATCTTGTTTAAAAATGTCCATACCACTGAAAGTGATCTGCAGATTGAAGGTTGTTCCCAACAAAATCCCAATGGCATTTCTTACAGATATAGAAAAAACAATTCTAGACCGGATGTGGTGCCTTATGCCTGTAATCCCAGCACTTTGCGGGGCCAAGACAAGTGGATCACTTGAGGTCAGGCATTCAAGACCAGTATGGCCAACATGGTGAAACCTCTGTCTCTACTAAAAATACAAAACTTAGCCAGGTATGATGCAGGGTGCTTGTAATCCCAACTACTTGGAAAGCTGAGACAGGAGAATTGCTTGAGCCTGAGAGGTGGATGTGGCAGTGAGCTGAGATGGTGCCACTGCATTGCAACCTAGGCTACAGAGAGAGATGCTGGAAAAAAAATTAAAAAAAGAAAAGAGAGAGAGGAAGGGAGGGAGGGAAGGGAGGAAAGGGAGGAAAGGGAGGAAAGGGAGGAAAGGGAGGAAAGGGAGGAAAGGGAGGAAAGGGAGGAAAGGGAGGAAAGGGAGGAAGGATTCTAAAATTCATATGGAACAACAAGAGACCCAGAATCACAAAGTGATCATGAGGGAAAACAAAGCTACAGACATCACATTCCCTGATTTCATAATATATTACAAAGCTACAGTAATTAAAACAGTGTGGTACTGGAATAAAAGGGATATAGAATAAAAGCAGTGGAACAGAATAGACAGCTCAGAAATAAAACCAGATATTATACAGTCAACTTCAACAAGGGCACCAAGAATACACAATAGGGAAAATACAGTTTCTTCAATAAATGTTCATGGAAAAACTGGATATCCAAATTAAAATTCACAAAATTGAAGCCCTGTCTTACATTATACACAAAAATTAACTTAAAGTGGATTAATGACAAATGTAATAATTTAATCTGTAGAATTCCTAGGAGGGGGCATAGATGATATGATATGCTTTCATTATATTGATCATACTAACGGTTTCATAGATATGACATCAAAATCACCAGCAACAAAATAAAAATGGACAAGCAGGACCAAAATCTAACAAGTTTCTACACAGCAAAGAAAACATTAAACAGAATGAGAAGGCAACCCATAGAATGGAAGAAAATATTTGCCAATCATTTATCTGATATGGGGTTAATTTACAAAATACATAAGGAACTCCTACAATTCAATAGTAAATCAAACAAGGAATTAACTTCCTTTAAAATGGACAAAAGACTTGAAAAGACGCATTTTCAAAAGAAGATATTCAAATGACCAACAAGCACATGATTAAGGTACTCAACATCACCAATTATCAGGGATATGCAAACCAAACTACCTTGAGATATCACCGCCCACCTGTTAGGAGAGCTATTGTTTTTTAAAAAACAAACAACTCTTGGTGAGAATTTGGGCAAAACGAAATGCTTGTACGCTCTTGGCGGGAGTGTAAAATGGTTCAATCCTTATGAAGTTTCCTCAAAAATTAATAATAGAGTCACCATATTGTCGTGCCACAACACTTCTGGGTATATATAAAATAAAAATTGAAATATGAATCTCAAAGAGATATCTGCACTCCCATATTCGTTGAAGCACTAGTCAAAATAGCCAAGATACAGAAACAAACCAATCCATGAATATTATTCAATCTTAAAAAAAGAAGCAAATGTTTTTTATTTGTGACAACATAGATGGACCTTGAAGACATTATGCTAAGTAAGATAAGTCAGTCACAGAGGGAAAATATGCCATAATTTCTCTTACATGAGGTATCTAAAATAGCCAAACTTGGAGAAAAAGGAACAGTGTTGCCAGGGGATGGGAGGAGAGGGAAATGGGTTCAGTGGGCATCAAGTTACAATTTAATGAGATGAACAATCTCTACCGTATAACAAAGTGCCTATAGTTAACAATAAGGTGTGATGCACTTAAAATGCATTAAGAGGATAGCTCTCAAGTCTATTTGCATTTTCATTCAAGTTGTTATTTTATGTGCTGATAATTAATTGAAAACTCTACTACTTTTCTTCTTTTCATGTCATTATCAGTGTGCCCCTCTGGGCATGTTTCTATTTCTTCTTCAAAGTTTTGCTTTATAAAGTTTTAATCACTCAAGAAAATTACTTTTTTTCTGATCTCCTGCNTCTCTTACATGAGGTATCTAAAATAGCCAAACTTGGAGAAAAAGGAACAGTGTTGCCAGGGGATGGGAGGAGAGGGAAATGGGTTCAGTGGGCATCAAGTTACAATTTAATGAGATGAACAATCTCTACCGTATAACAAAGTGCCTATAGTTAACAATAAGGTGTGATGCACTTAAAAATGCATTAAGAGGATAGCTCTCAAGTCTATTTGCATTTTCATTCAAGTTGTTATTTTATGTGCTGATAATTAATTGAAAAACTCTACTACTTTTCTTCTTTTCATGTCATTATCAGTGTGCCCCTCTGGGCATGTTTCTATTTCTTCTTCAAAGTTTTGCTTTATAAAGTTTTAATCACTCAAGAAAATTACTTTTTTTCTGATCTCCTGCAATTTAGTCCAATTTTGAGAACCCATAATTTAGATGTTTTAAAATTACATATGAAATAATTATATAAATACATATTTCACTAAATTGTTTAATGGTAAATTCAATTTCCTAGGATAATTATAGAAGATAAAATATTGCAAACTGTTTTCAACTCTTTAAATTTTTTGCAATGGAAAACCAGACCACACTGAAATAGATACTTTGAAAATATTTATTTATTCACTCTGCCCTCAACGAATGGTTTAAGTATTTTGTGTGCCAAAACTATCCTAGATAAAGGAGTATATGGTTAGATAATAATTTAAAAACCTCTTTCATCATAGATTTTATATCTTTGTGGAAAGAGACAAACAAGAGATCCATAAATATTTTAATAAATAAACTAGATGTCAGGTAGTGATACGAAAGACATTATACAACAAATGATGATGAACAGTGATTCTTGAGAAAAGAACAAATGAGCTAAGCTATAAGCATAGCCCAGTTTACTGTCTGTAGAAAATTTCCAGACTTTTGTACCTGGAGGGGAAATCCAGACACAATTTGGAAGTCTCCCTGAATGAAGGAGATGGAGCTGAGACTAGGAAATCCAAGATGGCTGGTGTTTGTAGACTACAGATGCAAAGAAGAGATAGCTATATAATGAAAGAGAATTCTAGAGAACTTCACCGAGTAATCTTAGAGTCCAGTTGAATACTAATCAGGGCATGGATATGAAGAAACTCTCTGAAACCAGAAAAAGAGCCACCCTACAGGATTAGGCAGACCATTGTGCCGAGCTCAATGGGAATAGTGCTTTTCCCAATAGGAAGACTAGAAAACCTCCTAATTCATGGTGCATCAACTAATGTCATCCCTCAGTAGTGCAGAAAATCAACTCTTAACTAAATGCTATCCTGGACTTGCCTAACAAAGTTAAAAGCAAGAAGGAAAATGATCAAACTGATTCTATGTAACATAGTTGCTTATTGTTCTCTGGATTTTTTTTTCAGTATCTTGAATACTTCACTCCTGACTTCCTTCACATCTTTGTTCACAAGTTATCATGTCAACAAGGTCCTAACTTGTGTTTAAAGTAGTCATACCTCTCTCTCCCACTCCTAACGTGCCTATCCTTCTTGCATGATTTATTTTCCTCCATAATCCCTAGACATTCATCATTTTCCAACATCCTGTGTAATTCACATATTTTGTTTATTGTTGTGTTTTTTCACTAAAATATAAACTTTATGGGAGTATGGAGTATTACATATGTTGTTTGCTTCTCTCTCCTCAAATTTTAGAATAAAGCCCTGGTTTATAATAGATTGTCAATAAACATTATTGCTTGATTTGATTTTGAAGCATGTGTTGTATGTTTGCAAGAGGAAAGATAAAAATGAAAAGAACACACCATACTAATAATATTGAATACCCTGGGAGAGACCATTTGAAGATGATATAAGAAAACTGTCAGCATTTTTGTCCTTTATAACTTCTACATTATTTTCCAACACTTATTAACAGCATGTATTTCTGTGATAAAATAACATTATAATAAAACTATTTATTAAAGATAATAATACAGTGTCTGTGGCATAATACACATTTTCATGTTATTCAGTAAGTATATTACAGACTCTAACTATGTGCCAGACACTGTGCTAAGGCCCTTGAGAGATGGCATTGAACAAATATCAAAGGTACACTGGTTTTTTGGAGCTTGGAATAACGTAATGTGGATATACTCACCGAATAATAATTGCAAATTTTTGTATTGTTTATACTCCATACTTTAAATGTTACATTTGTGTTTGTTCCAGAAAATGTCAAACTGACTTTCAAATTACCTGGAAGGGGCACAAAGAAGTTTCTGGGATGTTAGAAATGTTCTATTTCATGATTTGTTGACTGTTTTATAGGTTTAGACATTTGTTAAAACTTATTAAAGAGTACACTTAAAATAGACATTGTCGTATGTAAGTGATCTTAACGAAAAATACAAAGCTATATATTCTTTCCTCAATTATAAATATAACACCTGCTATTCTAGAGAATGTGAATGAGGAAATCCATTTTTTAAATAAATAATTAACAAAGCCTGTTAATGAGATTTGGGATTTGATTTAGATAGGAAGATAAAGATTTAGAAGATCTTAAATATAAGCTTGAAGTAATTTTTATAATTCATATAAGATTCTTGAGTATACAATTCAGCATAATAAACACATTTATAAATAGGAAATCATTGTTAGTTATCCTTTGATTACAAAAATATTTCATGATCACGTACAGAAAATTTTGGAAAGCGCAGAAAGAAAATCATCTAAAGGCTAATAATCCTTTGGCATATTCCTTTGCAAAGATTTTTCTAGATACATTTGTGCATAAATGAAATCACATGGCCTACATTGTTGTATATTTTCATATTTATAATTATAAATAAAACAGGCATATTCCCATATATTGGTAAAAAGCTGAGTGTTGGGAGGGAAACAGAGGCAGGGCTTGCATAATGTCCTCGGGAATGTGTCTAGACTTGCTGGCTCCTTGCTTCTAGCCCTCCTAGGCTCCTATTTCCATTATCTCAAGTAGCAGAACATGTTCCATATAAATGCTAAACCATCACAGCTGGAAATCATGTGCTTAATACAACCTGCCCTTTTGACCTCCACATTCTCACCACCTGGTTCTTTGTTAGATTACCAATAGATACCGTGGGCTCCCAGAGCTCGGGCGGTGGGGGAGGGGGGATCCCCTTATACTGCCTCTGTACACTAGCGATAGCCTCCTGATGTCTCACCTTTTTCTCTAATCCTTTGACTCTGTCAGACTTGGTCACCTCCATGACCTGGTGTTGGGTCTGATCACCCCAACTATTCCTGGTTGCCCAATGTGGGGCAACAAAGAAGTGAGGGAACGCTAGAGCATGTGAAAGCAGAGGACGCACCATCCAAGGAGATAAGTCAGTCATATGAAGGAAAAAGATGGCATAATTTCACTTATGAGGTATCTACAATAGCCAAGCTTGGAGAAAAAGGAACCATATTGTCTTCCCACACCACTCCTGGGTATATATCAAAAAAACTGAAATATGAATCTCAAAGAGATATCTGCACTCCTAAAAGCAGCTCGGCGGGAAAGCTGAGCACTGGGAAGAACCAGGGTAACAATGGGAAAAAGTGAAAGCAGACATTCTGCTTACTTAAATTTAAGGCATTTATTACGAAGAGGGGGAGTGAAAGTATTCAAAATATAGCACTCTTTAATGCAGTAGAGCAGTTTTGTCCATGGTTCCCAGAACAAGGGACGATGGAGTTGGATGAAGGGGAGAGAATTGGCAGGTTTTTTAAAACATACAAAGATGGAGCAAAATTTCACTCTGGGTTTGGTCAATGTGGGCGCTAATAGAAGCAGCTCTTGAGCCATTTCAGCTGATGAGGAAGAGGACGAGTGTAAAAAACTTCAGATTCTGTATGAGAGGAACGGGAAACAGGGGAAATTAAAAAGGAAAACAAAGTATGTTTTAATTAGCCTGTCGGCTCCAACTGCTGAATTAAGTGAAAGACTACCTTCTCTCCCCTTAATGGGCAAGAAGATGAATTAGCCACAAGAGGTACTGCTCCTGTAGTTGCAACATTAAAACCTGGAGCAATTGGTGGTGCTATACAAAATTCTATTCAAAAGGCTAGAGCCAAGAAAGACTTGAAGCATAGCAATTTCTCCTAACTATAATCCAACAGGGAGGACAGCAAACGTCCATCCGCTGTGTTTCCAAAATCCATCTACAAAGGAGAAAGATATTCAAGTAGTTGAAGAAAAAAGTGTACCCTCTTCCTCTAAAAGCCAGGGTAAATTTAAAACCTATAACTGATAATTGAAGGTCTTCTCCATGACCCTACAACACTCCAGTACTACCTTGTTAGCATAAACAAGGGCGTAGCCCGAAAGCACTGAGACCACTGACAACCAGTGGCCTTCCTATCAAAATTCCTTAACCCCATAACCCGCGGATGGCCCAAATGCATTCCATTGGTAGCCGCAACTGCTTTGCTAACAGAAGTAGAAAAATAACTTTTAGAAGAAACCTCATTATGAGCACACCTTACCAGTTCAGAGCTATCCTAAGTAAAAAAGCAAAAAGGTAGCTTACTAACCCAAAGTATGGGGCTATTGTTAGGAAAAGGTGATTTAACATTAACTACTGAAAATTCCATTAACCCAGCAGGTTTTCTAACGAGGGATTTAAATCTTAGTTATCATATAAAGGTCCAACCAGACCTAGGAGGAACTCTAGGACAGGACGGCTGGTTCCTCCCAGGTGATTGAGGAGGGGAAAAACACAATGGGTATTCAGTAATTGATAGGGAGACTCTTGTAGCCGCAGAGTTAGAAAATTGCTTAATTGATCTGCTCAAACGTGCGAGCTATTTGCACTCATCCAAGCCTTAAAGTTCTTACAGAATCAAAAAACTATCTCAATCTTGACTCAAAATTTACACCCTCTCTGAAATGTATTTGCGTAAGAACTTTATGAGAATGCATCTTGATGGGGCAGCTGCGTTATGAATACTTAGGAACCCAGCCCAGCTCTAGAACTCACCCTGAGTTAGGCATGCTGTTAAAGGACCACTAGAGTCCAGCAGCCCGGACCCCTTTCTTTGTGGTCAAGAAAGGCAGGAAAACAGGTGCAGGACTGCTACATCAGTGAGCATAACTAATCAGATAAGCAGAGGTCCATGGGTGGTTACACACCCCTGGAAAGGAATAAGCATTAGAACCATGGAGGATGCTCTAGGACTATTACTCATTGGAAAATGACTAGGGGTGCTGGCATCTGTTCTTTTTTTCAGATGGGAAATATTCCCCCCAAGGCAAAAAGACCCCTAAGATGTACTCTGGAGAATTCGGCCCTGTCAGTGTTACATACCTTTTTCCCTCTCAGACTTGAAGCAAATTAAAACAGACCCAGGTAAATTCTCAGACAACTCTGATGGCTATATTGATGTTTTTCAAGGGTTAGGACAATCCTTTAATCTGACCTGGAGAGAGATGATGTTACTGCTAGATCAAACACTCCACATGAAGTGCCGCCATAACTGCAGCCCCAGAGTTTGGCGATCTCTGGTATCTCAGGCAGGTCAATGATAGGATGACAACAGAGGAAAGAACAATTCCCCACAGGCCAGCAGGCAGTTCCCAAGGTAGACCCTCACTGGGACGCAGAATCGGAACATGGAGATTGGTGCCACAGACATTTGCTAACTTGCGTGCTAGAAGGACTAAGGAAAACTAGAAAGAAACCTATGAATTATTCAATGATGTCCACTGTAACACAGGGAAAGGAAGAAAATCCTGCCTTTCTGAAGAGACAAAGGGAGGCACTGAGAAAGCACACCTGTCACCTGACTCTATTGAAGGCCAACTAATCTTAAAGTTTATCATTCGGTCAGCTGCAGATACTAGAAAAAGCTTCAAAAGTCCGCCTTAGGCCCAGAGCAAAACTTAGAAACCCTATTGAACTTGGCAAACCTCAGTTTTTTAGAATAGAGATCAGGAGGAACAGGCGAAACTGGAAAAAAGCCACCGCTTTAGTCATGACCCTCAGGCGAGTGGACTTTGGAGGCTCTAGAAAAGGGACAGGCTGGGAAAATCCAGTGCCTAATAGGGCTTGCTTCCAGTGCAGTCTGCAAGGACTCTTTAAAAAAGATTGTCCGAATAGAAATAAGCTGTCCCCTTGTCCATGCCCTTTATGTCAAGGGAATCACTGGAAGGCCCAGACTGCCCCCAGGGGACGAAGGTCCTCTGAGTCAGAAGCCACCAACCAGATGATCCAGCAGCAGGACTGACGGTGCCTGGGGCAAGTGCCAGCTCATGCCATCACCCTCCCAGAGCCCCGGGTATGCTTGACCATTGAGGCCAGGAGGTTAACTGTCTCCTGGACACTGGCACAGGCTTCTCAGTCTTACTCTCCTGTCCCAGACAACTGTCCTCCAGATCTGTCACTATCCGAGGGGTCCTAGGACAGCCAGTCACTAGATATTCCCAACCACTAAGTTGTGACTGGGGAACTTTATTCTTTTCATATGCCTTTCTAATTATGTCCAAAAGCACCACTCCTTTGGTCAGGGAGAGACATTCTAGCAAAAGCAGGGGCCCATTATACACTAGAATTAGAAGAAGGAAAAAGGGTAAATGTATATAGAGTCTAAGAATGCTTACCTAGTCCTCCGTGCCCACGCAGCAATACGGAGAGAGGTGTTCCCTCGGAAGTTAGGAATTCCCTATCAAACATCAGGAAGACTCAGGTAAGGAGAAGCCCAAATTCTCCTTACCTGAGTCTACTTCCTCCGATCCCTGCCTGAAGATAATTTTATGGGGAAGAGGATTTGCTCGTCTCTTCAGATGACAATCAGGTGCTTGCGTGGGTGCCCTTCAAACATCTGAAGATCTATCATGAGCCACAGCATCTAGTGGACCCACCTGAACCGTGCTGATTGAAGGCTTGGAAAGCCTTGATTTGCTTTCTCTATGCCTTCTGTTAATCAGAAAAGGCCTGTTTCTTATCAGTGACCTCTGGGCAACAACCACAAGTTTTTGCTTCTGTTTCAGATTTACTAACATGGGGGTAAGGGTATGCTTGTGTTTTTGCAGGAGATGAATGAACTGTGTGGATGCCCTCAAGATGTGTATCGACCATGGAACAGGAGACTGGAGGGGGGGGGACCCATGGATCCCAACCATGGATCGGGTTCCCCCAGTACGAGCCATGAGCCAGTTGAATCTGAGTGCGAAGATGGAACTGAGGACCTACTGGAGTCACGATGCTTAACGGACTAATGCTTTCTGACTCAGCTCCTCTCTACCCTGAATATAAGAGACCCTAATAGTTTGGCAAGAATATCATCACCCCTATTCAGCATGAAGAAGTTACAGAAGATGGACCTTCATCCTTCTGCAACCCCGAGGCTTAAGAGCCCTCTTGTAAAAGGGAAAGGGGGAGGTATGTGGGAAGCATTCAAACCAGAGCGACTCCAGTTTGAATAAGGGCTAAGAAAAATGAAGCTGGATCACCAACCGGCAATTAAGGGCTGCACAACCCGCAATTGCCTTGCTCATGATAGCTAGGAATGATAGTAATACCTTCTCTTTTACAAACACGGGGAGCATGTTGGGGGAAAAAGCTGTGTTGGGAGTGAAACTGAGGCAGGACTTGCATATTGTCCTCGGGAATGTGTCTAGACTTGCTGGCTCCTTGCTTCTAGCCCTCTAGGCTCCTAGGCTCCTGTTTCCATTATCTCAAGTAGTAGAACATGTTCCATATAAATCTAAACCATCACAGCTGTAAATCATGTGATTAATGCAACCTGCCCTTTTGACCTCCACATTCTCACCACCTGTTTCTTTGTTGGATTACCAATAAATACCATGGGCTCCCAGCGCTCGGGGTCTTCGCAGCCTCCGTATGTTAGTGATGGCCTCCATGGTGTCTCGCGTTTTTTCTTCTCAATGCTTTGACTCTGCCGGACTTTGTCACCCCCCGTGAACTGGTGTTGGGTCTGATCACCCCAACACCATAAAATCTCCAAAACACCTGTAGAAGTGATTTTAAATTTGTATATACTTTTCAGTAGCATTGAAATATGATGTGGGAACAGCCATTTATAGCCCGTTATATTGATGACTCTCAGCTAAGAGTCTGAGTCTGTATTCTGGAGACTTCGGCCCTGTCGATAACTGACCTGTGACCTAGATTAATCCTTTCATCTATATTGAGACGAGTAAATTATTAAACTGTAAAACAACATAGCAATATCACCTTTGCAGGGTACTTGTGTGTATTTATATCAGATATATTTAAGTCATCTAGTGCTTTTCTGATTAGCCATAACCTAGATTTCTAGAAGTGTCAGGTTAGGATCACTGCTGATAAATAATATCACACAGACTATTCTATATATACTACTGAAACAGGAAAAGTGCCCTTGTCCACCTCACAGGGCCTGAGACAGGGGAAGTGGCTTGCTTCTTCAGTGCCCTGCTGCTCAAACCTCTAGGGGGACCCTACAGGCAGGTTATGGGGCTCTGACACCAGAGCAGCATCTAGGGGAGGATGTCTACAGCCCCTGAAGCCCCAGCAGGCATGTGTTACCATCTGGTCTTTTAGTTTTGCCATCTGTAGGCAGCTTGTGTTAACCAGCTCAGTTAGACTCTCTGCCTTATGGCAAGGACAAAGGGCTTTCTGTATCCCAGGGTTCTTGCCTTGGTGTGCCTGAAGAATTGGATGACACGTGGGCTTGGAGAATGAGTGCAAAGTTTTTTATTGAATGGTGGAAGTAGCTCTTAGCAGATGGATGGGGAGCCAGAGGGGAGTGGAAAAATATCCCCTGGAGTTGGGCAACTCAGCAGCCAGACTCTCCTCCGACCACCCCCACTAACTCCATGTGGTTGCTCTGGTAGATGGCTTGCTGAGGTCAGCTGGTGCCTGTCAGTGTGCTCTTAGGGTAGTGCGTTCCTCTAGGCGTCCAGCCACTTGCGTCTTCTTCCGCTGATGTGTTCCTTTCAGCGTCCAGCCACTTGCATGGTTTTTATAGGTGCAAGAGTGGGGGTGTGGTAGGCCAGAGTGATCTTAGGAAATGCAACATTTGGGCACGAAGGTAGGAGTCCCTGTCCTCACCTAAGTCCGTCGGCACAGGCCCAGGGGTAGAGCCCTAGCTGGGGACCCGCCCTTCTCCTGACCTGCTGCCTTACCACAACCAAGGTTATGACTATTTCTTTTACATTATAGCCTTCTAGTTCCTAAATGATTAATTTATTTTGGGGATTGGATCTTTAAAAATATTTTAGCAAAAGTAATCGAGTATATTTTTTCAGAGCACTTGGACATCTACACATTTTCATCATTTTTCAAACAATTTATCTGTCTTTATTACTAGAGTTCTACAAAAGTTTCCTTTGAATCTCTTTAGACTTTTCTTAATTAACTTATATAGTTTGTCAAGAAAATAAAGCCATTTTTGAATTAGTTCCATTTTTTTTAACCTGCTTCTGAGAGAATTTTTTGTGAAACACATTGAATTGTATTTGAGATGTAGAAGTTTGTCTTCCTCCCAGAATAGAAGTTTCTGCTGTGGATTTTTGAGTCCTATATTCCAGAAACAAAGTATTATATATTAGATTCTAATATTTACACCTATACTATTTATGTATATCCTTGGTGTGCTTTTGTACATGTTTTCATTTGTTCTTTGTGTTCTTAAAAATCTTCTCAGGTTTTACATCTATATCTTTTACCAATTGGTAGTGTCAGTTCAATTCTTCACAGCCTAAAATGCAAATTTTAAAGTTTGATCTGGACTTTCTATTTTCTATTTTAAAAATTATTTAGATAAGTAATTTCTCATTTTAACATTTATATTCTTTTCCTGAGGAATATTTTTGAGCCCATTCCTATTTATGCATGTGTATGTAAAGGACTTATGTTTCTTGATCTTTTTTTAAGGAAAGATATCCTATGGTCTGGTTTGCTGACACATGGTACACCTATTTTATCTGTATCTTCATTATTTTTGGAAGGGGACAATGTAGCTTTGTCAAATCTCATACTACAAATCTGTTTGCTGTACCTGTTTCAGCATAATCTCTATGTGTTGAATTACTCTATGTGTTGAATCTCTATGTCTATTGAATTACTTTGTTTGCATTTTATTGAGGTGGAAAGTGGTTCCCAAATTGACCATCCTCTCATTACTGGAAAGAAGACAGATTGTGGGGTTCTTTTTTTTTTTTTTAACCAAGTGCTTTACATAAATGATTTTAACCAAGGGTCTTTGAGATCCTGCCCCGACATTTCCAACAACTGATTCTACATTTCCTGTGTTTGTCTTTAGTCATGAGCACTATACAGGTTAAGATAGTTTGCCGCTACCACTTCTTGTATTACTTTAGCTGTGAATATTTGAAGAAAGACAGAATTGTTAGTGGTGGGTCCTGACTGATAGTTTTAGAAAACTATAGTCATGTAGGGGAAGGACATCTGGCCAGTTTTCTGGTTGTGCAAAGCTTGTGTGCAAGCTGGGACTTAAGAATAAGGTAAAATATTGTAGCTGTTACCAGATGAATTACACATTTTCAGTTTGAAGGTAGCACAAACATAGGCTATGATTTCATTTATCATTTTAATTTTCAATAGTAAAACATTGAATTTCTGTTAACATGATTTCTGTTATATGAACTTTCATTCATTTTATAAATTGTCATTATTCAAATTAAAAAATAGAATTTTAACAGAAAATTATAAAATGGTGGATTCCGTTCTCATAACTAGACACTGTCTCAAGCCCCTATGATTAAAAAATATATGCTACTATGTATACAATATTGATTTTTAGTGGATATTGTAAATATAAAATTTATTAAAGTCATTTTTTATGCTTTCCTTACAGAAGAAATTCTATTTGAAGATATTCAATAAGAGCATCACTGATCAAAGATCACTATTTTTTAAATCATTTTTTATCAACACAATTTTGTGAGGATTCTCTACTAGGTGACTGACACAGGAGTAAGTGTTACTCAAAGAAAAAAATAAAGTAATATACACAGTACACAGTTACAGCTCTATACCTGACAGTTTATAATATTGAATATCACAAACTTTTGTATTTGTTTTAAAATGAAAAATTTAGTAGAATTATTTTTTCAAAAATCATTTTCACATTTTTTAGTAGTTTCTTAGTTACACGCTGTTACAACATAAGATGCCCAAAGGGCGCCTGTAGTCCCAGCTACTCTGGAGGCTGAGGCAGGAGAATGGCGTAAACCCGGGAGGCGGAGCTTGCAGTGAGCTGAGATCCGGCCACTGCATTCCAGCCTGGGCAACAGAGTGAGACTCCGTCTCAAAAAAAAAAAAAAAAAAAGATGCCCAAAGAGTTGAAAACAGCCTTGAGTTATTTTCCTTCCCTTCTCCACATCTCCACATGCATTCACACAGCTATCTGAAAAGGGAGACCACAGCCACCTTAAATTCCATTTCACTGCACTATAGTCCTCACTTTCAGGAGTGTATTTCTTAAAATAATCTGAATTTCACAAGTCACAATTTAAGTCCATTTTATGTAGTCTATAGTGGATATAAATCTATTTTTGAAGATGGTTTTATCAAATTGTTTTTCCTTTTGACACAAAATCTCCATCTGTAAACCTTTATTTTATGTTTACTTCTCTAATATTTCATACATGACTACTAATTCTTCTCCCAATTCTGATGTTTGCTGAGAACAACGGGAAAATTACCTCATAGTATTTCAATTATATTCCTTTCTTCTAAACTATTCACTCACACGTTTGGGTCATGCCCACTCAAGTAATTATCATGCTAAATTACTGAGCTCCTATTCATTTTTTGGAATTTTAAATCAAATGCTATTATATTTTATTCCCCATTTTATAATTGCACTTTTTTCTTTCTGTCCTAAAGGAACCCATCTGGGAATCTACCTTTTCCCAAGTTTATGATTTTGAATGAGACATTTCTCACATCTGATCATCCTCCTTTCTTCTCTTATTTTGCTATCTCTGTTCTCTGCTTTTAATTCACTTTATTTTATATTCTTTCTGAGAGATTAAGTTCATTTAAAGAACCACTTTTTTTTTTTTTTTTTTTTTTTTTTTGAGACGGAGTCTCGCTCTGTCTCCCGGGCTGGAGTGCAGTGGCTGGATCTCAGCTCACTGCAAGCTCTGCCTCCCGGGTTTACGCCATTCTCCTGCCTCAGCCTCCACAGTAGCTGGGACTACAGGTGCCCGCCACCTCGCCCGGCTAGTTTTTTGTATTTTTTAGTAGAGACGGGGTTTCACCATGTTAGCCAGGATGGTCTCGATATCCCGACCTCGTGATCCGCCCTTCTTGGCCTCCCAAAGTGCTGGGATTACAGGCTTGAGCCACGGCGCTCAGCCTAAAGAACTACTATTTTACCTAAGAATATGTATACACACATTTCTGAGTCTGCAAACAAATGTGTTTAACTGTAATACGGTTATTAAAAAATTAGTGATCTAATTCCATAACTTTATACTATTTTTAAGTGGGTTAATGTGTTATGTATTGTGGAAAACAAACTTTGCATGACAAACAGACTTATTTCACTGAAGGCCTCAAAATCTTCTGATCAAATCAAACAACTGGTCTTTCATTACAATTATAGTTACTGTTTGAGTCATGGACAGTATGTTTAACTCAATCAAAAAATTTTAACCTTTGAGTGTGTTTTTATATAGAAATACCTATAAGTTTTATGACCCTAATTATCATATTACCTTGAAGTTAAATCTATACTTGAAAAAATATATCAGCTTGATTTTACACATGTGTTTTTACAAGTTTTCATGTGTCTAGTTGTTAAATGCTCATGTTCTATAAAACGTTCTAAAAATCATACAGGCAACTCATGGTTATACTTCCTTTCATATAATGTGAAGTGATTCAATCACTCACATTTTTCTTAATTCATTATGCCTTAGCTGCTCCAGGACCACTAAAATGTTGGTCAAGTTTCACATTGACACTGATACTTTATAGTCTGAAAATTTCCTTCTTAGAGTAATTTATATTTCCGTTATTAAAGATAAACTTGTGTTACATCTATATCCAAAAGGAAGAAAAATAATGTTTGGTGGTTTATATATTTGAAAATTATGATGAAGTTTTTTCTTTTCTTTTGAAATATCTTGTCACTATAGACTGTATTTCAAATTTATGGTGTGCCTTTATTTCTTTGGGAATTTAAAATACTTTAAATAATTTGGGCTTTGCCTGATTCCCCAGAATTGTAGAGTATGACTGATAACTGCCTTTAGAATCTTTAATAGCTAAATTACAATTATTATGCAAAGCCCTACAATAGACAGTTATATGGATTGTTAAATGACTTTGCCTTTTTTGCAAACTATAATCATTTTCCTTTATTAGCTGAAGGATTTTATAATTTAAGGAAGATGAGAAACCTATAAGTCACGCTTTCAAATAAGGAACATGGATATTGCAAACATTAAATTCCCCCATAAAAATGTTAAGGCATCATTAAACTGGGTTCAGATTAATACAATTCAGTCAACTCTAGATAGATATCTCCCATAATAAGCTGAAACAATACCTAGTGATCTAAGATGTAAAACATTTTACTACAGCCAATTTATAAACCTATAAAACATACAGGTATCATTCAACCTCTTTATTAATAGTGCATGCCTTGTATTAAATCAAAACCATTTTAAAGACCCCTCCCCTTTGGCATTCCCTTCCTCAGCTGTTGCCTCTCATTATGTGTTATCTCACTGAAGCTCATCCAAAATGAATGACAGCATCTTTCTTGCTAGAAGCAGCATAGGCAATTCCCGGCCTAGTGATACAGCTTGGCTATCTCTGAGATTTATAGACACACTTGCTGTCCTCAAACTACAATATTCTATTGCTTAATGTTGATGTATTTGTTTCTCTGTAGGTATGTGTTTTTTGTTCACTTCGGAAACATGCAACATATTATTTTTAAGGTTTTTTTCAAGTTGTTTTACAAGTGAATTATGTTCACAAGAAAACTGGTATTGGTACAATATCATGTTCTAAACAATTATGAATCTGGTTGGAAAATTCCTTTTAACACGTCATTTTTCCCTAGTAAGAAAGCCAAGTATTTCGTATTGACTGAGTTGCTGAGGGTTTTAATAAATTATTTTTTCTGGTTATCTATTGCCATGTAACACTTCCAAAATGAAAACAATATTTACTATGCTCACAAATCTGTAGTTGGGGTAGAGTTCTATGGAAGTCGCCTATCTCTGTTCCACTTGCCATCAGCTGGAGTAGCCCAACGGTTGTAGGCTGTCATCACCCAAAGATTCGCTTGTATATCTAGTGGTTATGTGGTCATTAACTCTATGTGCTGTCTCCAGCCTGGTGCCTCCATACATGTTGACTCATAGCTTCCAAAGCAGAGTTACAAGGGGGAGAGAAACAGATGGGATCTGTGTCTCCTTTTCTCACCTGGTTTCATAAGTCATACACGTTACTTCTGCCTCAATCTGTTTAAGACGAGTCCGTAAAACTGATCCACATCAACAGGAAGAGAATTGGAACAACCTATTAATGGGAGAAGTGTCAAAAAATGTGTTTTTGTTTTAAAATCGTCACATTATCAAAGGTGGAATTAATCTAATAATTTCAAATATCACTCTGAAAAAAATAGCTGTTCATTTCTAAAATTACTGCATCAAAAAATTTTAATATAAATTCTTGTTCTTATTACTATATTCCATATATTCCTTATGACACGGCGTGTCATCCAAGGTCAATTTTCTAAAACATCAGTGTATAATTAAAAAATTAAAACATATGGAAACATAAGCAGTACCTTTGACAGAAAAATTTTGATCTGACTTATCACAGGTACATATGCATGAATTAAACTATTAAAAATTTCCATTTAACATTAGATTCTTACATTTAACATAGATAAATGTTATTTTTAATGCAAAATTGTCCCCAAATAATCTTTAACTGGAATGAAGACCAAATCTCTGAAAATGAGATAATCCAGAAGAAAAAAAAAAACAAAAACCATATTCAAGTATAACTGCTTGTACTGATAAATATATATGTATACATAGCCAATATTAAAACTCAAAATTAATACAATGTTTATAAACAGTTGACCATAAGAGTGCATCATTAAATTTGCTAAGACAACTTTGTACAATAGAAGTTTATTTTACACTTACATAGCTATCTAGTATAAATGTTCCTAGCTGATGGGAAGCTGTGCTTACTCAAACCTGATATGTTAAATGCCAGCCAGAAGAAGACTGTGCCTCATTACAGTCTTAGACCGAGATAACCATGAAGTTTATTGACAGAAACTATTTCAGTTGGCAGAATTTCAGGAAGTACACTTTGTTGTCTACAAAAGACTTAGGAAAGCAAAATATATCACTATTTCATTAAATTATATAGTATTTGTGACCCACCGTTGAAAACATTTGTATATATCCTTCCTCATTTACCCTAATTTCATAAACTAGGCTAAAAAAGACCTTAGTAACATTTTAAAAGTTCACCACTTTAAAAATGTGGGGTAAGAAAACTGGCATGTAATACACTGTTTCTAGGCAGTGATTAACAGTTTTTCCAGTTGGTCAGAGTACATAAAAGGTAAAGCTGGAATACTCATCACGATAAGTTTTAAAGGAAAAGTATGTGAAAGGATAGCTCTCAGAGGAATCATAAAATATGCAGATTTGGCCGGGCGCAGTGGCTCACGCCTGTAATCCCAGCACTTTGGGAGGCCGAGACGGGCGGATCACAAGATCAGGAGATCGAGACCATCCTGGCTAACACGGTGAAACCCCGTCTCTACTAAAATACAAAAAACTAGCCGGGGAGGTGGCGGGCGCCTGTAGTCCCAGCTACTCGGGAGGCTGAGGCAGCAGAATGGCGTGAACACGGGAGGCGGAGCTTGCAGTGAGCTGAGATCCGGCCACTGCACTCCAGCCTGGGCGACAGAGCGAGACTTCGTCTCAAAACAACAACAACAACAACAACAACAACAAAAAAACACACACACACACACAGAGATTTTTGTGTATCATGTTAATGCCCAGCAGAGATATAACTTTACAACCAGCTGGACAGGATGACTTGGCCGTCAGATATCCACCTGACTCCTTTCTGGGCATCTCTCCTTATGTAACTGACTCACGATAGCAGTGGCCATGGTGGCAGAGATGGAAGCAATGCATGGGTCCACAATATGGACTTTCCGTCAACGTGGCTGATTGAGCACATCACTTCTAAGTATCCAACCAGTCAGTTTCCGAAATAAAACCTCCACTCTGGGTATGGCACCATTTCTTAGGTTGCTGGGAGAGTAGATAACAAGCTGCAGGTTAAATGCTAGCATCCAGATTTTGCTGTTTCAGGATCCTGTGATCTGCAGTGATATGGGACAGCACAGTTCAGCGGTAGTATCCACTGATGCGAAACAACGGAGTGGATCTACTGTTAACTCTCACCCAGAGAGCAGAGTCACCACTAAGCTTCTCAGAGTTGTCTGTGCCTACTCATCAGTGCATCCTACTTCCTGAATAAGGGAAGTTCCCCTGAATTCTCCCAGGGATCGCAGTCAAACACTGGGTTCTTGGGACTAATTTAATATAGTAACCCTAAACTCCTTCACGTCTTTATAAACGTTCTAAACCAATTTTGTACACTACCACATAAGCTTCTGTTTTCCCATTACTTTTACTTTAGTATATCGTCAAGGTCAGACTTCTAACGAACAGCAAATCTATTTAGACCAGCTCTAGGTGTCACTCTTACAATGTTGCATTGTGACTCCTGGTGAGTGATCTCATGTCAGTGAATTTTCTCCTGTCAAGCTTAATATTGTTTCACCCCTCTCCAAGGTCACTCTAACACTCTCTATTAAAGGTCTTCACCCATCTGGGTCCCCAGGGTCTTGACAATACTTATTAATCAAATATGTACATGTAGCATTGCGTGCTGTTGTAATTTCCTGTGCCTGAGACCTAACTTTGATTTGTCAGCAATTTGGCCAAAATTAAGCCTTGGATCTCAACTTGAAAGACATCTTTCGTCAAAGGTCCACAAGGGCTGTGGCAGTGGTACCATGGTCTAGGAGGTAGACACTTGTCTTCGGAAAGAAACAGTAATTAGAGTAACCTGAGAAGAACCAAAATATTTGTACCTAATCCACAAATACTTACTTCAGGGCAACAAAGCCTTTAAGGTTATAAATTCCCCAACAAGTTTTTACTTCTGTCTGCCCTATGATGTATGAATTTCTAAATCTTTTGATCTGAAAATGACCTTAGCTCTATAAATTAACATATCTGTGACAATGACCCTTGCTAACATAGCGTGATACATGAAAATGAAGAAGGGTAGACTTTTTCATCAGATCAACTCCAGAATATATATACTCTTGGGGAAGGAATTTGCTTAAGGTCTAAGTTTTATTACAAAATATGCATAATACTATGTAAGCTACTGAATTATTGTAAAGACACCTTTAAATTAAATGCATGTAATTCTATTAAATAAATCAAGAACTTTCATAGATTGATAAACTAAGCTCTGTAATCTATTAACTGTATGAATGTAAGTACCCATTTCATTCAAAAGAACTATGTAAAATAAAGGTAAACCACAAACTATGGCATGGTCGTTTAATAAATTCACATAAGCAGAGTATATTTGGCAAGGCAAACTGGATAGCTGTCCACCAGTAGGTTAGGGTGAGTGCAGTGTTGTATAATAAATGAAAGGTTCTGTGTGAAGGACAGTGAACAGGATAAAACAACCAAAAAGGCAAACTGCATGTTTGAAAACACAGCTGTGGTTCATAGTCATTTCATGTCTACTAAACAGATTTCCTTCTCTTTCCAAATACATTATTGATCAATTTGGCCATTGATTTAGATCCACTGGGTCGTCTCTTTTCTTTGAGTTTGAAGTTTATCAGGATGTCCTTGATAATTCTGATAAACATCATTTCCACCTCCAGAGACTGCTCTGCTGCAGACAGTTCACAGAATTGGCATCGGTTATCCAGTGCCAGCTTTTGCCCTTCTTCCCAGCCAACCTCTCGCATATGACAAAGATCTCGTTTGTTGCCAACCAAAAACATTGCTGATTCCACAGCTCTGAAAGAGAGACACACAATTTTTAGCAAGATTGTTTTAACAACTTTTTTTAAAAAAACAGATTTATAGCCAAAGGATTATAAATCAAAGAAAAAATAGTGTGTATGTGTGTTACTTATGGTCATGTGTGTGTATTGTTACACATAGCCCCAATTACTTAAAATCATTTTAGATAAAATGTAAATAGCACAGAAGCAACAAAGCTCTTAAAGCAGAGGATTTGAAGTAACATGAACCTATTACTGAATTCTGGTGCTGTCTACTAACCAAAATATGATTGTTATCTTTCCCACTTTCAGTTTCCTTTAATGTAAAAATGTGGTACATATTCATTATGGAATACTATGCAGCCATAAAAAAGAATGAGAGTGGGCAGGTACAGTGGTTCATGCCTGTAATCCGAGCACTCTGGGAGGCTGAGGCAGGCCAATCACGAGGTCAGGAGATTGAGACCATCCTGGCTAATACAGTGAAACCCCACCTCTACTAAAAACACAAAAACTTAGCCGGGTGTGGTGGTAGGCGCTTGTGGTCCCAGCTACTTGGGAGGCTGAGGCAGGAGAATCACTTGAACCTAGGAGGCGGAGGTTGCAGTAAGCCAAGACCATGCCACTGCACTCCAGCCTGGGTGACAGAGTGAGACTCTTGTCTCAAAAAATAAAATAAGAGAGCATGTCCTTTGCAGGGACATGGATGGAGCTGGAGGCCATTATCTCTAGTAAACTGACCCAATAACAGAAAACCAAATACTGCGTGTCCTCGCTCATAAGTGAGACCAAAATGATGAGAACATATGGAGACACGGAGGGGAACAACACAAATGGTGCCTATTGGAAGGTCGAGGGTGGGAGGAGGAAGAGGATCAGGAAAAATTAATGGGTTCTAGGCTTCACACCTGGGTGATGAAATAATCTGTACAACAAATCTCCATGACACAAGTTTACCTGTGTAAAAAACCTGCACATCTACCCCGAACCTAAATTCAAAGTTTTAAAAATGGTAAAATAATCTTCACACAGAATTCTCAGACATTAGAGCTCATGGAGACTGTATACATTAAATGATGTATATAAAAATACCTAACACAGGCCCAGGCAATGAAAGATGCTGACTAAGTGTTACTTTTCATGTTCCTTATCAATTGTAAGGGAAGAGCTAGCAAATGTCTCTTTACTTATACAGTTACTATAATTGAACAGTCAATTTAGATAAAATTTTCATAAGCAAAAATATTCAATATTTATTGCTGTTTTTTGCTCCACTAATATCCATTATAACATGCTCTAGAGAAAATTGTATAATCTCATGAACTTGTCCAACTCTCCTGTTTAAGAAATGTGTCTTTGTTAAGATAAAATGTGTCTGCAGACATCAATATGTCCTCCTTGGTTATAATGAAACAATACAAAAATAGTTTGAGTTGAAGAATATATTAAAATCACTAGGCTTTAAAAGGCATAGAACACTGCAAAGATATCTACTACAAGGAAAAAATGGGTGCACACAGTCAGTCTTCAACTCTTACTGGCCCCGATTCCACTAAAAGTTGGTTTCATTCAAATGACAATGTGTGGTGAACTTTTAAAAATGTTACTAAGGTCTTTTTTAAGTCTAGTTTATAAAATTATTGAAAACAGTAAATGAGGAAGGATATATACATAGGTTTTCAAGGGTGGGCCACAAATATCAGATATAATTTAATGAAATAGTGATACATTTTGCTTTCCTAGTCTTTTTACAGATTGAGAACTGAAAGCATTCAAATAATTAGTCAATAAATTAGAAATATTTCCTGAAAAATGTCCAATACAAATGTTTATACTTTCAATATGTTTTAAGTGTTCTTGAGTGATTACTTTGAAGAAATGTCAGAATTTTATTCCTGTCCCTTACCTACATCATGATGCTTAAATATAAGATATTTAATGATTGAAACAATGGAGTTCTAAAATATCAGTAATATTATAGGAAATAAGAGCTATGAGACGCCTTAGTAAAATCTCATCTATTTCTCCTATCCTGCTGCCACCAGTTAAATAATTAGAAAAAAGAGCTCTAGAGATTAAAGTGGCTTACTTAGGCCAAATCAAAGGAAAGCAAGAATGTGCATCATCTAACTCCAGGGAAATACTTTATCAATTATTATCCCATGATTTCTTTATAGTGGGCATTTAAAATAGATACTAAAAGTACATATACCAATTCTCAGTAATATTGTGCTTTTTTTACTTACCAGATTAGAATACTATTTAGATTCTAAGGGCTAAATTAGTTAAAAGCAGGAAGACTCCTTTACAATCAGAACATTGAGCAAAAATAGTTCAAATGGAAAAGGCCAAAATGACTGAAAAATGGGGAAAACTTAAATTGGAAACTCAGATGCTTAAACTTTTATCTACTAATGAAACAACAGCTTAAGGCACAATCATGTTTTCATAGTTCCTTGTGTCAAGACAAGACTAAGGAATTGTTGATCAGCCCTTTAGCAGGTAAAATGGAGAAAAATGTATTCTCATATTTAGAATTTGTAAACAGTTTGATTATTCCGTCTATTTTGCTTTGATAGATTGAACAACTCAGTGACTAGGAATTGGATTTCACGGGATGCCAAACGTAATAAATCTGAATTTATTTAGTATCCTTAACATTTTTGTGAGAATGGAAAGAAAAGGTTGGAAAGAGAACTATCTTATATACAAAGGACCATTATTTTGCAAGTGAGTGTCATGTTAACAATAGAAGCTGTCTTGTAAAATAGCCATTTACTCAGGGCAAGTAACTGTTTATGGCAGCCAGGATATAAAGCATTCTCATCTTATTCCTTTTACTACATGTGTAACTCCTGTGGAATGGGAAGCTGAATTGTTCAGGGCTGTTAAATTTTGTAATTGGAAGGCTGTATTAAACCCTTCCTAATGATGCTTACAGCTATATGATGATTTACTAAAAAGAAAGGAGAAAGGAATGAAAAATACCTTCCTTACCTTTTACAATGACTAGTCTGTGGCTCCCGGATTCTGTAGATCAGTGCTTTCGCGAAAGCAAACGAAGACCTATCGCTGATGTCATACACAATAACAAACCCATCTGCCCAGTGAAGCTCACTTGTGAGGGAGAATTTTGCTTTCTGTGTCTGAAGATAAACCAAGTACATTAAGAGTGGTTGGGATCTAATACCTGTGTTTTTATACTTTAAACAGTCAACTAATGGAGACCCACTTCAGCTGGAAGATACATCAATATGTTAAATACTGATATTTTCTAAAATATAGTTCTTTATTACTCTTTGTCTTTAAGTAAAAGTGATTAAATGTAAAACAGAACTATAATAAAGTTATATCTATCTAATTTTATAACTTTTCTAGAAGAAAACATCTCCACTTTTCAGAAAATTTGATGAGCTACAATAATTGTCTTTTGAACTAATACCCACATATTTGTTGTGAATATATATCATTTATCTGTCAGTGAGTGGAATATCTATTGATTTCTGGTACTAGATTTAAATCAATAAAAATAAAANGCTGGAAGATACATCAATATGTTAAATACTGATATTTTCTAAAATATAGTTCTTTATTACTCTTTGTCTTTAAGTAAAAGTGATTAAATGTAAAACAGAACTATAATAAAGTTATATCTATCTAATTTTATAACTTTTCTAGAAGAAAACATCTCCACTTTTTCAGAAAATTTGATGAGCTACAATAATTGTCTTTTGAACTAATACCCACATATTTGTTGTGAATATATATCATTTATCTGTCAGTGAGTGGAATATCTATTGATTTCTGGTACTAGATTTAAATCAATAAAAATAAAAAATATTATAAAGGTTTAGCTAAATACTTAAGGTATATTTTTATTTACCCTAAATGATCTGTCTCATATAGTTGTTTTGAAATCCTGAATAAAGGGTCATTTTTCTCTTATTTGTATAATCCCATTTTAACTGTTTTCCCATATGAATAGACAAGCAGGTTTGTACTGAAAATCTATTTTATGTATTATGTTCTATTGACAACTGGTTAGTTATAAGTGCAACTTAGTTGAAAATAAAAAGTGAATTGATAAGCCAATAAACTATTATCTTCTGACAGTGACACTGTGAGCTGATAGAAATATAGAAACAGCCTAATGTTGCAATTTTAAAGATATTTGTGATACAATTTTTGACATGAACTTAGAGATGCCAGGTAATGGAATTAACAACACAAGAAAATAATCTCTTAAATTTTTAATAATTAAAATGAGAAGAAACTTTGGTTTTAACACTGCAACTTTTCACTTTTTTCACTTACTGCCATATAATCTTCAAAATCATAATTATTTAAAAATCAGTCAATCAATAAATCAATAAAAAAAGGTGTTTTGTTTTACTTACTTGAGAACAAGGGTCATATATTTCCAGATTTAGTTGTTTCCTTTCCAAACACAAGTGCTTGTTATAGATAGATTCTGTAAAAATGTTGCATATTCACTGTCAGTATGAAAATACTCTGAATGTGAACTCATATCTGAATCATAGTCTGATAAATTCAACCACTCACATTTTAGTGGAATCGTATTGTGCCCTTTTTATATTGCTGGTAACCGAAAGCATGTATTTGTTGTATTTACTCAGATACGTTTTTTTGGTTTTTTGTTTTTTTGTTTTTGTTTTTGTTTTTGGAGACAGAGTCTCGCTCTGTCACCCAGGCTGGAGTGCAGTGGGCCAGTCTCGGGTCACTGAAAGCTCTGCCTCCCGGGTTCATGCCATTCTCCTGCCTCAGCCTCCTGAGTAGCTGGGACCACAGTCGTGTGGCACCACGCCCAACTAATGTATTTTTAGTAGAGACGGGATTTCACCGTGTTAGCCAGGATGGTCTCAATCTCTTGACATCATGATCGGCCCGCCTCGGCCTCCCAAAGTGCTGGGACTACAGGCGTGAGCCACCGCGCCTGGCAGATATGTTTCTTACAAATGAATCTCACCACTATCTATATTCACCTACATACCTTTTTGCCCATATATTTATATTCCATCCTATTACTGTGCGTGGAACATCTGTGTTCCTATCTAAAGTAAACCCATTCATTCTCAGCTAGTGATGATTTCTCCTCACCCGCTGAGAGACATGGCTTCAGCAATTCTACTTCCCTCTTATATATCATAATTTTTTCCTCTTTACCATATAATTAGCCACATCTTACAAACATGAAAAATTTCTTCTAGCTTAAATGTATTATGGCTTAATGGTTAATTTTCTATCTTGATTTTATTTGCCTTATTGGTAGCCTTAATGCAGTTGATCATTCCTGCCTCCTTAAAGTATTTCCTTTACATGACCTTCAAGGCAACACTGTCTCCAGTTTTTGTTTGTTTTTTAATTCCTTGTTGTTCTGTCTTAATCTTTTTTGTTCACCTCTCCCTGCCCCCACTGACTTCTCGCATCTCAAACATGGATCCAGTTCATAGATTTCTTCTCTTCTTACATTCCTTTTCAGATCTCTTCTAGTTCCCAGCCATCACATGCCAATTATTTCTGATGAACCCAACTTACGTCTGAAGCCCAGACCTCATCCCTGAACTCCAGACACAAATAACTTACTATTGGACATCTCCATTTAGATACTTGATAGATATCTCAATCTTAACACACCTCAAGCTGAACCCCTGATATCCCTGCAAAGGCTGCATCTTCTACAATTTTCCATTTTGTTAAATGGCATATCCATAACTGCAGTTTTTCAGGTAAAAAAAGAAAATAGGATTATCCTTGATTATTTGTCTTATGTCACATATTTATTCTAAAATTTACTCTAAAATTCTTTTAGTCTATGTTCAAAATATATTTTGAATTTGTCTGTATCTCACCATCTCCATTGCTAACAATCTGGTCTAGACCACCATCATTAATTGCCTAATTTATCACAAAGCCTTCTAAGTCATCTGTTTCCATCCTTCCTCTAACACCCTTCCTGTTTCTAGAGTATTCTCAACACAGAAGTAAAAGTGAACCTTGTAGCCAGATCACATCACTTATCTGATCAAATTCTCTCAGAGGATTAGGGTTGACTTCTTACCTCCTACCAGGTTATATTTAACGAAATTTGTTACGGTTTCATGAAACCTTAAATTATGTTTTCAGTCAGGTTCTTCTAAACTTTATAGGTTTATTCTTGACTCCAAACCACATCATTTCCTTCTAGTCAACTAAAATTATTCACTCTCAAATCTCAAAAACTGCCAGCAAGTGTCATCAATTCTCACATTTTTAGAATTGTATTATTTCCCCTTCTAGTTTTAATATACAAAGTGGAATCATTTTGGCTAGTTTGCCCTCTGAGTTACTGAGCTTTTGATCATTTGGTTGGCTTTCCAAAAATGCCTCTAGGTCTCTTACATTGAGATGTAACAGCCAGAAATGTGTAAACATTTCATTAGTTTATACAACTATACTATATCAAAGTTTACGTTGAGGGCTTTTGTTGTTATTTGGATGGTGTATCATTCTGTGTTTGTTTTATTTTTTAGTTCTGGGACATTTTCTTATGCTCGAGTCCTAACTTGTATGTTATGTTGACATTTTTGACTGATGTCGTTGCCCTCACAAATGAAACAACAGGAATTTTTTCTTTTTATGTTTTGAGCTTTCTATAATCAGTTTTCAGGCTCTTGCCCTAAAATGTTCATAATGTCATATGGACTGAAATACCATGTTGAATTCATGTAGGGAAAAACACAATGTAATATATTAAAGCTATTTTCTGAGATACTCCGATTATGCTACTTCATGATTAAATGCTAAAGATTTTGTTTGTTTCTCATGGAAAAGCACACTTGCAATCATAAATTCCCTTAGTCTAAGTAATAATCAACAAAACATTCTCCTTTCTCCCAATTTTTATATTTTCTGTAATCTACTATCCTTATTTAAAAAAAAATCATCTCCTCATCTCATTTCTTCAATGAGGCAAGATATTAGCACCATCATATTTAATTGGTGAGCCAAAAATATGCTCGAAATTATGGCAAAATTTCTCACTTTTTATGTTGTACTGTTTCCCATATATTATGCTAATTCTAGTCAAACAAATTTACAGAATAGTTCATGAAATAATCTCAAAATTTTATCAAAATGCCCTGGCATGTGTTTTAAATGTTTCTACATTTATATAAATTACTTAGATAATATAATGTTTAATCAAGGCATAATTTTCCTATTTTCTTATGGTTTTACAATAACAGTAAACTTTATTCCTTTGTTGTGGTTTCAGTATCAATTTTCTTATTTTTTAAAGAATGTTGACTTAATTTCAAAGTTGTTTTATACCTTACAAGAAATATTCAGTTACATGTTCTACAATATTTTGAAGAGAGGATCTCAGTTTTAATGTTTTTCCAGTTCCAGACTTTGAAACCAGTCTTAACATCAAATTGGGTGAATTTTACCATAAAAGAACATTTAATCCAAGTACCTATTTTGACATTTCTAATCAGAATATGTGAATAAACAAACAGTTTTATACGCATAAAAATGGTATAGTCTATCAAAATGCATCTCTGTACTTAAGTGGGATTTAATTATGATGTTAAAATTTTAAGGTAAAATGTCTAGAGTAGTGACTTACCAAAATTAGAAGCATATTCTCCAATGAATCGCTTAGTAAGAAACCTCACTGTAAGAGCTGCAAAGCAAACAACCTAGATTTAAGGCTGTTATATTTTATGAAACAGAAAATTTGGTTATGTGCATGAGTTTTTAGTTCTGAAATAAAAGATATTCAAGAATTAATAAAGACTTTACAATTTTACCAAATTCTGTCCTAAATAGTAGTTAACAATATTTCCATGGTACAAACAAATGATTAGAAAACTGGAAAGGAAGTGATCTTAAAGCGCTGCACATCTAAATCACTATGCAGTTAATTCATTACCGCAAAAACATAAGGCCACTTACCTTTTGTAACAGAAATAGATTTCTCATATTTGAGATGCAAGAAGTTTGACATCTGTTTATTTTCTCTATCAAATTCAGTCTGGCTTCAAAGTGCTATATGTAATAGTCACAAGGACACTACCAAGTATTTGCAGTTATTTAAGGATGTAGGGACCTACAAATCCAGGAAATAGAAAAAGAACCTCCGGTGTCCGTTCATCATGTCACAGCTCCTGGGTTTGGCCAGTTAAGATGTCATGATTCTTTAGGCTCAAGTGGCCCTATTGGTAGCATCCCACCATTATAATGTGACCAAGACCAAAGCAAAACACAACAAAACAAAACATGACTTCCAAAGTTAGAGCACATTATTGCTCAGTTCCAGGACATCCACCAAGCCATGCCCCGCAAAGTTCTTTCATCTCAGTAATGCTGTATTTAAAATATAATCCACAAATCTCCAAACATCTCCCTACCCTAGTTTCAGAGCAGATGAGTTCTATCAAGGCCATTGTTTGGCAACTAGTAGGTATGAGGGCAGGTGTGTTGAAGGGAGAAGTAGGTGGGATAGTGATGTAAAAATTTCCTGTTATTCCTATGAATTGTAAACATCAGTAGAATAATATACAAATTAACATTTCAGATATTTATCTTGCTATACCTGCCTATATATTCTATAAACAGTTACTTGCCTATAAAAATGGAAACTCCTGATGAAAAATAATGTGCCTATCATCCCAGTGAGATGTTATTATAGATGTATTTTCATTATATGAAATATATATAAAATACATGGTTAATGGTTAACATGTCAGTTTCTCACTCTTTCTGTACTCTATTATAACACAGAAGACATCACCACTCACCAGATTTGCCTGTTCCTTCACCACCCAAGACAGCAAGTTTCACATCATTCATCTTGCTTTTCTGCTTCTTGGTCAGTACTGTCTTCTGGAACTATGCTGCCCTGTGACAAGCTTTTTTTAAAGCTTCCTTTTTATTGCTGCTCTCATTTCTCTAAGAACAACTCCGCCCCATATTCCTACCAGCCAACAATAACTTTTAAAATGTTTTCCTAGAGTAGTTTTCAACTCAGTTTTCGTATAACATTTTTTTAAAAAACTAGAGTTACTCTTTAGACCTAAAGGGTTTAAAGAAAATATGTATATATTTATAACAGAACCTTAGCTTACAATTCTCCATTTTTGTGTACCTGGAATCTACCTTCTCCTAGGACCTAAAAAAAAAAAAAAAAAAAAAAAAAAAGTATACAGGACGGGTAAACATCTCTAAATTTACTTTGATTGTGTTGGTTTGTTTTATTAGTATCTGAACCTATATCTGCTAGGGTTTCTTCTATGAAAGAAAAAGGGAAATCCATTCATTCAATCATAAAAAGAGCACAACTATCTAGGATTTAGAAGTTTAGATTTGATTTCAATGCAAATACGTATCTAGACCATGTTTGTGAATCACATGAGAATCTCAAGAAGCAAAAATGGGCACTACAGAGTTTTAATTTATCCAATGTCTTATTTAATAAGTAATTTCTCCTTTAAAAAATGTTTTGTCAATAGACAACAGCAATATTTCTGGAGAAAACTAAAGCAATGTCATTTGTTAGAAAAGAAATAAATATAAACCTGTCGTATTTTCTTCTATAGTACATTGAAATTAGAAAAGAGAAATGATAAAGGTAAGAAAATTTGGAAGGGGTATTCTGGCATGATTCATTCCTGCTTCATAATAAAGAGGTAAATTTAATTTGCAAAATGATGAGTTTTCATATTTCTTTTGTCAGATTTCCCTACTACCCCATTACTTTCTTCCTCTTTTATCTCCCAATTTAGATATGTAAAATTCTACAACAAATACAACAAGCCTACATGTGTGTACCAAATTTTGAGGCCCAAGTGAAAAAGTTTCATTTCTAGGCTAAGTTGATCACAGGAGTAATAATTTGCTTTTTTAAAAATGCATTTATTTAACAAACATTTTCTACTTGCAAATATATTTTAAAGCTATGTTAGGTTTAATGACCCACTATTGTTAAATCATGATTTTCCTGCCTTGATAGAGTCTACACTCTACTAAGAGAAAATGGAAACAATTAAAATTACAGTAAACAGGGTTGTTGCTAAAATAGGACCGGGGAAAGCAGAACATGTGGATATAAAGGTCTTCAAAAAGTAAGTAAATCTTTAAACATAAACAGGAACCATAGAGAGAGGGAGGAAAAAGTGATTAGTGATTAAGGAGATGTGTCTACTCCAAAAGAAGAAACAGACTCCACAAAGGAAAATGGGGCAAGAGAGAGGGTATGACAATTTGTGGGATCGGCAAGGTAACTGCTGAACCAAATTGCATTTTTTCTTTGTTACAAATTTGAAAGAAATAGATATGATCTCTTTAATTTCTGCAACTATATAAATAGTAACAAGAATTACTTTTTTAAAAGGAAATTTGCCAGTCGACTTATTTTACCATGGAATTAGATGTTTTCTCTATTTGGAGAAATGCTATTTTGTCTTAAGAACCTTCTGATGTTTTAGAGGTTGAGTTCCCTGACTCTTAGGAAGGCAAGATTTAACCTCATAATGTAGAGGATGTTGAAAACAACATATAAGTTTTTGTTATCAATGTACAGGCATTCTTTCCTCATGTCCTCTTCCTCCCTACTTCCACCTGGATTCAAAGGAGGTTCTAAAGCAGCCTGGCACTGAAGTAGAGTGAAGTTTTAAACCTGAACTGAAAGAATAAAAGCATGTACATATTTTCTTAAGAACCAGAAGCGCCATTA
>NW_016809129.1:3821733-3910952 GCF_001698545.2 Rhinopithecus bieti | reverse complement strand
TTTTTTTTTTTTTTTTTTTTTTTTTGCTTCAGATGATGGGTGCTAAATATTAACATTCTAATAACCACATTATACTACTTAAACTTTTCTTACAGCTCTCTAAAGAAATATTCACATCCAAAATCAAATCATTTTATTACTTTATGAGGTAGGTCCCATTACTAACTTATAACATAATAGAAATACAGGCCTTTTCAGAAAGAAAGAGAAAAAACTAAGAAAGAGATAAAAGAAAAAAAAAAAAAAAAAAAAAAAGAAGGAAGGAAGGAGGATGGGGGAGCGAGGGAGAGTAGAATGCAAAGAATATAACTGAAATTGAATTGAATGTATGGTTAATTTTTTAATATAAAGAATTGTCTAATGCCTACTGCTGATTATAAAATAAACCTTGAAGTCTGGGTGTTTAGTGTATTACTGAATAGTAACACATTGCACCCAATAGGTAATTTTTCATCCCCCACCCCTCTCCTGCCTTCCACCCTTTGGAGTTTCTGACATCCTCTATTTCACTCTGTATTTCCATATGTACACATTATTTAGCTCCTGCTTATAAGTAAGAACATGCAGTATTTGACTTACTGTTTCTAAATTATTTCACTTAAGATAATGACCTACAGTTACATTCATGTTGCTGCGAAATACATGATTTCATTCCTTTTTGTGGCTGAGTAGTATTCCATAGTGTGTGTGTGTTTGTGTATATATGTATACCATATATATGTGTGTGTGTATATATACATATACACACACATATACCATATATACACACACATATATACCATATATATACATACAATGTGTATATATAAAATATAGAAAATTGTGTGTATATATATACATGGTGTGTATATAATATGTGTGTATATGTACATACACACCATATTTTCTTTACCCAATCATCATAATTAAACTAAGTGTTGGTTATGTTAGTCTCATGGGAGTGCTTATCAAAGTGTTTTTATTTGTAGGTTTATTCACAACAAAATGAAAACTTGTACACAAATAGTTTATTATAAATCAGAATTATTTGTTTTACCTCTAATTACAATCCAAGTTACTAAAGAAATTGAGCTAGAGATATCACAAATCCTCCAAAATTTCTTCCAGATAAATTCGCATCTGGACATTTACCTAACCAAATGATGAAGCTATTATAATAACGGCTACTGAAATACAAAAGTTCTATTAACCCACAACCCAAGATTATTTTGGCTATAATATCTGTTTCATGAAACTAATAATTGCTTATTTCAACAATGTCCTAACAGTTCAGCATCAGTTTAAACTATATATATAACATCAGATTGCCCATGCAGAGTACTTTTGTATGTGATTATTTTTGATGGATTGTTTTTCATCTGAGCATGTGAAACTGATCATTATGGAACAAACGTACTTCCCACATCGTTTGGTCTGGGAAGACTATTTTTAGGGTCTATCCTATTCGTGGTAATGTATTTGGCTTACAGCTACTTGGAAGTCTTACTTCAAATTTGATAAATCATGTCTGAACACTGAACACTCTACTGTGAAAACTGCTACAGATCTGTATTTTCTTTTCTTTTCTCTCTCCTCCCCTCCTCATCACCCTCTTTTCCTTCCTTCCCCTTCCTTCCCCTTCCCTTCTTTCTGTCACTTTCTATCTCTGTGTCTTTACCGCCCCCCCTTTCTTTCTCTCTTTTTTTCTCCTTATTTTTTTTCTCTTTTCCTTTATTTTATTCTGAGTTCTTTTAGGAGCTTTTCTGTATCAATGCTATTCTAAAATTTCACAATGGTATTCCTTGTTGCAAGTTGCTTTTTTCATTAATTGTGCCAGTGTTCACTTCACCTGTTAAATGTGGAGATTCCTGTACTTCAGTTCTGGGAAATTTTATTGTATTATCCCCTTAACAATTTATTCAAATCTGTCTTCTGTGTTCTGCCTGTCAGAAACTCTTACATTAGTTGAACCTACAAGATTGATTCCCAATGACTCTAACTTTTTCTCTCCTATTGCCCTACTCTATATCTTTAACCTCACCTTTGTGGGATATATATATATGTATGTAAGATATATATATATATTATACATGTATAACATATACAATAATAAAATATATAAGATACATTAAAATTTATAAAATATACAAATATATAAATACAAGTATTTTATACAAATATATAAAAATACATGTATATGTCACATATATACATGTATATGTATCAAGTATATATCACATATATTCATGTATATGTATCAAGTATAATCACTATGTGATATATACTTGTGTTTTTACATGTTTTAGATATATTTATATACATTTGTGTGTATAGCTGTATATACTATATAAGTATATGTGTGTGACATATAGAGAAATATATTACACATATAATGTATGTGTGATATGTATGTATGTATATACTATATATACTATATATGATATATGTCTATACATATGTTACATATGTGATATATGTGTTACATTTATAATATGTATCTAAGGGTGTTTTCTTGTGTGCTGCTATTGTATTGAAATACTGTATACATTAATTTTTTCAAGAAAAAGTTAATAACTTCAGTAAAATTTTAAACTGTACATAATTCCCATCATATTTAAATTCACTTTCACAAACCAGAATTGTTCTGTGTTATAGTTCAATATACCACATTTGATTTTTGTTATATAATACATGCCTATGTCTGTGTGTAAATTTCAAGTGAACAGGTAAGAGATGTTTCTATCATTCCCAAGCAACTTAAAAACTCTCATCATTAATGGAATTAACCTATGGAAGTATGTCTTCATAACTCTAAATACTTTTAGAACATGCTTTGAAAGATAATCTTTCATTTAGGTATCATACTCGAAGAAATATATTTGATATGTATTGTTAGTAACTAAAGTACATGGGCCTATTTTTTTGCAAAAGGAAAATGATGAATATCTCAACAGTTTCAAAGGCTTTCAAAGCATGTTTTTAAGTCTAAATGATTGAGCTTTGCTAATTTTTCTCTATGTGTAATTTATAACTTGCAATAATCCTTTTTAAGGTAATGATTTGTATTTCATTCTTTTAAAATGTTCTTGAGGTGTTCTACTTGTTCATAACGGTTTTTTTAGTATTTTCCCAATTTTATAATACCTTTAAAATTATTGCTAACAGTAATTATGACTCAGCTATTCATCCTTTTGCCTTCTGTAAAAATTATACTAATCTTTCTGTAAATACTAAGTGATTTTCTTCTAAGCTAATACAGTTTTTCTCAAAAGTGGGCTACTATTCTAGTTAGCTCCTTCTTAATCACCTGTGGTTGGTCAATCACACAGAAGTGACTGTGATCTTTAAAAACGCTATTACTTCTGTAATGCAGCTCCTGGAACAGGAAGTATGAGGGAGCAACACTTCAGTGAGTGCAAGTTCTGCGGAAACATGATTTTTAAAAGGCTGAACAATGCAAATGTGGTAAGGATATGTTACTTTTTTTTTTCTACTCATTTTATTACTCTAGAAATATTACAAAATAAACTTTCAGTATTCAAGCTTATTTCTACAATTACATAGGATAGAATGTATAAAGAAGTCTGATTTTTTGGAAGCCTTTTAAAAATAGACCTTAATATATGCAATGGTTCATAAAGAAGATAAGCATATTTCTTGCTCACATAAAATCTTATATAGATGTTTCTGATAAGTGGACAGCTCTCTCAATGTCTTCAGTGTCTGGCTTCTGAACACTCTTCATCACAGTGGTACAAGGGGAAGAGCATGACAAGTCATGTGCCAGGAGGTTTGGCAGGTTAGCCTGGAAGAGGTTTATTTTATTCACAAGCTGTTGGTTAGAATTTAATCTTATGGCAATACTAACGAGTAGGGAGGATGAAAAGTGAGGACTGGTTTTATTGAAGATGTACATTCACTCTTTGTGACAAGAGATAAATGCTGAATCTTTAAAGCACAGGTAGGTTAAAGGTTGCTTATCTCAAAACCTGTCCACTTCAACTTGACTTGGCCACAGGACATCCAGCTATTTGGTCAACCATTATTCTGGGTGTGTCTATGAGGATGTTTTTGGGTAATGTAAGTGTTTTAATTGTTTGACCTAGTAAAGCATATTGTCCTTCCTCATGTGGGTGGGCCTCATCGAATCAGTTGAAGGGACTGAATAGAACAAAAGGCTGACTACCTTCTGCAAGTAACAGGGAATTTCCTTCTGTGTGGCTGCATTAAGCTGCATCATCAGTCTTTTCATGCCTTCAGACTTGAACTGAAACATTGCCTCTTCTGGTGTCTCAAGCCTGCTATATGAGTCTACTTTCACACTGCTATAACGAACTACCTAAGACTGGGTAATTTATAAAGAAAAGAATTTTAATTGACTCAGAGTTCTGCATGGCTGGGGAGGCCTCAGGAAACTTACAATCATGGTGGAAGGAGAAGGGAAAGCAAGGCATGTCTTATATGGCATCAGAAGAGACAGAGAGCAAGGTGAGGGAACCACCACATACTTTTAAATCATCAGAGCTCATGAGAACTCACTCACTCTCATGAGAACAGCATGGGGAAAATAACCCCCATGACCCAATCACCTCTCACCAGGTCTCTCCCTCGACATATGAGGATTACAATTCCAGATGAGATTTGGGTGGGGACAGAGTCCAATCATAACATTCTGCCCCAGCCCCTCCCAAATTTCACATCCTTCACACATTTAAAACCAAACGTGCCTTAACAATATTCCCTCAAAGTCTTAATCCAGCATTAACACAAAAGTCCAAGTCCAAAATCTCATCTGAGACATGTCAAGTCCCTTCTGCCTCTGAGCCTGTGAAATCCAAAGCAAGTTAATTACTTCCAAGATACAATAGGGTACAGGCATTGGGTAAATGCTCCCATTCCAAATGGGAGAAATTGTCCAACACAAAGGGGCTACAGGCCCCATGCACGTCCAAAATCCTACAGAGTAGCCATTAAATCTTAAAGCTGCAAAATAATATCCTTTGACATGATGTCTCACATAAAGGGCATGCTGATGCAAGAGGTGGGCTCCCAAAGTCTTGAGCAGCTCCACCCCTGTGGTTTTGCAGGGTAGAGCCCCCTGCAACTGCTTTCACAGGCTGGCATTGAGTGCCTGCACCTTTTCCAAGCACATGATGCAAGCTGCTGGTGGATCTTCCATTCTGGGGTCTGGAGGACAGTAGCCCTATTCTTACAGCAATACTAGGCAGTGCCCCAGGAGAGACTGTGTGTGGGGGCTCCAACCCCATATTTCTGCTCTGCTTGCTCTAGTAGAGGTTCCCCATGAAGGATTTGACCCTGCAGCAAACTTCTGCCTGGACATCCAGGCATTTCCATATGTCCTCTGAAATCTAGGCCAGAGGTTCCCAAGCCTCAATTATTGTCTTCTGCATATCTGCAGGCCCAACACCACATGGAAGCTCCCAAGGGACTTCTGAAGCCATGGTCCTGAATTGTGCCTTGGCCCCTTTTAACTATGGCTGGAGCTGGGGCAGCTGGGACACAGGGCAGCATGTCCTGAGGCTGCACAGAGCAGCCGGGTGCTGGGCCTGGCCCAGGAAACTATTTTTTCCCCCTGGGCCTCCAGACCTGTGATGGGAAGGACTGCTGTGAAATCTCTAAAATGCCCTGGAGACATGTATCTCATTGTCTTAACCATTAACACTGGGCTCCTAATTACTTACGCAAATTTCTGCAGTGGCTTGGGCTTCAATTTCTCCCCAGAAAATGAGTTTTTCTTTTCTGGGGAAAAGAAATGGTCAGGCTGCAAATTTTCCAAATTTTTATGCACTGCTTCTGTTTTAAACATAAGTTCCAGTTGCAGAAAATCTCTTTGTGAACACACATGACTGTAGTATGCTTTCAGAAAAAGGCAGATCATATATTTAAATGCTTTGCTGCTTAGAAATTTCTTCTGTCAGATACTCTACATCAACTTCTCTCAAGTTCAAAGTTCCACAGATCTCTAGGGCAGGGGAAAAATGCTGAGAGTCTCTTTGCTAAAGCATAGCAAGAGTAACCTTTGCTCCAGTTCCCAATAAGCTCCTCATCTCCATCTGAGACCACCTTACTCTGAACTTAATTGTCCATATTACTATAAGCATTTTGGTGATTCAACAAATATCTAGGAAGTTCCAAACTTCCCCCACATCTTTCGTCTTCTGAGCCCTCCAAATTGTTCTAACCTCTGTCCGTTACCCAGTTCCAAAGTCATATCCACATTTTAAGATATTTTTATAACAGTGCCCTAAACTTCTGGCACCAATTTTCTTTATTAGTCCATTTTCACACTGCTGTAAAGAACTGAGACTGGGTAATTTATAAATAAAAGAGGTTCAATTGACTCACAGTTCCACATGGCTGGGGAGGCCCCAGGAAACTTACAATTATGATGGAAAGAGAAGAAGAAAAAGGCACATCTAACATGGTGGTGAGAGAGAGAGAGGAGAGAACCACCACATACTTTTAAACCATCAGAGCTCATAAGAATTCACTCACTCTCATGAGAACAACATGGAAGAAACCACCCCCATGATCCAATCACCTCCCACGAGGTCCCTTTCTCAACATGTGGGGATTACAATTCCAGAGAGATTTAGGTGGGGACACAGAGCAAAACCACATCACCTGCCCACCTTCAGGTGGGAACTATACCATTAGCTTTGGTTCTCAGGCCTTCGGAATTGAACTGGAACTACACCATTGGCTTTTCTGGGTCTCCAGCTTGCCAACTGCAAACCTTGGGAGTTCCCAGCCTCTATAACTGCATAATCCAACTTCCTATTACAAAACTCTTTAGATAGATGGGTAAATACATATACATACATATATATCTCTTAGGGTTTACTGGAGAACACTGAGAAATAAAATTTCTAAAGAGATTTCTTTATCCCTAATTAAATATTTCAAAATGCAATTTCCTCAAGATTACCCAAATAGTAAATATACAAGCCAAATTAATACAAGCCCAGTCTTTCCACTGTAACACACTGCCACCTACCACATATCTTATTTCCTGCTCATCATTTTATATAAAACATTGATTTTCCCTCTTTGATATTTTGTAAAATTATAATCACCTGTGCTTTAGCCTCAAAGACATTATTCTAAAAGGTTTGCGGTATATATTTATATTTGTTTTATTTCTTACTATCTTATTGACTATTTTCCCAAAAATAGAGCTCTTTAGGGAGCTCTCTATTTATATTCATAAGTATAAAGCCATGATTTTTTAAGTTTCCTTCTATTTTTTCTCATTAGAAGTAAATGCAATTGAATTGTTGGTTTTGCTTTATATGAAGTATTTTCTTCTATAATTTTTACTACTCTAATTTTCTGCAATAACTCCCTTACATTTCTGCCAAATCTACATCATAGACTGTTGTGTCCTGGATTAGTTTATTATTGCTGCATAATGCCTTACCACAACTGAGTGACTTAAAGTAACACACATTATTATCTCACACTTTCTGCAGACCAAAAGTCTAGGGAGCATAGCTTTAAGAGGGTTTTGTGATTCTGAGTTGCAGCCTGAAAGAGCCTTATCAGGCTGCAACCCAAGTGTGAGGTGGGCCTATGATCTTCTCTGAGGACCAACTGGTAAAACAGACACTTCCCCTCCTTTTGTGATTGTAGGATTCTGACTACTGTTTTCTTGCTGGCTGTTGGCCAGCAGCCTCGTTCAGCTCCTAGAGGGTTCCTACAGTTCCTTGACGCTTGGCCTTTTTCATATACCCTTGCACAACATGACAGCTTACTGCTTCAAAACCAGTAATGAAGGGGAATCTCTCTCATGCATGCTAGCAAGCAAAGAAAGATGGGATGGATAAATGGATGGATAGATAGATGATAGATAGGTAATTTATATATGTGATGCATTCAATGTATACATAAATATAATCTGCCACACACATACGTAAAACACTGTAAACATGCATGTATTGAATATAAATATGGTTGTGTATGTTTGTGTGTATGCGTGTATTTCATAAGTGGCATTCCATCACTTTTGCCATATGCCAATGCCATACTCTAGTAGTTAGAAGAAATTCACTGGTCCTGCCAGCACTCCAGGGTTGGAGATTATACAACAGTGTGACTTACTTGGTGCTACAGTTTGAATGTTTGCTCCCCCTTCAAAACTGATGTTGAAATTTAATTGCCAAACTAATGGCGTTGGGTTGTTGGGTTCTTCAGAAGTGATAGACCATAAGAGCTCTACCCTCATAAATGGATTATGTCATTATATAAAGGGCTTGTAGGAGTAGGCTCTTTGTCTTGGCCCTTCTGCCTTCCATCATCTGAGGATCTAGGGCTCCTTCCCCAAAAGGATGCAGTGTGCAAGGTTTCATTTTGGAAGAAGATAATGGGCTCATCATAACACCAAACCTCGTGGCACCTTAACCTTCGACTTCCCAGTCTGTGAATTAATAGACTTCTGTTCTTCATAAATTATCCAGTCTCAAGTGTTCTGTTATTTATGGCAGCACAAAATAAGATTCTTGGGATCACTTAAAGATGTGTATGTTACATGCCTTAACTTTTTATTTGACACTTCTTCTGAACAAGATATATCTTTACTTTGTTCTGTTCACAAAAAAAGTATTGATGGTAATATGATCACATTTTACATTAATAAATAATAATTTGTAGTCATAGTTAGTGTTCAATGTGATATTCTGAGTCAGAAATCTCCCTATAATCTCATTGGCCATTATGTCATAAAATTTTTGTCCTAACGTGAATTAGCAAACCAGCATTTGAAAAATGAAGTATTTCTATTTGTATTCCAGGCATACCTCTGAGACATTGTGGGTTTGGTTCTAGACCACGGCAATAAAGCAAAGCATACCAATTTTTTGGTTTGTCAGTGCATAGAAAAGTTACATTTACACTATACTATAATTGATTAAGTGTGTCATGCAATGACAAAAAAAAAAAAAAAGCATACCTGCATACCTTAATTTAAAAGTATTTCATTGTCCAGAAATGCTGACACAAAGATACAAAGTGAGCACCTGCTGTTGGAAAAAAAAATGGTGTCAATCATATACACCATGGAATACTATGCAGTCATAAAAGAGGATGAGTTCGTGTCCTTTGTAGGGACATGGATGCAGCTGGAAACCATCATTCTCAGCAAACTATTGCAAGAACAGAAAACCAAACACTGCATATTCTTGCTCATAGGTGGGAACTGAACAATGTGAACACTTGGGACACAGGAAGGGGAACATCACACACCGGGGCCTGGGGTGGGTGGAGGGATAGCATTAGGAGATATACCTAATGTAAATGACGAGTTAATGGGTGCAGCACACCAACATGGCACATGTATACATATGTAACAAACCTCCATGTTGTGCACATGTACCCTAGAACATAAAGTATATAAAAAAAAAAAAAGGTCAAGATTCCTTGAAGGAAAAAAAAAATGGTGTCAATAGACTTGCTTGATGCAGTTCCCACAAACCTTCAATTTGTGAAGAATGCAGTATCTGTGAAGCACAATAAAACAAAGCAGTGAAATGAGGAAAACCTGTATTTCATTGGATAGGGTCAGGAAGCAAGCCACATTGCCCATGAGGTGCTCCAGAGAGTGAGACAACCATATGTTACCTTTCTTGTTCATTCCCACTGGCTAAGTCATTTATTTTGAAACATTAAAATCAGAGATGTCATCGTTTCAAAAGTTCAATAAGTACATACGGAACACCTACTATGTGCCAGACACCATCCTAGGTTATTGAGAGTAAAAAAGGAAAAATGAATAAAATATACATCCTCTGCCCTTGAGGAGTGTTCATTCTAGTTAGAAAGATTTAACATTTATGTAATAAGTGTAAATTCAGAGGTAAGCATAGGGCGGGCACAAAGGGTCATCAATAAGAAAAACCTAGCTAAATTCTAAAAGAAAGCAGCAGCAGGCTAAATAATCGCCCCTAAAGATATTAGAACCTAACTTGGACCCTATAAATGTTGCTTTATATACATAAAGGCAATTTTTAAATGTGATTAAGTTAAAAGTCTTGAGATGGGAATGTCATGGGCTTGAATGTTCAAGTCCTCCAAAAATGTATGTGTCGAAGTCCAGACCCCCAGTGTGATGGTATTTAGAGGTGGAGCTTTTGAGGTAATTAGGATTAGATTAGCTCACAAGGTGGCACCTTCACATTGGAATTAGTGCCTTTGTAAGTAGAGGAAGACAGAAAGATCTCTCTCCGCCATCTTGAGTTCTCACTAGGAAAGGCCATGTGTGCAGACAGCAAGAAGGTGGCTTTCTACAAGCCAGGAAGAGCACCCTAAGAAGACATTGAGTCTGTTGGCACCTTGATCTTGGTTTTCCCAACCTCCAGACTGAGAGAAATAAGTGTCTGCTATTTAAGCCATCCAGTGTATGGTATTTTGTTATAATAGCCTGAGACGAGTAAAACAGGAAGATTATATTAGATTGCCAGTGTGAGTCCTAGATGCAATGAAAACTGTCCTTACAAAAAAGAGATAGAAGGAGATTTGACACAGAAGAACAGAAGGCAATGTGACCACAGAGGCAGACATTGAAATGATGTGATCACATGCCAAGGGACACAGAAGCCACCAGAAGCTGGAAAAGGCAAGAAAAAAATTCTCCCCTGATGTTGCTGAGGGTGAGGACCCACTGATGCCTTGATTTCAACATAGTAAAACTGAGCTCTGATCTCCAGAACTCCAAAAGAATAGATGTGTATGGTTTTAAGGGGCAAAGTTGCAGTAACTTGTCACAGGACATAGAAAACTAATACTGAAGGTACTGCAGAGAGAGAGAACAGCTTGAGCAAAATCATGAAGGTAGAAAGCAGTATGGTAAATCCTGGGCACTGAAATGCCTCTGCATTGGTTGAGAGGCAAGAATTAGGTAGGAAATCATAGGAATTGGGGAGCATTTACAAGACAAAGGGAAATCATGGTAACCTTGTATGGCACACTATGGACATTATCCTAAAGAACGCAATGAGATATCAAGAAATTTTAAGTACGAGAGCAAAGGTTTTTGATTAGATGTTCTGCTCTGAGAGTAACATGGAACATGGTTTGGAGGTAGCAAGTGGAGATAAAAAGATGAAGAAGAAGGAGAAGCAGGGATACCTGTTACAAGGCTAAGTACCCTCAGAAAGGGTCTTGACAAGCATGACAATGAGATAAAGGAAAAACTTTGAAGAAATAGCCAATAAAAATCTGAAAATCAGCAAAATTTGGTGATTATTCTGTGGTAGGCCAATTCTCTCTGATAGTCACACACACAGGCCTCCATAGCACTCCCATTATACAGGCAAACTTCCGCTGCATCTGCCTTAACATTAATAATTAAATCTAGGGAAATCAATACCCAGACACCAAAAACAAAAATGAAACATATCTTTGGTAAGACCTTTCTCCAGGCTTCTGCTAAAGCCCAGGGCAAGTCAACATAAGGGAGACTTTCTTAAATTCCTTGTCTCGACAAAGACCTGTCTTGGGTCCACAAAACCTGGGGTGAGTCAAGACAGCCGTACATTCCTTGTACCAAGACCCATCCTGGATTGAATACACTTGTTGGGGGTCTGAAGCAACTCTCTAGACCTAAACCATAGGTAACATAAGATAGAAGTAATTACCCTGGTACCAGGGGAATCATAGATTAAGTAGATTTAGGGGACATTTCTTTATCATCCTGGTACCAGGGACCTCGTGCATTAAGTAGATTTAGAGGACATTTCTGCTTCTGACGTTTCAGTTAAAACAAAATTCATCATCTATAGAGACAGGCGAATATGAGACTACATAGGCATATAGTTCAAAACATATATAAGGACTGGAAAAACTTTAGAATCCTGAGTTGGTCTGATGAATTATCTCCGACCTTCTCCCTGTACCTGGTTACAGAAATAAACTCTCTCCTTTCCCGGTTCGTCTGTATTTCATTATTGGGCTGCGAGAACATGAAACAGGACCTGGTTCCGTCCGGGAAGAGTTTAATTAAATTTTGACTTAAACTATTACGTTGATAGTGGTGTCATTAACTGCATTAATTTTGTTACTTATTTTACTTCAAGAAATAGTTTAAAGGAACAGACGTTTCCAGTTTTAGACATGATAAGTTTAAGATACCGTTGGGTCTGTGAACTTAATCTGTCCAATGGTGAGTTGACTGGTCGAAGTTTAAAGCCAGTAAGAGAGAAGGCAGAGGTTATGGAGCATACAGTTTGTCTTATCAAAACACTTTCACTGCAGAGTTAAGTTTGCTTTTATAACAGGGGTTATAAATTGATAGTGAAAGAGTTTCTGAAAACATTCTTTTGATCTCTGGGAAAAAAAGAGAATGCTGTTTATATAGACTTTTCCACATTTGTTTTAAAAAAGTTTCTCAAGTCAAGGCACTTTACATATTTTGTAAACTTAAAAAAAGTCAAATAAAATACTTCTGCTTACTTTAACAACCTTGTAAATAAGAATTATAGATAATATTATTCTTAGTTTATTGGCATGCACACTGAGGCCCAGAGGGTATTTTAAGTAGATAGCCAAGAGAAATATTCTTAGGAAATAGAAGCTAGAATTCCAGCTACAATTTCTCTGGCATGTAATCCCACCATGCTGTCCCTTAACATTGAGATATCTTTTCCCAAAGCTAAATGATTCTTGTTCTTAGCATTTGTTCATATTGATTTTTAAAAATCAGCTTATAGTGTTATATAACAAAACTGAAGATGTTACAGAAATCAAATTTTAAAACAAATTACATTCCTATAATACATAGCAGAGAATTCAACGTATAGTGGATATTCCATTTGTCATTTATTGATTGATGGCTATCTTTGAATGCATACAATCAACCTAAGATTAGTTCCTGAATTTTCATTTAATAGATGTAAATAGTCACGTTGTTATTATAACTTCTATTATAGAGAAATCATTTGACTCTGATAGAATTTAGTTATTTATCTAAGCAAAGACTAGTTCTCTTTCATTTTAATAATTCTTCCCAAAGGAACTCCAGCTGAAAACAGAAACCTTCCCATGTGAATCCGAAACAGAATTTCCTTTTGCAAATCTGTGCAATCTCATGGTCTTTATTCTTAGTCTTGTTTTCATTAATTCAATGAAGCCAGAATTTAGCTGTGTTCTTCCATACATGTTGCAAGTGAAATTGTATTTTGTTATTGGAATCTTTAAAATAATATTCAAAGTATATTTGATAAAGAACACTGTTGGCAATTTTCTTCCCAAAGAATGAAGGCTTTTTCCACATTACCAATGCCTTGACTGGTTTTCTTCCCTATATGGAAACATTTTTAAGGCCCTTTTGCTACTAGGCCTGTTCCTAAGAACTTGGATTCATTCCCACTATTCCCTGTACACCAGATTGAAAACTGTAATAATGACCATTTGGGGAATTAAATTTGAGCAGTATTTCTCCACTGGATCCTATGCCTGGAAAGTCCAGCTCCTCTGCAGGGACCCATCTTTATACCCACCTCCATCTCAACCAAGCATATCTTTCAGCCTGGGGTGCCCTATTCCTCTATGATCATTGATACCAACTCGGCTTTTATAATACCATAAAATTTATCTGAGTAAGAACAAAATTAATATGGAGAAATAAAATATGTTCAAAGATGTTCAGGAAAAGCATGGACAGAAAAAATTCAGTGGGTGATTGGTGGTAATGAAGATGAACAAGCCATTCAGAGAAACATTCATGGAAACTTGTTTGCGGAAACGGAATGAGTTAAGGATGATGAAAAGTTTTCAGGTCTGGAATAGTAGGACACGAATGACCTTAGTAATAGGAGCAGGAAAACTGGGAAGGAAAGATAATTTGGACTTCAATGTTATATTTGAGAGTAAGATGATGGCCAGACATCATTAACACAGAGAAGCCAACCATGCAATGAGAAATACTTAATTATTTAATTAATTGAAATGAAGCAAGCAACTCAGTATATTACATTTATCTATAGTCGGTGAATGGAAAGCATTATATCATATAGCTATTACAGAAAAATGTTCACCTTTTGATTAAATAAACTGCCTTGTACATAAGCCTACATAGAACATTTTAGATTTTGTGTCTTTTAAACAGGTTATTGACAATTAGGTTGTATTACCATATCCAGAGAAAGAGGGAATATCATGTATTTCCTGTATCCATTCCTGTGGCCCATGTAATGCCCAAAACACCTCACCTCCAAGATTAATTAGTAAGGATAGTAATCGGTAGTAACTGAGGGGTTACAAAGGCACCACACATTTGGGCTTTGGCTTTTAGGAAAAGAAAGAAACTACCTGAAAAGCACTTGAACCAGGATAGCCTCTATGGAAAGCCATTTTCAAGAGCCTAGGTGAATTTGCTTTTGTTACGAAAAAATATATATTATGGTGAAACATTGTGTATATAATGAAATAGTCATTGGCTGGACTCTTGCCGATATTACTCTTAGTTTCAGGAAAGAGAAGACAAGATTGCCTATATGTGAATATGAACTAGTCTCTCCTAGATAGTCTCTATAGAGAGATGGACTGTCTTTCATTTTTAAGGGGAAAATGTTTATAACAGAGATCTATCTATACAGCAAGCTGAAATGAGCATGGCAATGATAATTAAACTTGTTTTGTAGATGGGAAGCAGAGACAGAGATTAAATAACTAGCTCATCAAAAAATTATACATCAAAAATTGTCAAATCTATGCTTTAAACAAGTCTTGGTAAAATTACTTTGGGCTTTCCTAGAAAAGTGCAAGCATATTTGGGAAATTTCCAACTTTTAAAATCTGGAATATACCTACTTCAGGTAGTTGCCATATTGTAAATCACTAAGCAATAACCCAGATGCATTCAAGTATCAAGTAAACAACATACATGTGTGAAATGGCCAAAAATAAGACAAAAGGCAGTTCTGTACATGATAGTTAACTGAAGAAGGAATTCCCACCCCACTTAAAGGTGATCAAATACAAAGTTAGAACAGAAGAAATAAGCTAAAACTGACTGAATTTGTGCCCTGCAACAACAATTTTAAAAGTCCTTTATATAAGTGATTACATTTTAGAGTTTTGGGAATTTTTCAATTTTAACATGATATAAAACATAACTTATGTTTTTAAAAAAAATTTGAATGCACCAAAACATAAAAAATCAAGATTCATGTCATCAAACTACTTGTTGGTTCAAATCCAGGACTGAAAATCTCACAGAGAAAACCAAAACAGGAAACCGAATACATTACCAAAAATAAAGTTGAAAATAAATTTAAAAATAAAGTAAAATAAAACAAATGGGAACAAAACAAATATACTTATCCTGAAAGGAACCTGATTGTAGAGCCATAGCCCTGTGTAACACTTTGTTAGGTAAAAATATGCATGAACTTCTACAAATTCCATATAATTTAAAACTCAATAATGCTGACAGTAAATTAGTTTTCTAAATTTTCAAAATCAGACATTATATTTATTCATTTTCACAAGTCCAACTGACTTGTTTTAAATTTGATCTTATAATACAAATGATTACCGTTGCCTCTTGCACTTCAGATCTTCCATACAGAATAATTTTCTTCTCCCGAAATCATATACTTTATAAATTCCTAGTGGCAATCTGTTGGAAGTAAGCGCTATGCTTATTTTGTCTGAAAGTGTCCTTATTTCTCTCTTGTTCTTGAAAGATTATGTCTTTAGATATATATTGGTTGGATCATATTTAATCTTTGTCCTCTGAAATGATTATCCCATTTTATTCTGCCTTTCATTATTGCTATTCAGAATCAACTATCAGTCTTGGAAGGTAATCTATGTCTTCCCTCTGGCTTTTTTCCTCTTGGATCTATCTTTTAAAATAGATACATAATATTTGTACATATTTGTGGGGTACACGTGATATTCTGTCATATGCACAGAATGTGTAATGATCAAGTCATGCATTTAGGGAATCCATCACCTCAAGTATTTATCAATTTTATGTGTTGTGAACATTTCAACTCCTCTCTTCTAGCGATTTTGAAATATGCATTGTTTATTATAGTAACCTGACTCTGCTAATGAACATTAAAACTTACTCCTTATATCCAACTGTATATCTGTATCCATTAACCAACCTCTCTTCATCCTTGCAACCCACCCACAAATCCCTAACAGCCCTTGATATCTATCATCCTACTCTCTATCTCCATGAAACAAATTTTTTTAGCTTCCATATATGAGTGAAAATGTGCTATTTGTCTTTCTGTGCCTGGCTTATTTCACTTCACGTAATGTCCAGTTCCATCTATGTTGTTGCAAATGATACGATTTCATTCTTTTTACAGCTGAATAATATTCCATTGTGTGTATGTACTACTTTTTTTTTTAGTCATTAATCTGGTGTGGACACAAGTCGATTCCAAATCTTGGCTATTGCTAGTAGTGCTGTAATAACTGTGGGGATGCAGATATCTCTTCGATGTACTGATTTCCCTTCTTTAGATATATAGCCATCAGTGGCATTGCTCAATCATATGGTAGTTCTATTATTATTTTGAGGAACCACCAGATTGTTCTCCATAGTGGCTCTACAAATTTACATTCCCACTGGGTGTTCCTCTTGCTCCATATCCTCACCAGCATTTGATATTGCCTGTCTTTTGGATAAAATTCTGATATAGTCTCATGTTTTCACTCACAACTCCTGTCAAGCGGTTCATTAAAGAACTCAGAGTAAAGCAGGAATCATATTTATCCACAAAGGCATTCAGTTTTGGAGTCAATTTGGCAAAGTTTCTTTTGCAAAGAAATAAAATTCTAATAGTCACTTGTGTCATTTTAGTTTTATTTGCCCTTCATCAAAATACTGCTCTAAAAATATGTGACTGAATTTAAAGTTAAGCAAAGCATTTCCACACTTTAGTATAGAAAATAATATAGAATAATGTCATATAAAAATGTAGAATAATTTTATTCTCTGACTTATTTCTAGTTTGTGGCTATACATTAGTTTAGAAGTGTAATCTTTAAACAGCCTCATTGAAGCTTCATAAAGTCGAAAATCTGGACTCATGAAATTAATTGCTGTTTCCTCCTTTCGTTGCTCATTTTAGCTATGATCCAAATAAACAATTTAAAGCTATCTGTGAAAGGATAATTATGCCAATTAGAGTCAGTTGATTGTGTTCTTAAAAAATTAGAGCCCAGAAAATGTCTTTATATGTTGCAATTCCAATCTTTGTAATTCAAAACCAGAGTAAAAAGTTCACGTAAAATGATCTTCAAAATAATTCAGTTTATTTTGAAATATCCTTGTATGCAGCAAAAGAAAATTGAGGGTCTAGCAGTAGATGTGTGTCTTATATGTGTTTCCTAGTTTTTAGAGTTTGATTTCTGTTCATTTATCTTGAGTATTTTAACGTCATCTTTATAGGAATAGTAGACTAAAAGTCTGCAATTTTTATTAGGAGGTGATCTCTTTAATTCCCCAACCCAGCCTGGCTGGGAGTGCCAACAAGCATGGATAAATTCCAGAGTGCTTGTTTCAAAGACCCATGAAAAACACTATTCTTATCTACAACTTACCGTTTCTCTGTCTGTTTCAGACAAGGACTTCTACTCGCTCCTTCCAGTATCCCGCTCACTTTTAAAAACACACTTCTGCTTCTGACCTTTGCTCTGGTGTATATAACTTCTGACCCAGTTTTCATCTCCTGGCTCATAGATTGTCTCCATTCGAAGTGTGTTTATATTTGAACTAAATTCCCAGGTAATTCACCTGTCAGCTTTGGCCTTTGGCAAGTAGTTTATGATCTCCCCAGTGTGACTTTTGTCAATTCAGACCACTGTGTTTAGAACTAAATTATCTCTCAGCTTCAATCTTTAACATTACTTTTAAGACCTCTATTTCACAGATCAATAGGACTGGCAAACTAAATCAAAAATGTTAATGTCATTTCAAGTCAGCAACTTGCCTATTTTAGAGAAATTATCTGCTCTGTGGAAGGAAAATGTTCTGTTAAATGAGTTTACATAGAATATGATAATAAAGTTGACTTTGTAAATAACAGGTGCAGTCCCAATAGTGCCCTGCATTTGATAAAATGACCACTAAGGTAATAGAAAATTCAACAATAAATTGTAGTGGTTAACAGATTGAGTTCTGAATTCTCAGTATCCATCAATTGTTACTATATAATTTGGATAATTGGCTTCACCTTTTTGCATTTTAGTTTTTTATCTATAAAATGGGTATGGTAATTGTGACTGTCAAGGATCTTATAGAAAATTATTAACTTATTATAAAAGTAAGCACTGAAGTGTCATCTCATTATTATCTCACAATAGATTTTGAAATTAGAGACTTGATGATTTTCTAGGCCTCTAGTGTCTTAGGATAGACTGAGGAGATTATTCCAGCTCTTATTCTAGCAAAGGGGAAAAAAATGTTGTGTCAAAAAAATACAGTCACAAACAAATATTCATTTTAGTTTCTAAAACCTAGAATAGGAGAACAGGGATATAGTCTCTTTGCAATAGAGTTACAATCTTGAGCTAACAGTACACCCAGAAGGATAGTTTCCTCTTAGGAGTTCTAATACTTTAGAGCATCTACATTCCTAGAAGATTTGTTAAAATGCAGCTTTTGGGACCACACACAAACCTACCGAGTAAGAATTTTTGTGGAAAAAAAATGCATTTGCCCCAAGAAAATGCATTTCAACAAATAACCTAGATAATCTTGAAGCAGATGGTAGACGGTTACCACATAATTGGAAAACAAGCTTCAAGGTGCTAAAACCAAAGTTCCCAAGTAGATGAGATGTCTAGGGAGGCCTAATGGGGCTATTCACTTAATTAGCCCAGCAGCATCAAAGGTTGCTCAATCATTCCTACATACTTGCCAGTTTCCAAACAATTGCCTGCCGAAGTATATTTTATGGTCATTGTCCCAGATTTGATGCATTTGACTGATAGAATGCGGTGCTCAAGAAAATCACTTGAACCTGGGAGGCAGACATTGCAGTGAGCTGAGATGGTGCCACTGCACTCCAGCCTGGAGACAAAATGAGACTCCATTAAAAAAAAAAAAAAATGTGTGTCAGTTGGGCACAGTGTCTCAAACCTCTGATCCAAGCAATTTGCCAAGGCAGGAAGATCACTTGAACCCAGGAGTTCAAGGTTGCAGTGAGCTATGATCATGCCACTGTACTCCCACTTGGGTGGCAGAGAGAAACCCTGTCTCCAATAAATATATAGATAAATAACTTTTAAAAATTGTGTCCTATTTTAAGGTAAAACTATTCTCCTCTAATTAAAAACTAATATTTAAATAGCTTTTATGTATGTGCATATATATGAATAATATATATACACAGTTAGTATTAAGGAATAGTTAAATATATCAAAATATATATATGTAATTAGTGAATGGTTATGAACTAGTTACAGACTAAGTTAAAGAATGGTTATAGATTTCTTGAAAGTTTTTATTCATAAATAAGTGTTGTACCCTACTCAAACAGCATGTACCCCACCCAAATTTTGGTTTGGATATTGAAAAGGGTAACCCACACCAAGAGGTGATACAAAAGCTTATTACTCAAATAATGAGGCTTTCTAGAAAGAACCGTGCAGCCTCCTAAGCAGGCCCAAATGCCTTAGAAAAGCAGGGAATTGTCACTTTCTTAGCTTTTAGTGGGATCAGGGGTGGGGCTGGAGCGAGGGGTCCAGTGCACATGTACCAGGGCCTGTGGGGTTTGAACTTCATGCAGGCACCAGGAAGCACTCAGGCTTTCTCATCAGCTTCTCCAGATGTGGGGTAGAAGGGAAAGAGAGAGGAGTGCAGCTTCAAAGCTATCAGCTGTGATTTTATCTTAAATATGTAGTTGCACTGGTGAAACCTAAGGAAAGAATAATTTGAAGAAATTTGAAAAATATGCATCACATATTTCCAAATAAGCTAACTGCAATAAATAAGGCATTTCAATAAACTTTCAATATAGAAGAAGGTATAATCATTTCTTTGTTAGTCCAGATTGTTCATCATTCTTTTAAATGTTGTACACAGTTCAAAATATTTCTTACACTTAGAAGGTTCATAATATAAAACATTCCAAAAGGCATGTAAATGTTTTTTATTAGTGTAAAAGGTATAATTTATGTTTGATTATCTTAAATTACTTTATATATTTTCCACCTTTTAAAAGTTAAAACCTGTTAACTAACCTTCTTATTTATAAATTTAACAAGTTTACTAAAGCCAAATGATCATGGATCCATAAAAGACTGCCTTCTAAATTTCATGAGATTTTATTAGAATTAAGAAATATGTTATTTGACTTTCTAATATTGACTCTGATCTTCTGACATAAAGAAGCTCTAACTGTATTAGCAGAAGTTAATTCTAAAACAGAGAACAGAGGTTGAAAAGTTCTGAGCCTACTCGTGACTTTAATGTTTCTACTTTTAGACCAGGACTGACCTTTCTCAGGCACAAGTTTATGAAAGGAACATTCACATGACATTTGGGACTTTAAAATATTAGAAACTTTCACCCTCAAGTTTATATGATTGATGGCCATACATTTCTTATTTTATAGCCAGGGTGGAATGAAAAGCAATGTTATTTTGACAATTTGGTGGCAAAAACTCTAAAGAATGTTCTTTTTCTTAAAATAATATGAAAGATCTATTATGGGAATATGAGATTGGTTAGTCAAATCCAGGCAACTCGAAATTATTATTTCTATTATATAGTCATTGTGGTGTGTCCTTACCTGCTAAGACTGTTGGAATTTAAAAATATATGTTGAAAGAATATTGTGAAGCTGGAGTATGCGTGTCCTCTTTAGGTAAAGAGCAAGAATATTTCTGCTATTGAAATTCAAGTACTCATCAAGCCCAGTTCAAAATTTACTCTGTCCTTCAAATTTACCCAGGTATATCTGATATATTTGATCTTACATGTATTTAATGATCTCATTATGTACCCTACCAGAGTAGCATTAAGTAACATTATGCCTTTGTTACTGTTTTCAATTTATATAGCTTTCTTGAAGTTTTCCCGCAATGATTCAGGAAATGATTCTTGGATTGATATGCCCTTTAAAGTAATATAGGGCCGGGCGCTGTGGTTCATGCCTGTAATCCCAGCACTTTGAGAGGCCGAGGTGGGTGGATTACAGGAGTTCAAGACCCGCCTGACCAACATGGTGAAACTCTGTCTCTACTAAAAATACAAAAATTAGCCGGGCATGGTGGCGGGCATCTATAATCCCAGCTACTCAGGAGGCTGAGGCAGGAGAATTGCTTAAACCTGGGAGGCGGAAATTGCAGTGAACCAAGGTTGCAGTGAGCCGAGATCACATCATCACACTCCAGCCTAAGCAACACAGCTAGACTCCGTCTCAAAAAATAAAAATAAAAATATTAAAGTAATATACATTAAAATGAAGTCACAGTTTTTATAATATTAAAAGGCAGGTGAGAAAGTAATCTCAGGCAGAAGCATATATCTCTGGGAATAAGCATATTCTTGATGAAATCTGTGTTCTATAACATGCTGACCAGAAAGGATCCATAAAGAGGGAAGTCTTCATAATGAAGTGAGTAAGACAAACCATCCTGGGCGAATCTGTCGGACACAATCTTATGTGTTTACAGAGTCCACGGCAGCAGGAAGAAAGGCTGTGCATGGTCTCAAAATACCAAACACGTCTCACCAAGCCTGATCTTCTCACTACCGTGAAGGGCCCAACTGCAGTGACAAGTAACGAGCCCCTAATCTGGCACAATTTCCTGGCAGTACCAGCCATGGTGGCAGGTTGTTTCCACTACCCCCTTGCATTGTTGCAGAAGCAATCATTTACACTAAGAACAGATTCATATCTCAGTTACAGATGTGCTTTTCCTGTCTGAAACACTTCTGTTAGCACCACCATTCATGATTGAACCATTACTTTGACGTTCCACACATCAAGGAATTCATTTCATGGCAAAGGGATGGTGGGGTAACCTACTGAAGGCTCAATTATAACATCATCTGGGATATAACAGCTGTACACTCAGAACACTCTCTTATAATACGTGAGGTATGCTTCAAACCAGAGGCCACATGGTGTCATCTACTCTAGAGTCATCTACCCTAGGAACAAAGGAAAAGAAAAGAAAACAGCCCTCTCACTGACAACAAGTAAACCACTTACACATATCTGCGAACTCAGTTAGTGGATCGGAAGGTTTTAGTTCATAAAAGGTTAATGTTTCCAGTAGGGTACACGTGATCCTATTAAATTGAAAGCTGGGACTACTCCTGGCAATTCTGGGCTCCTCGTGCTCCTGATTCTGCAGACAAAATGAGAGATCATTGTATTGGCTGGTATGACAGATTCTAATTTCTCAGGGGAAATGGAGCCAGAGTTACTCAATGAAGCTAAGGAGAATATACCTGAAACTGAGAAGTCATCACTGACACACCCCTTAGTATTCCTCTTCTGAGAGTGCTAGTACATTGGAAGTTTGAAAATGCCAACTTAATAAAGTCAGGACCAGCAAGGATTCAACCTATGTAAACACATAGGTTTTAGCTCACTTATCAGAAAAGGAATCTCATCTAGCTGAGATATCTGTAGGTGGTAATTCTCAATCACAAGCACTAAGTACAATTATTTTATTTTTACTCAGGACAAACTTTACTGGCAAAATAGTTAATTTATTATCAATTGTTTTTAATGACTAGTTTTAATGACTAGTTTTCTTTTATGTATCTTTTATGTATCTTAATGGATATAAGATTATTATCAGATTAAACAGATAATTACTTATCTAGACATCTAATTATTACTTTCATATCTTTATCTCCTTAATCTATTTGAAATTTATTAATACATAGTTTGAGGTATTGCTTATTTTTTGTTTGTTTGTTTTTGACACGGAGTCTTCCTCTGTCACCCAGGATGAGGTCCAGTGGCATGATCTCGGCTTACTGCAACCTCCGGCTGCCGGGTTCAAGCAATTCTCCTGTCTCAGCCTCTTGAGTAGCTAGGACTACAGGTGCGTGCCACCATGCCCAACTAATTTTTTGTATTTTTAGTAGATACGGGGTTTCACCATGCTGGCCAGGCTGGTCTTGACCTCCTGACCTCGTGATCAGCCTGCCTTGGCCTCCCAAACTGCTCGGATTACAGGTGTGAGCCACCGTGTCCAGCCTAGCTTGAGGTATTTCTAAAAATTTCTGTCAAAATAATTAATAATCCTACAACTATGAATGATTTTTAATTTTAATTATTACATACAATTAATGTTTTCTCAAAAGGCTTGAAATGTAATATTTATTTTTACCAACTTTTTTGTGTTTTCAAATTTTCATTTATTTTACATACAGTGGTTCTTTGTTTTGCATGTGATAAATATATATATATTATTTCAATCGCTGGTGACAAAATTTAATACAGAACTCTACGAAAAATATATTTTGACAATTGCTTAGGGATGGAAAATGATTTTTTGAGAGTATCTAGCAGGAGGTGTATGCTCTGAGGAAATAAGAAAAATAAAATTAAGGAGAGAGAATTCCTAAAAAAGAGAGTAGTAGAAAGAAGGAGAGAGGAAAATGTCAAGTAATAGAGGAAGTCTCACATGAAAGAATAACTTGCTTGGTGGCTGAAGGACATTTACATGGAGATTTCTTCCTTTTTAAACTTAAACATTTATTAAATGTTTAGGGCAAAGACATTATTCTGGCTATTGAGTCGTAAATCCCTCAAAATGCTTATATTTTAGATAAGAGAAAAATAATAAATACAAAATCACGTGAATCAATAAGAATTTCAGACACCAATATTTAAAACATAAGACAGAGAATGATGGATATGGTTGACGCAAAAAGTGAGGCAGTGTAGTTAATGAAGAAAGACAGTCTAAAATGTGTCCATTGCTGCCCTTTTAAAGCACTCTCTCATTCCCCAACTTGTATATTCTGCTACAAATTCTCATATTTCAAGCAACAGGGTGAGTTACCTGGTTAGGCCCATATTCTTGGGCCTTTTGTCTTACAAAAGAAAAACAAGGACAGGAACTGAGGCTGAAGTAATTATGAGACACAAGTCCTGAAACTGAGAGGAAAGCAACGAACTGCCAACTAGATAGTAGTAAATAAAGGATGACCTCAGTTGGTGTGATACATACACACACACACACACACACGCACACACTCTATTATTTTAGTTACTCTTATATCAAGATCACACTCTTCATTTAAGCAGAATTATGACATTGATAATAGTTTCCAATTATCTGACATCTTTTGAAGTATTTTTTACTTTTTTCATATTTACCTAATTTGTCATATTATTTAAAAACCTCTTTAGGTTTTATTGGAATTTTCTTATACTCTTAGTCACAAAATATTTTGACTGGTTCAGTCAGGACCTACATGTAACTCAAGTAGCCAAACTGAGTTGTCTTTAGAGTGACATATGAAGATTTAGTATTTTATCTTGAAAAGGTAATTAGAGGTTGCGGGGAGCAAGGCTTACACGACGGAAAAATATGAAGAGCAGGGACTCTGTCTACTCATTGATGACCAAGATCTGATGGAAACAGGTCCTGAGATAGAGACCCAAGCATTGGTCAGAGTTGCTTTGTCATCTCCAGGGGATCACTTGTAGCCCATTGCTGTTGAAAAAGCCCATGCAATGATCACTGTGAACATCTTACTCCTCTTTGACAATCTAAATAGCTGCAGTTTATAATCATGTAGGGATAGCAACTTTGTCACTACTGTTGGGTATTCTCATACAGGAGCTGACAGCTGTAGAAGAAATGAGACTCTTAAGTGTCTTCGTAACATTAGAGAGGCAGAAGTGTATTCGGAAAAGAAAGATGGCTCCTGGAAGATACTGCTAAGTGGCTGTAAACAGAGCAATGCTCTGTGGGTATAGGTGAGGCACTCTTTTGAAAACTCCTAGAAATAATAGGAGGACCCTTAAATATGATCTCAATTGTCTGGTAGGCAGTGCTAATTTTGGATGGTAATGAGGGACTCTAAGAATGACCATGCCAGCTGGAACAATACAAGGCAATCTTAATAATCAATAGGAAAACTGTGATTTTTTTTTCCCAAAACAATATTAAGTTTTTCACAAAACGTTAACAACTTTATTAACAGTTATAAGATTACAAGGAAATGAAAAAACATTAAACAAATATGGTTTTAGTATACTCTAAAGTAAAACTTCAGAAACATTACAGTGTTTGATTTCTTTGTTAAAAAAAAAAAAACTTGTCAAGAGTACTTGAGTAAAGATGGCTTCTTTTGTCACATGAATTACAATACAAGCAAGCATCCTCTCTATGTCTTAGTCAATAGAATTACTCCTTTTAAAATTTGAATCAGCTTCCAACATTTTATTCTGTAGCTTTTATTATGAAATATCTCTGAAAGTCCCTCTAATGTGAATTTTTTATCAACATTAGTTCCTTTGGGACATCTTGCCTCATTCTGTTGGTAAATTTGCTTTTGCTACATGCGTCTGCCTGCATATCTACACTAACAACAGTATTTTCAACATTCTTGAAAGCAGCCATTTTTTTTTCTGTAACTTCATTTGCATCCTATTTTAGTTTTATTTCCTCCCTTGTCATTTTTCATTTATTTGCTGCACTTTTATCTTTTTGGCCAATGGCCCTTTTCTAGTTACCCACTTTTGTAACTGTCACATCGATTTTTCACTGGGAAATAAGGAGGCAACACAACTACACACTTTGCTGTCTCAGATACTGTGTATCTGAGTAACAGATACACAGAAACTCATCACTGACAGACTATCAAAGAAGTGACAACTGTTCAGAGATTGTGATGTGCATCTGTTTCTTAGTAATGTGTGGACTGTAAGACTAACAGCAAAGTTTGTGCTTTATATAATTACCCACAGGTAAGACAAAATGGTAAGTAAACTATGAATTGTGTTGTTAGGGGATTGGTATTTAACTAAACTGCAGTAACTAAAATGAATGCATATTAGAACCATGCAAAGCCAGAACTGCCTGTGTGTGAGTGTGTTTGTGTGAACATATTTATCTATTTTTATTTTATGGTTTAAATAATTGACCTTTATTTCTCAGACAAAATATTGTTTTTTATGCTCTCTTTTTTCTTCTACATTTTGGGAATTTTCCTCAGTTTTCTCTGTTTTGTGATGAGAATTTTATTTAGAGAATTAATTTTTTTGAAAACGTATATGGTAGACTTTTTTATTATTTCAACTTTTAGATTCAGGGGATACATGTGCAGATTTGTCCCATTAGTATATTGCATGGTGCTGACACAATTAAATATTGAATCATTCCTTACAGGAAACTTACAAGTTACTTCATTTATTTAAAATTATAAAAAGCATTTCACTATTAAATTAAATAGGTATTGTGTTTTTAAAATGAATTCCCAGATAGTTTATAACATGCTATTACTTTGTGGTGACATATTTTACTTTCAGCTTTTCTAACTAGTTATTTCTGATATAGGTAAGGGTAATATTTTTGTCAATGTACTGAACACAGTACAGTAGAATTAATAGATTTTTTTATTTTTTTAAACTTTGTTGTTTTTCTTGTTTTTTTTTTTTTTTTTTTTTTTTTTTTTTTTTTTTTTTTTTTTTTTTTTTTTTTGGAGATAGAGTTTTGCTGTTGCTACCCAGGCTGGAGTGCAATGGTGCAATCTCAGATCACTGCAACCTCCGCCTCTGGGTTCAAGCGATTCTCCTGTCTCAGCCTCCCGAGTAACTGGGATTATGGGCATGAGTCACCATGCCTGGCTAATTTTGTATTTTTAGTAGAGACAGGGTTTCTCCATGTTGGTCAGGCTGGTCTTGAACTCCCAACATCAGGTGATCTGCCCACCTTGGCCTCCCAAAGTGCTGGGATTACAGGTATGAGTCACCATGCCCAGCCTGTGTCTTATTTATCTCAAAATTAAAAAAAATACAGAAATATGTTTTTCTTTTATGTTTCTATAATTATAACTCATAAGTTATAAAATTCAAAATTTATAAATGCATATTTTTCCTATTTTATTGCGTTGGCTATGATCTCTAGAATGATGTTTTCATGGTCCTAAATTAAGTTTAAAATTTAATATTTTATGATTAAGTTGTTAAGTCATGGTTTCTAGTTGTGGTAAGAAAATTTTGTTTTATTATTAATTTTTAAATAATACAATGAAAATAATACAGTATATCAAATGTAGATACTTTTATCCTTTGTCTCATTAATGTTATATAATTATTTGTGTGGATTTTCTAATATAACTTTCTAAGAATACTGCTTCCCCACAGTATTTTTCAGGAGAAAAAGTTGCAAGTTGGCTCAGGATGCTTCTATTCGATAAGCTCTGTCCCATGTCTATTACAATGGTTTCAGTATGTACTTGATAGGATTCCTTAATTTATAACACAGACTCAGGATTTCCTTTTTTTTTTTCTTTTTCTTCTTCTTTTTTCTTTTTTTTTTTTTGAGACAGAGTCTCTCTCTGTTGCCTGGCTGGAGTGCAGTGGTGTAATCTTGGCCCACTGCAACCTCTGACTCCCTGGTTCAAGTGATCCTCCTGCCTCAGCCTCCCGAGTAGTTGGGATTACAGGCACACACCACCACGCCCAGCTAATTTTTGTATTTTTAGTAGAGACAGGGTTACACCATGTTGGCCAGTATGGTCTCGATCTCCTGACTTCGTGATCCACCCACCTCAGCCTCCCAAAGTGCTGGGATTACAGGCATGAGCCACCACACCCAGCTGCTTGGGATTTCCTTTGTGTGTTCAGAATGTAGTCATCAGAAAGGAGGAATAGAAGTCAGAAAACTTTTTTTCCATAAAACAGTCACAACATCAGAGAGTGGAAGAAAATAATACTAAAAAAACTAAGGTAAGAAATGGCCAATACAATTGTTATGGTTTGGCTGTGTGTCTCCACCCAAATCTTATATTGTAGCTCCCATAATTCCACCTGCTGTGAGGGACCCAGTGAGAGATGGTTGAATCATGGGAGTGGATCTTTCCCGTGCTTTTCTAGTGATAGTGAATGGGTCTCATGAGATCTAATGGTTTTAAAAATGGAAGTGTCTCTACACAAGTTCTCTTTGCTTGCTGCCATCCATGTAAAATGTGACTTGCTCCTCCTTTTCTTCTGCCATGATTGTGGGACTTCCCCAGCCATGTGGAACAGTAAGTCCATTAAACCTCTTTCTTTTGTAAATTGCCCAGTCTTGGGTATGTCTTTATTGGCAGTGTGAAAACAGACTAATACAGTGAAATGGTACCAGTAGAGTGGAGTGCTGCTGAAAAGATACCCCAAAATCTGGAGGTGACTTTGGAACTGGGTAACAGGCAAATATTGAAACAGTTTGGAGAGCTCAGAAAAAGGAAAATGTGGTAAAGTTTGGAACTCCCTGGAGACTTGTTGGATGGCTTTGACCAAAATGCTGATAATGATATGGACAATGAAATCCAGGGTGAAGTGGTCTCGATGGAGATAAGGAACTTGTTGGGAACTGTAGCAAAGGTGACTCTTATTATATTTTAGCAAATACACTGGTGGCATTTTGCCCCACCCTAAAGATTTTTGGAACTTGGAACTTGAGAGAGATGATTTAGGGTATCTAGTGGAAGAAATCTGTAAGCAGTTATGCATTCAAGATTTGACTTGGGTGCTGTTAAAGGCACTCAGTTTCAAAAGGGAAACAGAGCATAAAAATTTGGAAAAATTGCAGCCTGACAATGCAATAGAAAAAAAAAAAAAAAAAAAAACATTTTCTAAGAAGAAATTCAGGCCTGCTGCAGATATTTGCATAATTTACAATGAGCGGAATGTTAATCACCAAGACAGTGGGGAAAATGTCTCCAAGGCATGTCAGAGACCTTTGTGGCAACCCCTCCCATCACAGGCCCTGAAACCTAGGAAGAAAAAGTGGTTTCATGGGCCAGGCCCAGGGTCCTCCTGCTGTGTGCAGCCTAGGAACTTAGTTCCCTGAATCGCAGTCACTTCAGCTGTGGCTGAAAGCAGCCAACATAGAGCTCGGGTTGTGGCTTCAGAGGTGCAAGCCTCAAGCCTTGCCAACTTCCACGTGGTGTTGAGCCTGTGAGTGCATAGAAGTCAGTAATTGAGGTTTGGAAACCTCCACCTAGATTTCAGAAAATGTGTGGAAATGCCTGGATGCCCATGCAGAAGTTTGCTGTAGGGGCAGGGTGCTCATGGAGAACCTCCATGAGGGGGATTAGAGCCCCCACAAAGAGTCCCTAATGGGGCACTGCTCAGTAGAGCTGTGAGAAGCAGGCCACCATCCTCCAGACCCCAGTATGGTACATCCACTGACAGCTTGCGCCATGTGCAGGGAAAAGCCGCAGACACCTAGTGCTAGCATGTGAAGGCAGCCAAGAGGGAGGCTATAACCTGCAAAGCCACAGGAGCAGACCTGCCCAAGACCATGGGAACCCACATCTTGCATCAGTGTGACCTGGATGTGAGACCTGGAGTCAAAGGGGAGATCATTTTGGAGCTTTAAGATTTGACTGGCCCACTGGATTTCGGAATTGCCTGGAGCCTGGAGCCCTTCATTTTGGCAAATGTCTCCCATTTGGAATGACTGCATTTACCCAATACCTGTACTCCCAATGTATCTAGGGAGTAACTAACTTGCATTGATTTTACAGGTTTATAGGCAGAAGGGACTTGCCTTGTCTCAGATCAGACTTTGGACTGTGGACTTTTAAGTTAATCCTGAAATGAGTTGAGACTTTGGGGGACTGTTGGGACAGCATGATTGGTTTTGAAATGTGAAGATATGAGATTTGGGAAGGACCAGTGGCAGAATTATATGATTTGGCTCTGTGTCCCCACCCAAATCTCATCCTATAGCTCCCATAATTCCCATATCTTGTGAGAGGGAGCCGGTGGGAGATGATTGAATCATGGGGGCAGGTCTTTCCTGTGCTGTTCTTGTGTTAGTGAATGGGTCTCACGAGAACTGATGGTTTTAAAAACGGGAGTTTCACATGTTCTCTCTTTGCCTGCTGCCATCCACATAAGTGTGACTTGGTCCTCCTTGCCTTCTCTTGTGATGTTGTGGCCTCTCCAGCCATGTGGAACTGTAAGTCCAATAAATCTATTTTTCTTTGTAATTTACCCAGTCCTGGGTATGTCTTAATCAGCAGTGTGAAACAGACTAATACAACAATTATTACCATACATATTGAAAAATGAACTATCTAGAAATAAGAAAATTGGAATCTAGAAATTTTGTCATTTATCTTCCTTTCAACACCTTCAAGTCACACTCATGAACATTTTCAAACTGTCTCTATCAATAAGTTTCACATTACATTTTACTTCTACAACCAAAATACTTTTACAATCATCATAGAAAGTACATAGAGTATTCTTTTAGATTTCTTTTTTTACAATTTTGGTCACCTTGTCAACTGTTTTCCATGTATATCATTGTAGAATACACATATTAAGGGAAAAATAAGAACAATAAACACTGTTATACATTCTTGTTTTCTGTATGCTTCCTTCCTCCTTTCATTTACACGTTATTTCCGAGCCAGTTATATGAAATTTTGGTTCCTTTTAAGAAGTTCCGTAACTGTAACTACACTATTCTACTAAAAATTTCATTTTAACTACCGACACCACTGACTTAACATGAATTCGGTTTTAAAGAAAACATTGTTTTTTTGTTTGTTTGTTGTTTTGTTTTATTTATTTATTTTTTAAAAATCGGGTCTGTTTAATCACTCGTAGCTTCCTAAGTTGGGCTAGTGATTATTCTTATTAATATATTTGCACATTTACGTATATTTTGAGGAAACGTTGAAAACAAGTATGCTACGTAATTCATAGGTTCATATGACAGCTTTAAAATGTCATGTCTTAGATATTGCCATTAAAATTCAATTCAAGTCTTCAAGAGAGTTGACTAAATAAAATGAATTATAAATGATGAATAGATGGGTGCTGAGGAGTTGATGGGTGCAGCACACCAACATGGCACAAATATACATATGTAACAAACCTGCACGTTATGCACATGTACCCTAGAACTTGAAGTATAAAAAAAAAAAAAAAAAAAAAAAAATAATCACAATAAAAAAAGTATACATAAAAAAAAAAGAAATGGCTTGTCTCATCAGGTTAGTATATATTTCCCCATCAACTGAATAACTTAAAATCTGCGTTCTTAAGATCAAGTCATAAAAAAAAAAAAAAAAAAAAAAAAAAAAAAAAAAAAAAAAAAACATAATAAATTATTTATAAAGCAGGCAAAACAATAAGACATTTGATAAAATAATATTGGATTGACAAAGGCATACTGAAAGTAAAATTCAATTTTCCCCATGGCTATTGATTAAATACTGTGCCTGTGAGTAAAGGGCAACAGTATAGATTAATCAGTGCACTCACCTAATACAATGGTAAAATTTTTTGGTTATAGTTCCAGAAAATAAAAAGATCACTTATGAATGGGCAACATCATTGACAAATAAGGTGTTTTCGCAGACTATTTATTTCAACACACACTTGCAGAAAGACCATAATGAGGTCATCAGCCTGATATTGACAATAGAGTATACACTTGTGGCATTATTAAACTTAGAAGAAGTTCCAAGAATCTGTGCATAGTTTGAAACATAATTTCCCTATTCCAACCTCCATAATTCTGAGAACAAGCTTTCTCAGTATTTGTATCTATAAAAATAACAAAAATATGAATTCGATGCTAAACTCATGTACTCTAATTGGCAATAAGTAAAATAATCAATGAATATAATAATGTTTACAAGCATCAGTTCATTAAAAGAATGTTATTTACAACAAAATAAAATAAAAAAAAATAAAATAAATAAAATGAATTAAACGTAATATGGTTTGCAGATGGCTTGGCATATAGTAAATGCTCAATAAGTGGCAGCATTTATAAATAATTTAGGGTGGGAAATAATACTGTAATTCCCCTGGATATGTGAGTTCCTGTAATCAGATGCAGTTTACAGTTGTGTTCTTGTCTTCTAAAAATGTTTGAGACTATTTAAAATGTAAAATCTCTTAGTAGACTTGATAGATGTTAAAAGTCACTATAGAAAATTAAAAAGTAAAATAAATCATATTCTTAATAATACTGAGAAAACTTTGTGGTATTATTGATTATTCTTTTTCTCTCTCTTGGCTTTAGATATATTTCTACTCAGGTAAATGTATCCCATCCATCCATTCATTCATCCAACTTTTATTAAGTGATGACAATATGATAGTACTTGGTCTAAATGATATGAGCAGGCCTGTCTGAACTTGCCTTTTTTTGGTCAGGAGTATCCTTCAAAATAATTCAATTCTCTCTTACTCTTCATCCATGCCTCTTCCTTCATTCCTTCTTTACTGCAAAAACTTCCCTAGTAAAGAGTAAATATTGATAACCTTATGTATGCCTTCTTTCAGAATATGATCTGTAAACTCTGAATTTGTCCAGCGTGGCTAAATTATAAATTGAGATTTTGTATTTCATAAATTAATTAAATGATGTTGAAATCTTTGTGATTAAAAATCAGTACAGGTGAACGTTTTATTTCAACCTAGTACAAACATTTCTCACTTTCTTTTTCTCTTCCTCCAGCTGTACATGTCCCCTGCAAATGTGCCATTTCTCTTGTTCATTCTATTCATCTTTTATGCTGTTCATGAAAATGTTACATTTTATACCCAGTATTGTTCACACTCTACAAGGTTTTTATCACTTAGATAAAAGCAATCTACTTGATGCACAGCTGGTTTCCAGTATGATCTAATTGCTTTTGTGATATGACTAAGACACCTAATGCCACACAGAGCACTGCTGAGCTTTTTCACATATGTAAATTAAATTACTTGTAGATGAACTTGTTTTATAACATGTGTCTGAAAAGAGTTTCAGTTCATTTAGTCAGATACCTAACATCAAATCCTACTGAAAATGTGCCTGCAATGACTACATATTTTTCATTTTATATCTCATATTCCTGATTTATTTGAGTTTCTTATCACATATCTCTAATCCATAATATTTTAATGAATACAAATGTTTTAAATGTTCATACCAAATTTCATACCTTTATCTTCGTGGTTTCTATTTTCCATTCCAATGTACTAATCAAAATTTGTAATCAAAAGAGTTTAACTGAGCTATACTTTCATCTGGCTTCCATAGCTATTTTATTATTAATGTATGACATATTTAAAGTCCATGAATATATAATTTGGAAAATTAGCTTTTTGGTTTTAATTTTACATCCCTCCACCATTTTCAAGATATCACATGCTGTCATCTTGCTCTAGATCATGTCTATTTTCACTTTTAAATTTAAAATTTTCAAGTTATACATTTTTATTAAATGACTGCATGTTTTTTTACATAAGTGAAAATTGTTCAGCTTACAAGGTATTTGGGGGGTAAAAAGAGACACATGGAGTAGCAATAAAATAAAATCATGGCTCTAAAATTTTCACATAATTTCCTTCGTCTTTCATTTTAGAAATTGAGGTTTTATTTAAAAAGCATGTTTACTACATCCATGATTTTGTATTATCTTTGTCTAATGAAATATCAAGCAGAAACATGGGTCGGATGGGAACCAGTGGGAAAGGGCCGTTTTACAGATAAAGTGAAATAAAACTACTGAAAAAGCACTTAGTTCTAATATTTAAAATTAAGAGCCTGCATTGTTAGTGGGGAAAAAAAAAAACACATTTATAGAAGTGTAAAAGCCTTTCTATATAAAACTAGCTTATTTGACCCATATTTAAATGGACATGTATTTCACACAATTATTCCATCCTATCAATGCAAGCATATGACATATTTGCTTGTAATTTACAAAAAAGAGGTAACTATAAGAATTGATTATTTTAGCATAAAATCACTTAATGTAAGTTTTCAAGTTTTACGAAGTGTAAAAATGTCTGAACTATGTGTAACAATAGAATAAATTAGATACTAATGAGTATTGGAAGCAATCAGATAGTCTAAGCAACTAAAATGGAACTAAAGATAGATCAAGAATATTGGTGAGAAAGATGCACAATTAGAAATTAGGTAAGAACAAACTACCATAGGATACATCAAGTAGAAGTACCAGATGAGAAAGTCCAATAGGGTATAATCACCATTAAAGAGCATAGAATAAATATGTTACATTTCTGCATTCTGAATGTAAAGCAAAGTTTTTAGAAATATTTAATAAATATGCAAAATGTAGTCATGACTGAAAGAATTCAGTCAACACATATTCCAAAATATTTGCTTTATTTTAAAAATCATTTGCCAGGAACGGTGGCTCATGCCTTTAATCCCAGCCCTTTGGGAGGCCAAGGTGGGTGGATCACCTGAGGTCGGGAGTTCAAGACCAGCCTGACCAACATGGAGAAACCCCATCTCTACTAAAAATACAAAATTAACTGGGCATGGTGGTGCATGCCTGTATTCCCAGCTACTCAGGAAGCTGAGGCAGGAGAATCACTTGAACCTGGGAAGCAGAGGTTGCGGTAAGCCGAGATGGCATCATTGCACTCCAGCCTAGGCAACAAGAGTAAAACTCCATCTCAAATAAATAAATAAAAACAAATAAATAAAAATGATTCACAAGAGATACATGGGAACCAAAAATTATAGAGAACATACATGAGAATAACAATGTTTAAAATAATCCATATAGATATTGAGATTAAACCATGTTCTAAAAGTAACCCTTTCTGTGTTGAATACAACATGAGACTACTAAAGTAGTTTAAATTTGCGAGAGTGGCATAAATTTCCCATTGTATATCTAGTGATAATCTATGAAAACAGAGAATATGGGTTAAACAAGATAGAGGTAAGTTCAGTGTAATCATAAAGCAATAAAATTATTCATCTATGTAGATACTCTCACCTCTTCTAAAGTCTCTTTTAGGACTGTAAATATATACAACATTATACAGGTAGCATTTCTTTTTAAGTTATATTTGTACGTGGTAAATATTTTACAAAATATTTTAATCAGACAGCTGAATGTTTAATTGTCCTCTAGATCAGTCCAGCATTAATCTTAAAAAGAACTGATGATGATTATGATGTGCTAGATTTCTCAGTTTACTATTGGTATGCTTTGGCTGTGTCCCCACCCAAATCTCACCTTGAATTGTAATAATCCCCATGTGTCAAGGGTGGGGCCAAGTGGAAATAACTGGATCGTGGGAGGGTTGGTGTTCTCTGATACTGTTCTTGTGGTAGTGAATAAGTCTCATGAGATCTGATGGTTTTGTAAATGGGCGTTTCCCTGCACAAGCTCTCTTGCCTGCTACCATGTAAGATGTGTCTTTCTTCTCCTTTGCCTTCAACCATGATTGAGGCCTCCCCAGCCATGTAGAACTGTGAGTCCATTAAACCTCTTTTTCTTTATAAATTGCACAGTCTTGGGTATGTCTTCATTAGCAGTGTGAGAACTGACTAATACATCTATTCAATTAAATAATAATAATTTTCATGTTTAATATACATAGATATGAGTGGTTTGTCAGTATAAGCAAGAGAATTTTAAAAGATAAGAGCAATGACTGAATTATTACATACAATATTGCTTCAATTCTGATTTTTAAAGGCAAATAGTATTTTGGTTTATGTATAATACAGTTGTAAGTAAATCCAAAAAGCACTGAATGATGCCCCACTATAAGCACAGAGTCTTCTAATACATAGCAGACTATAAAAGAAACATCTCAGAGGCCGGGCATGGTGGCTCATGCCTGTAATCCCAGCACTTTGGAAGGCTGAGGCGGGCAGATCACGAGGTCAGGAGATCAAGGCCATCCTGGCTAACATTGTGAAACCCCGTCTCTACTAAAATACAAAAGTTAGCTGGGCATGGTGGCAGGTGCCTGTAGTCCCAGATACTCGGGAGGCTGAGTCAAGAGAATGGCGTGAACCTGGGAGGCAGAGCTTGCAGTGAGCCGAGATCACACCACTGCACTCCAGTCTGGGCGATAGAGCAAGACTCTGTCTCAAAAAAAAAAAAAAAAAGAAAAAGAAAAGAAAAGAAACATCCTAGAATATTAAGGTGTATAAAATCTAGTTGAAGAAGTAACATAAAAGAGACCAGAAATGCCATGGCACAGGATCTATAATTGTATTGAATGTGATGATAGAGATGTGTATGTGTGTGTGTGTGTGTGTGTGTGTGTATTGGAGAGCTGTCAAAAAAGGCTTCTTAGAATTAGTACTTGAAATGAGTAGCTTTATCAACTGAAGCAGACAGTGAAAACTGTAAAGTTCTCCTGGAAAATGAGGCAACAAAAGAAAGGCATTGAGCTATGAAGTAGCTTGGGACATCTAGGCTAAAAGCAATTTTGTGCTATTGAAAAAGAAAAGAGAGTCAGTCAAAATGAATTTGAGAAGGCCTGCAGGATCCGACTCTTTTCAAGTGTGGCAGTGTATGCCATTTGAGGAGTGTAGAATTTAGGAAATGGGAAGGTTATGATAAAGTTCAAACAGAGGATAACATGCTTATATTTAATTTTTAGCATCACAATTCTGGAATAAGTATGGAAAAGTGGACTTAGCACTTCTTTTCCAGTATCTGGCAGACTAAGAGTTATCCAAACAACTTTCTCCATTGATACAACTACAGTGTCAAATAAAATATAATAAAAATATAACATTGTTAACAAACAAGAACAATAATTTTGAAAGAGAAAAATGAAGATATCCTAGAGATAAGCAAGTGTTAGTGCCAACTTAAGCCCTAAGTATAGTGTAGTTGCCAAAAAAAAAAAAAGTCTTGCGTTGTTACCTAGGTAATACCAAAGGACAGACGATAGGAGATAAGTATTTAGCTTTCACTTTTGTGCATGATGGAGTAGTTTGAATCTAACCGATCTTCAATTTAATAACAATTACAAAAGCAGAGAGGGGGCACATAGCCACTTGATGACACTGGGGAGCAATTAGGAAATGGAGTTAGGAAACAGAGTGACTGTAATGCTTGAAACAAGAGAAACATACAATAGGCTCCACACTGATCCCCATTTGTCCTTGAGGTGACCTTCCAGTTTCTTCCATTCTAGTGACACAAACAGAGATGAGTGGTCTTGTTGGTCTGAGGAGACAAGAGTTTGGAACTCACAGGTGCCAGAAGACTTGGAAATCAGAGAGCAAAATCCTGAGGCAACAGGACCAGAAGCTTGACATTTGAAGAATACATTAAATATTTGTATTTAACTTATGCCTAAGAATTAGAGGAAAGTTTTCTCTGGAGTCAACAGAGTGATTAGAGGTAGTTACAACGGAATCCAGCTGTGCCGTTCACCATCAGCAGGTCAGAGGTATTGTTTCCTGTAGACCTTACTTGGAATTTATGGGAAGTTGTCAGGAGGTCATTTAGGAGGGTTTTCTTCCAGAGGAAGTGTCCTCAGCCTAAAGAAGAGAATCACTGGAAGTAAGGTAGTAAAAGAGCATTCCAGAGGCTGTGCATTGTCCTTTAAAACTATAAGAATGTTTCTGACACTAGAGACCAACTTCCAAATATTGGTAAATATCTCCACACACAAAAAAAGACAGGTTTAAATACCTGTGAAGGCTGGAGAACTCCAATATCCAATCACAAGGCGATTGAGGCACTTTCTGTTCTGCACTTTTCCACTCTCGCTACAATTCCCTCTCACTCTGCTTGGACTCTGCCATGTAAGAAGTCTCCCTATCCTGTGGCCTCTATGCTGGAGAGGAAACATATAAGCTCCTCAGTTAACTGCCCACCAATTTTTAGCCAACAGCCAAGATTAATGGCAAGCTCTACAAGTGAGTCATCTAGGATACGTATCTAGCATAGTGGGCTCTAAAATACTGCAGCCTCAGCTACTGTCTGACTACAATGACTGAGATATCAAATACATGAACAGTGCAGGCAAGGCTTCTCCAAATGTGTGACCTATAAAATCATGCACAAAACAGTTTTTTAATCACTAATTTTTTGAGGAAGTTTTGTACATCAGTAGTAATTAGAACAAGAAATCTCTGATCATCTGGATTATTCAGGAAATATTTGCTACCCATTGATGTTAAAGTTAGTCATATGATTCACTCTGGCCAAAGAAAAGACGTGAAATGAACTTGTACATTGGATTTTGCTTTCTTGCATCTCTGACTTTGTAATGAGAAAACAGTTGTGCCCCTTTCGATTGGACCACAGAATTAACACATTAGTAGCAGCAAGGACCCAAGCCCACGCAGACATACAGCCTGAAACACAGCTACCTATTCGATGCAAGTCTGCAGACATTAATAGTAATTCCTTACTGTTTTATTTCAATGAGATTATGTGATTGTTAGGCAGGATTTTTGCAACAATAGTTGACTGGTAACAGAACTCAATCTGAAAACAATATACATGTATTATTTGGAGTGGAGTTAAAAATCAGATGGGGGAAAACTATGGGTCAGTTAAGGTAATGAAGCAATGATGACTTAAAGCTTGTGATTTGGGAAGGTTCCTACAAGAATTGTAGCTACCTTTAAAAACTTACAACTTCTTCTTTGAAACAAAGGGAAGAAAGCAGTGATTCCAGAAAGCGAGACAGCTTTGAAAGAGGGCTGGGTTTCTAGGATAAAGGTTATAGACTGCGCATGATCACAGGAAACTATTGACACACATTTTAAACTTACCCAGAGAAGATATTACAATTCATGGCAAGCAAAATATACTGGGGACTCTAGCTAGTGACCTCATCTACATTCCGCTAGCTATTACATTTTTCTATCGGAAAGGTACATATTGTTGTAGCTCACAGACATGAAGCCTGATCTCATGTGGACTCTCCAACCTCCTCTTTATCTTAATTAAGGCAAGAAACTCTACTCTTTCCCTACTTTTGTAAGGTCAGAATATAGGCTGCATAACCATATTCTGTAACCAGTAATTGAACACATTTGTGTTATAATTATCCAGCACTAGTTTTAAAACTGACCATTAGACAGTCATAACTGTATTATGTAAGGTCTTTGCTACCATTAACAGATTGTAATTTCGTTCTTTGAAAGGATAGCTTGATTTTAAGAGTAGTTGTCCTGAGAGAACTATTTTTTTTTTACTTCTTAAACAAGTCTTGGGATTTTCCTATGCTAAGAAATAACAGATCCTCTCTTAAATATGAAAGATGGCTTGAATGACCCATTTGTAAATGTTTGTGTTCAACTATAAAATACTTCCATTTGCAAGAGCTCAGACAGCTGCCCCCTGACTAATCAAAACTTAATTGTAGTAAAACTGAATATGCTAATTTTTTATTTTTGCATGTTAATTTTCATAGTAACACTACATAAATACCATGTTTTTACTTTAGGGCCTTTTATACTGACAGGGACTACGAGAGGGTTAATTTGGTTTTGTTAAAATAAGTAGACCTTACCTAATAGGACTTACTCCGGTCTAAAATTTTCTATTACCTAATTTCCTTTTAACCTCATTTATGGGCCTAATTATCAGAAAAAATATACACATAAAAAAATTTAGTGCAGCCTAAATTTAGTGCAGGGGCCTTAAATTATATTTGGATCAATATGAAAAGCCACAAGAGAAAAAAAGAGATGGCCCTATGATGACAATAAAGATGGTTTCAGTGTGTGTTCATATTTATTATTTTGAAAACTTGGGATCATTTAATTAAGTCACCTTATCTTTTGCCTTAAATTCTTAAAAGACAGCCATATTAATCTGGCCAAAGAATTACTTTGGAATTTTAAAAGTCTATTGATTTTTTTTTCTTCTAAAATCTCTTCAATGAAATCTATCCTTGGAGAATTCTATAAAAGAGCAAAAGATGTCTTTGCAGTCTTGGCTCTTTCAGACACTTGGCAGTTTAATGACTCATTGTACTTATAAATGTCTCTGATTAAGCCCTTTTATTTTATTCTGTAATTTAATTTATAACACTACATTTCACACAAAATTTTCTCATCCCTGCTACCTGATTTACTCACCACTAAGTATCCACTTATGGAGCTGATAGTCTCAAAACATCAGATATGTTTTCTCTGCTTGGCCTCTGATAATCTTCCATAATACATCTGTTCTTTCAAATGAACAGTGATGTGATTTTTTGCATGTAAGTTGTATTTAATATGGTGTGTGAAATCATTTAACTAAAAGTCAAACTTCAGTTGCAGATGCACTGATATTGATAAATATTACTAAAGAATGACAGCAAATATTAAGTGTATCACTTAACACAACTTTATTTGGATCTTGTAGAGTGATGTAACATTGAATTGACTGTTTGTTTATTGGGGCATTAAAGTTTCCCAAAGTATAGTTTGTTATAGCAGATCAGAAAATGTGCAAATATGATTTTATATAGTATTCTTTTACTGAGTGTTCAAATATACTGAGTGTGCTTCAAACTGAAGCACAAGTTGCAATAGACATGAAATTATGACACAAATTGCCAGACCAAAATATAATTTTCCAAAGAATAGCTATGAGACTTGGTTCGAAGACCAGTCAGTTCACCTATAGCTAACCCCCCTCACCTATTTTGAGAAAATAAAATAATCAAAGAAATTTCACAAATAAGTTTTCTTTGGTGAGGGCTTTTGCTTCACCTTTGAATCGGGTGTATGACTCCTACCTGGAAAATCTAGAGAACAAGGAATGTTTCAGTGGCAGATCCAAGGAATACCATTGCCATGGGATAGTTCTGCACTCTAGCAGTTTTCAGACTGTTACATAAATGTTTCCCAGGGATGAGAGTCTTGCATACTGGGGAGCAGAAGGAAGCTGGAGCTGTGACTCTTTATACCTGGGGACTGAGGAATGGGTCACAAATAATCAGCCACATCAAAAAACTTCAGGGGAGAGGGACCCAGCAGATATCCCTCCTGAAGGCCAGGAAGAGTTCTCTTTAACTATCTGCCAGACCCCAGAAGCTAGAAAGGACCTACAAATGAAGATTACCCCATTACTTTCCCTCTCCTCCCTCCCTCTATGCTGGATGTGATGGAAGACAGAATTGAAGCTGTGGAGAATCCACCTGAAACACAAAATATATTACAAGATTTCCACAATTATCATATTAGTACAAATTCATTTTAATAAATGTCAGGGCTCAGACTTAACTGGAGCTTCAAATCAAATGAATAGTAATTTGCTTTTCATAAGGGTTTTGATTCAACAGCCATTGAGTATTAGCTTTTGAAAAGGAGCACTACGTCTTACATGTTTGTTCTTCCCCTGATTATGCCTAACACGAAATAGATTCACCTTTAAGTGTTTGGTAACTGATCCACTCGTGGAGGCAAAATGTGGTTTAGAATAACTAAACATTCAAAATGGTAAAAGTTCACATTTCTAGTTTATATATATGCTACGAGGGAGGTTATTATTTTCCCCAGATTCAGAAAAGGAAATCAATGCTGAGAAACTTTAGTTTCCCCAAAACACATTTCTGGCAGAGCTAGAAGTGAACATTAGCTCGACTGACTTCAAAGTCTACCCCTTTTCCACCACATTGCATCAGGCATAGTGAGCCAAATTAATTAAATTACAAACCTACATATGCACGAATGTAGCAAATTAGAACAAAATCAAGCTGATCGTATAACATCCAGCTAGGTCCCCTTACAATATCTTTGATAAAACACAAAACCAAACACCAATGTCCTTCGGAGCTTACCCATTTCATTGGCTTAAACTAAAGTACGTTTTAATTTGTGTGGTTTGTTACAAAACCAAGAAAATTATGGAACTAATTTGCCTTACAATATTTGTAACAGATAGAATCCATTCATTCACATCTGTATTCACTGATTTATTAAGTATTTGTTAGGTCAGCTATGTGCCCAGCACATAATTCTTTTCTCTAGAATTCAGCTGTGAACAAGATAAAATCCCTCTTTTCATGTAACTTACATTTTATGGGAGAGGCAGACAATAATCATAAATAAATAAATAAGCAAATAAGATTTTTAAGTGGAATTCAACTTAATAAAAGTCTTCCATTTAATAGATATNATAAGTAGACCTTACCTAATAGGACTTACTCCGGTCTAAAATTTTCTATTACCTAATTTCCTTTTAACCTCATTTATGGGCCTAATTATCAGAAAAAATATACACATAAAAAAATTTAGTGCAGCCTAAATTTAGTGCAGGGGCCTTAAATTATATTTGGATCAATATGAAAAAGCCACAAGAGAAAAAAAGAGATGGCCCTATGATGACAATAAAGATGGTTTCAGTGTGTGTTCATATTTATTATTTTGAAAACTTGGGATCATTTAATTAAGTCACCTTATCTTTTGCCTTAAATTCTTAAAAAGACAGCCATATTAATCTGGCCAAAGAATTACTTTGGAATTTTAAAAGTCTATTGATTTTTTTTTCTTCTAAAATCTCTTCAATGAAATCTATCCTTGGAGAATTCTATAAAAAGAGCAAAAGATGTCTTTGCAGTCTTGGCTCTTTCAGACACTTGGCAGTTTAATGACTCATTGTACTTATAAATGTCTCTGATTAAGCCCTTTTATTTTTATTCTGTAATTTAATTTATAACACTACATTTCACACAAAATTTTCTCATCCCTGCTACCTGATTTACTCACCACTAAGTATCCACTTATGGAGCTGATAGTCTCAAAAACATCAGATATGTTTTCTCTGCTTGGCCTCTGATAATCTTCCATAATACATCTGTTCTTTCAAATGAACAGTGATGTGATTTTTTGCATGTAAGTTGTATTTAATATGGTGTGTGAAATCATTTAACTAAAAGTCAAACTTCAGTTGCAGATGCACTGATATTGATAAATATTACTAAAGAATGACAGCAAATATTAAGTGTATCACTTAACACAACTTTATTTGGATCTTGTAGAGTGATGTAACATTGAATTGACTGTTTGTTTATTGGGGCATTAAAGTTTCCCAAAGTATAGTTTGTTATAGCAGATCAGAAAATGTGCAAATATGATTTTATATAGTATTCTTTTTACTGAGTGTTCAAATATACTGAGTGTGCTTCAAACTGAAGCACAAGTTGCAATAGACATGAAATTATGACACAAATTGCCAGACCAAAATATAATTTTCCAAAGAATAGCTATGAGACTTGGTTCGAAGACCAGTCAGTTCACCTATAGCTAACCCCCCTCACCTATTTTGAGAAAATAAAATAATCAAAGAAATTTCACAAATAAGTTTTCTTTGGTGAGGGCTTTTGCTTCACCTTTGAATCGGGTGTATGACTCCTACCTGGAAAATCTAGAGAACAAGGAATGTTTCAGTGGCAGATCCAAGGAATACCATTGCCATGGGATAGTTCTGCACTCTAGCAGTTTTCAGACTGTTACATAAATGTTTCCCAGGGATGAGAGTCTTGCATACTGGGGAGCAGAAGGAAGCTGGAGCTGTGACTCTTTATACCTGGGGACTGAGGAATGGGTCACAAATAATCAGCCACATCAAAAAACTTCAGGGGAGAGGGACCCAGCAGATATCCCTCCTGAAGGCCAGGAAGAGTTCTCTTTAACTATCTGCCAGACCCCAGAAGCTAGAAAGGACCTACAAATGAAGATTACCCCATTACTTTCCCTCTCCTCCCTCCCTCTATGCTGGATGTGATGGAAGACAGAATTGAAGCTGTGGAGAATCCACCTGAAACACAAAATATATTACAAGATTTCCACAATTATCATATTAGTACAAATTCATTTTAATAAATGTCAGGGCTCAGACTTAACTGGAGCTTCAAATCAAATGAATAGTAATTTGCTTTTCATAAGGGTTTTGATTCAACAGCCATTGAGTATTAGCTTTTGAAAAGGAGCACTACGTCTTACATGTTTGTTCTTCCCCTGATTATGCCTAACACGAAATAGATTCACCTTTAAGTGTTTGGTAACTGATCCACTCGTGGAGGCAAAATGTGGTTTAGAATAACTAAACATTCAAAATGGTAAAAGTTCACATTTCTAGTTTATATATATGCTACGAGGGAGGTTATTATTTTCCCCAGATTCAGAAAAGGAAATCAATGCTGAGAAACTTTAGTTTCCCCAAAACACATTTCTGGCAGAGCTAGAAGTGAACATTAGCTCGACTGACTTCAAAGTCTACCCCTTTTCCACCACATTGCATCAGGCATAGTGAGCCAAATTAATTAAATTACAAACCTACATATGCACGAATGTAGCAAATTAGAACAAAATCAAGCTGATCGTATAACATCCAGCTAGGTCCCCTTACAATATCTTTGATAAAACACAAAACCAAACACCAATGTCCTTCGGAGCTTACCCATTTCATTGGCTTAAACTAAAGTACGTTTTAATTTGTGTGGTTTGTTACAAAACCAAGAAAATTATGGAACTAATTTGCCTTACAATATTTGTAACAGATAGAATCCATTCATTCACATCTGTATTCACTGATTTATTAAGTATTTGTTAGGTCAGCTATGTGCCCAGCACATAATTCTTTTCTCTAGAATTCAGCTGTGAACAAGATAAAAATCCCTCTTTTCATGTAACTTACATTTTTATGGGAGAGGCAGACAATAATCATAAATAAATAAATAAGCAAATAAGATTTTTAAGTGGAATTCAACTTAATAAAAGTCTTCCATTTAATAGATATTTTCAAAAACAGAAAATCATATTTAAATAAGTTTTAAAGCAGTTTTTTGTTATTTAAGGGTTAAAAGTGTTGATTCATTGATTATATATATTTGATCTTACTGAGAGAAAAGTACTAAAAGACAGTGCCTTCATATTATTCATGGATACTAAAATACTTAATATTCTTAGCAGCAATATCTTAAAAGACCACAAGATGGTGACATTACTCTATACACACAAATCTTTGACTGAAACGGTATAAACCTTCTTCAGTTTTTCCAAAGTAGAACCTAAAGGTTTTACTATTCTAAAAACAAATATAGGATTTCAAAAGCAACTGTTGCAATTATGTTAAATAATGATTTTCCTATTTATATTTTTTAAAATCTATGAGCTATTTTAAAACAGCACTATGACTAAGTGAATCAACCAGAGATTTGGCAAACATTAAGGTTTCACTCTTAAAATTTGCTACCCGAATTATGGTGGCTTGTCTGTTACACTCACATACAAATTTTTTTCTCATCGTGGATTCGCCTTTTTTTGGACTTCCTTTGGTTGTCCTCGATAACAAATTGTAGAGTGGTTAAGTAGTTAAGTATATATCAAAACAACAAAATATCTTCACATCAAAAGAGATTGTTACATTGATGGTTTCTGTTTATATTAAATTACTTGTTTCAGGATGATATTTATAATTGTCATCAGCTAAGAATTCCAGTTAGAAAAACATTCCAAAATAAATATGTCTCCTCATTACATCGGATGTGTTCTTTTGTCTATTTATTGAATTGTCTGCATCAACTCCACATCCTACTTCACTCCTTACCTTCTCCTCTGAATCATAGAAGAATCCCTTTCTGAGATGGTCCTGCATCAAAATCTGACAATGGGAGACTCTCAGTTGAGATCTGCGAAGAAAAGAGATAAACCCTCTTTTTGCAAACAAGGGATATGGATAAGTAGCAAATGAGAGGTTTGCAGCAATATCCAAAACAATTTCTATAAATCATGCATCTCAGTGCTTACAGGCACCTGGGATCTGCAGGTTTTCCCAAGATTGTTCACGGTAATAACATTTTGTATGGGGGTTCTACAGATTTTGCATTTGAGTGTTGTAGGCAGCTGAAATCATTGCCTGCAATGTAATTTTTATAACCTCTAGCAGCAACTTTTCTGACCTTTACTCCCCAGTCCAATTCAATGGATGCATAAACCTCTAATTTCCTGTATTACAGCCAAACTTCTTGGAATACATGAAGTGCATCTGCTTTCTGCATTTAAGTCATACTAATATACTACCATAAAATTCCAAAGAAGTAAAATGAGAACAGACCATTTGAAACTGTTTCTATGTTTAAATTACCAAACTTAAGTGCATAAGATGACATAACAATTTCAGAAGTCTAGTTATAATAATAATCACAGCCAACCCTTCTGTCAAAAACAAGCAAGGGACACAGATCCATAGTGGCTGTGAATTCCTGTTGGCAGTTCTGCCAGAGAGCTTTTCTGGATGATAAGGAGTGTTCCTTGGACTCTTACGCTTGTTTCCTGGGAGTCGTCTCCCAGTCCTTATTCTTTTTATTTTATTCTCTGGGTATTGTGTTTGTTGTTGTTGTTGTTGCTTTCTCTTCAGCTACATCTGAAAAGCAATGTTTCTTGCAAGTAGACATGTAGGAAATTTAGGCCATTGTACATCTTGAAGAGACACTCTTAATTCAGGCTGGTTGTGCTTTAGCAGTATAATCCTCTCAAATATTATTGAAATTTTGTCCATTTTATTCATCTAAGTGTTGGAAATGTGCCAAGAGAAACACCCACAATTATTTTCACAACAAGGCTCTGTCTAAAGTTATCAGGCTATCTTGGGTGAGCCAAACTCAGTCATTTTGCTTTGAGCCATTTTCTTCAACTGACACATTTACTGGGATCACATTTATCCATTTAGAGTTTTTAATAAAGGGCATTATGAACACACCTTGAATTGAATTTTGCTTGTAGATTGAAATTTAATCAGTCTTTGTTGCTCAGAGTATTTGTAAATGAATCTTTAACTGTTTAGATATGCAGAGTTGTATCTTTCAGTATTGCAAGATTATCTCTAATAAATTGCATTTTCTAATTATTCGATGCTCAAGTATGAAAATACAGCTAAACTTTTATATTGTCTGGTATCCATAAACTTTGATATATTGTCTTTAATTATAATTATCCTCTTTAGAATCTACATACAAAGGTATATTGTTTTTATTATTGAATATATTGTTTTGTTTAATACTTACAACTCTGTATTTTTTAATTCCTTTTTTGTCTTATTTTACTGGCCAGCAAACTCAGTACAATAATGAATGAAAATCATGTATTCTTTATTCATTCAATATGTTACAGACAAAACTATCAAAGTGCCAGCATTAGATATGAGGTTGGCAATAGGTTTTCACACAAACATTTTATAAAGAAAGTTTCTCTCCGCTCATAGTTAAAACAAAAAAAAAATTGATTGCCCAATATAAACTCAGCTTTCTCATTGATATATTATGCTTTTAAACATAGTATGATGAGAGTTTTTTTAATATTTTGTGAGGATATTTGCATTTCTATGTTAAAGTAAAATGGGCCTATGATGTTTACTTCTTGAAAAGTCCTTGTCAGGATATTGTATCAAGGTTTTGCTGCTCTCATTAATGAGTTAAAAAGCTGTTCCTCTTTTCCTATTCTATGAAAGTCTTTAAGTTTGATATATTTTTTCCTTAAATGTTCAGTGCAATTCACTGGAAATGTCTTGAAATTTTTGAATTTTTGAAGATCTTACATTATGGTTTCATTCTGTATCAGTTTTTAAATCGAGATTTTCCCACCTCTTTTNGCCTGAGCCTCCCGAGTAGCTGGGACTACAGGCGCCCGCCACCTCGCCCGACTAGTTTTTTGTTTTTTTTTAGTAGAGACGGGGTTTCACCATATTAGCCAGGATGGTCTCGATCTCCTGACCTTGTGATCTGCCCGTCTCGGCCTCCCAAAGTGCTGGGATTACAGGCTTGAACCACCGCGCCTGGCCACAATTATCTTTATAAATGAACACCCTTTGGTGATGTCTGCTTTTATGCTCTTGATATTAATTTAAAAATGTTTTCTTTCCTCTCTTTTTCCAGATCTAGTGATCTGGAGGCTTATTAAGGCTTAGTGACTTTTTTTGAACCAAATTTTGCCTTATTTGATGTTTACTAGTTTGTGTTGTCTATTTCATTAATTTAATTCATTAATAATTTTATTAATTTTTTTCACTTTTACTAATTTATTCTCTTACCTTTCTTATTTTCTTATTTTGTTTTCTTTGAGTACATTTTGCTGTTCATTTATATTGTTGACCTTCAGGTTTTCCTCTTTTCAAATATTTCTATTTTAGCTATATATTTCTGAAAGAAAGGAGTCAGAGGAAAAGAGCTGTCAAAATTAAGTGATGAGCTATGTAATAATACTAAAGAGGTCAAGTAAGATAGGAAGAACTATTCAATGCACTTGATAATAAAAATTGCTGTGTACTCAGAAATATTTTAATGAGATAACTGATAATTCGATTATTGCTTCATCCATGATTAAATTCACTCCTTTTCTAGCAATCAAGCCTTGGCCCTAGATGGAAAATTCCAAAAGGTTATCAGTGGCCTCATTCAAAGCAAACCCTTGTCTCAGTAATGTTTGTTATCACCATATTTCTACTTTATTTGCACTAAATTGTTTGGCATAGAATTTTGTGGTATAGAAAAGTAAATCAATATAATTTTCTGAGCATGTTGGGAATATTCTCAATAAAGCAATTCTAAATATATTCAGACTCTTTAAGTAAAAAATTTTATTTCTATGAATTAAAAATTCAGAATTATCTGTAATATTTTATGTTTGGGAATATTTATTGACTATGTTAAATCAAATTTCTAAACATATTAGAGCTTAAAATGCAATAATATCATATTAACAATTAAAATCTAGATGAATATTTAGGCAACATGTAAAAATTTTACAATGATCTGTCTCTGTGATCTGAATGTGTCCTCTAAAATTCGTATGTTGAAATTTGATTGCCAATGTAATGCAAATAAGTGAGGCCTTGAGGAGGTCGTTAAATCATGAGGGAAGAGTAATCATGGATGGAATTAAGGATCTTATTGAAAAATGTGAGGAAGTGGGTTTGCTCCCTTTTGCTCGTCTGCCATGCAATGACAGAACGTTCATGCACTTTTGCCCTTTCCAGCCCTTTCAAACTGTATTTCTTACAGTTTGATATTAGGGGGAAAAAATCTTCATTTTCTTATCTCTTGTACATGTTCACAAGACATGTATAAACATATTCATCCCTACCTTGTTGATAATAAAAGTGAGAAGGCAAGAAAAAAACACCAAAATTCTCACAAATAGAACAAAAAATGCTAAAACTTATATACTAAAGTATTTTACAGCTGCAAAAGAATTTTATGCAAACATTTAACAAGTATTTATTGATGTGCTATTGTGTGCTAGGTATTATTCTAAGTGCTGAGGACAATTAACAAAACACACAATTTCTGTATTCTTATAATCTATGTTATAGTAAGCGAATATAGAGTATATGAAGAAAAGAATAATCTGTTTATTTTTAAATGATACACAATGTAGAGAAACACTAAAGAATGAACAGAAGTACAGACTATTCTTACAATCTGTGTTATGGTAAGGGAATATAGACTATATGAAAAAAGAATCGATTTTTTTTTTTAATGACACACAATGTAGAGAAACAATACAGAATGAAAGAGGTGCAGACTTGTGCAGCAGAAGTAGTGGAGGTGGCTAAATTAGAGCTCAATATTAAACCTTCACATCAATATTGAATCACAGAAACAAATTACATAAAGTTAAACACGGTCTAATAATATTTATGTAAAATTTTAAGCTTGTGATATTATACATATTTATAGAACATCTATGCAAAGGAAACGGAAATACATTGTAAAAATTTGAAAGCATTTATCAGGTTAGTAAGCACTGGATTCATGAGAGCGGTTACATCTCAGAATAGCAAACTACAGGACTGGGTTTAGTTAAGGAAGACTTCAACTCTATCTGGGGTGTTTAACCTCTCCTCAAACAATATTTGAAGACATGACATAATTATTAGATACTGCTGAGTGAAAGATATTAATATATGAGTGCTTATTACATTGTCCTCTTTTGTTTCAATATTTCAGTTGTATTTTGTTATAAAATCTTTATTAGCACCATGCTCTAGCTAACTGAACTAACCAGCCAAGCTTATTTTGTAATATAAACTTTAAAAGAACTAAATTTATGTATGCAGGTTTTTGGGTAAGAGTGTGATTAGAAGTTTCTACTTGTTATTATACATTATTTAAAGTTTATACAAAGATATGAATTGTTATTTCATTTGCGATCTCAAATTGATTGAACTAATGAGCTTCAAGGGGAGGTAAAGGGAGAACAGACAGTCCCATATGAACAAATCAGAACATTATAACCATAGTAGCACTAAATACTTGTATAATGCATGCCATGTATGGTGTACTCTTTTCATTTTACTTTTGTTAACCTGTTTAAGTCCCACTGTAGCCTATGAGGTAAATGCTACTCATGTCCCAATTTTACAGGTGAGGTCATGGCAGAGCTGTGTATGTAAAGCACTCACTAAAATCCTCAGGAAACATTAATCGCTAAAGAATGGTCATATTTATTATTGATATTGTCATTGTTGCTGGTGCGCAGATCATGTTTTCTTTAGCACTGATCTTTTGGTGTCGAGGCCCATTAAGGAAAACAAAGAATAATCAGGCTGACAGAATTGTAAAGGAAATATCTTTTTTTTTTTTTACCATAAATTCCTGATAGCTCATAAAATATGTAATTTCTTTTGTTTTGATACGTGAAAAGAAAAAAAATGTGTTTATCTCTTGATTCTCACTAATACCTTTCCATATGTATCAGCTCCTGTACTACTACAGCTCAGCTCTTTTCCAGTCCATTCTCCACACTGCCATCAAGTAGTTTTCTATCCTGTCAATCTCATTAACACTCTTCTTTTTAAAGCCTTGCAATTGCCTACTGGATAAATGTCAAGCACTTTTTTCACAGCACACAAAGGTCTCCATGAATTTGTCTCAGAATTTCTCTTCAACTTTATTGTTCATGGATACCCTTTGAAAACTTCTACACCTGACATATCAAAGTCAGAAGTACATTGCTCAAATTTGTAATGCTATTTCATAACTTCCCGCCTTGGCAAATTTTGCTCTCTCTGCCTGAAAGTTGTAAACACATCTTTCTAAACTTAGTTCAAGAGTCTCCCCTGGAAAATCTCAAAAATAGTTAATTTATTTTCTCCATTGTCACATGCTGTATTTTGCATAGAAAATATTTCACACTTACAATAGTTTTACTCAAAATTATTGTCTATCTAAAACAATAATTCAGTTTCCATGTTATGAGAGACTATCACTATCTTTAGGAAAGAGAACATTTATTCTCATAGGTTTAAAAAATGAAAATTTACTTTTCAAGTAAAAGAATGTCAACTTCTGCCTATATTAGGAGAAACAAAATAGAATGTTTCAAAAAAATTATTGCTTCTCTGGCTTAACATGAGTGAGTGCTATGCACTGGTGATATAAAGATAAATAAGGAAGTCCTTTCCAATATTCTACAGTACGTAGAATGGCATTGAATTGTACTTGCATGTAACTCATGAAAACGCATGCTGTTTTTAGGACCTAGCATGCATGTAAATTATGACTCCACTATATCTTCAAACAACAATAAAACATTAGGCAGTATGCACTTTCAGTCAAGTTAACTGTATGTATATTATACTCCAAGACACTACCATACATGTAACAGTAATGGATAAATTATAAAAAGTTAAAAATTATAAAGATATCATGCAGTCAAAAAACAAAAGAAGTGCAAGACACGGGTGGGAACTGAGCTCATTATTTTAAGCCATGCAATTCCTTAAATTATTTCTTATGAAACGAAGCCAGATAAAGTTGCCATGTTCTTCTGCTATTGAAAATTATATGAAGATGCAAAATTTTCTAGTATCACTGTTGGACAGGAAATTAGAATTGTTAATCTAAGATTTCATTCTGCACTAGAATTCCTAAACAATTGAGTGCAGTCAACCAAAAACTAAAAGATATGCAGAGTTTACAGAAAGTAAAAAGTCCCACTCTACTGAGCCTGAAAGAAAAAATTCCAAAATAAATAATCAAATCTAACAATGAGAATAATGATCAAAAATACTAACACTTGAAAGTTGCATTCATGCTAGATAAAATGAAAGTAACCAAAGTGTTTTAAAAGATAAAAACAGGAACAAATATGTTCCATCTGTAGAAAGCTAAATAAAAGAATTGCATCATTAAAGAATCAACTCCAAAAGTGAAATGAGGGCAATTAAAATGACATAAAAGTGAATAGAGTGAATATCTAAAAAATCAACATATTATCTCTAGAAGAAAAACATTCAATAGAAGAGACATAAACAAAGTGAAAAAATAAATAAAAGACAATGAGGAATTTTCTTGGTGTGCAGTAATGAGAGACAAGTAACTTTTTAAAATATAAAGGAGCAGCTAAGAGACATAAAGGATAAATTGAGAGTCTTCAACTCTAATAGGAATCCAAGAAGCATGACCAAATGGTAGGACATCATTTAAAGAAACAAAAGCTCAGTGAAATACTTGAGTCTTGAGAGAAAACTTACATTCATCAGAAATTAAAAATAATCAATTATAAATGTAGATGGAGAAGAAAGTCAGATCGCCAAAAAGAAATGAGAGACAATTAGACTCTCAATATATTTATCAGCAATAAAAAATACTGGGAGACAAAAGTATGATATCCTCAATGTGCCAAAGAAAAATAACTTTCCACTGAAATTTCTAATTTTGGCCACACTAACATTCAAGAAGACTGATAAAGATATTTTCAGGTATTAAAAAATGAGAAAATTGATAGTCCCCAAATTCACACGGAAAGACTAATTAAAATATATGCTTGCCCGGGCACTGTGGTTCATGCCTGTAATCTCTGCACTTTGGGAAGCCAAGGTGGGCAGATCATGAGGTCAGGAAATCAAGATCATCCCGGTTAGCAGTGAAGCCTCATCTCTACTAAAAATACAAAAAATCAGCCGACGTGATGGCACTCGTTTATGATCCCAACTACTCAGGAGACTGAGGCAGGAGAATCGCTAGAACCCGGGAGGCGGAGGTTGCAGTGAGATGAGATCACGCCACTGCACTCTAGCTTGGGTGACAGAGCAAAACACTGTCTCAAAAAAAAAAAAAAAAGAAAAAAGTTTATATATACACATATATATACACACACACACACATATACACACACACACACACACACATATATATATATATATGCTTATACAAGAAGAAAACAGCCAAGATAGACAGGAGTAGTCATATGAATATCATGATGTAAAATGGCAAAAGAATTAGTTATTGATTTATGAAACATTGCATAGCTAATCAGAAACTAAAAAATATAAATGATAAAACTAACATTCTAATTAGTACTACTGGGAAGGGAATGGTTCAGAGTTAAAAGACTGATGTTCCTTCTCTCTCTTTTTTTTTTTTTTTTTTTTTTTTGAGGCAGAGTCTTGCTCTGTCGCCCAGGCTGAAGTGCAGTGGTGCCATCTCGGCTCACTGCAAGCTCCGCCTCTCGGGTTCACACCATTCTCGTGCCTCAGCCTCTCAAGCAGCTGGAACTACAGGCGCCCGCCACCATGCCTGGCTAATATTTTGTATTTTAGTAGAGACGGGGTTTCACTGTGTTAGCCAACCCAGCATGGTCTCGATCTCCTGACCTCGTGATCTGCTCGCCTCAGCCTCCCAAAGTGCTGGGATTACAGGCGTGAGCCACCGCGCCCAGCCGATGTTTCTTGTCTTTTAAAGATGGGAAAGAATAATGTTGCAAGATTTTAAATTGTGTTAAAAAACTTTGTTATACATTCCACACTTAAAGCTAAGTATTGTGATAGATAAATACTCTATCACTTCTAAAACAACAGAAGCATGAGAAAGAGAGTGAGAATACATATTCTGTCCAACCAAATTTATAAAACAAAAGAAAGTGATAAATTTAAAAAATAGAACTGGGAAATAAACACAAAATAAGTATGTGTTTGTGTGGATACACACACAAACAAATACAAACAAGTGATATTTATCTATTTAAGTAAGAAAATTAAAATAAAACTTCAGGCCTAATCTGAATCAAGATATATGATAAATCTACCTAAACAAGACAATATGGTAAATGTACATCTCACTGAAAATATTCAGCAAAAAATCCAGAAAATAATTTTGAAAGAGTCAATGTAAGAGAATATAACACAGATCAATTTAGAAAACTGACATATTAACCTTAAAATGAGGGTAAATTTAATGTAAAATAAGAGAAGTGAATAGACAGCACATAACAATAAAAAGCATAATTCAAACATTGTAGTGGGATCACTGGTGCTCACTAGTAGCTGGTGATCCTGTCTTTCTGGATATTGGGGTTTGTACTCCTCCCCTCCTTTACAGTGAGTCACTCCTCTGTGATTAATTCTAATCAAGGAAATGTGACACAAACCATGCAAGGTTCTTTAGCCTGGATCTCTGCTTGTTCTCACAACTTAAAAAAAAAGTCTGGTGCGGTGGCTCATGACTGTAATTCCAGCACTTTAGGAGCCCAAGGCAGGAGGATTACTTGAACCCAGGGGTTCCAGACCAGCCTAGGTAACAGTGAGACTCTTGTCTCAACAAAAAATACAAAAATGAGTCAAGTATGGTGACATGCACCTGTTGTCCTAGCCACTCAGAAGGCTGAGTTGGGAGGATTGCTTTAGCCTGGGAATTCCAGGCTGCAGTGAGCAGTAATCACACCACTGCACTCCAGCCCAGGTGAAGGAGCAAGACCTTGTCTCAAAAAAAAAAAAAAAAAAGATAACGTTTACCCAAAATCTTCAAAAGTGCAGACAATAGAAACATTGCATAGCGATAGATGTGGAATGCAGCTAAATAATTTTTGGTGAAAATTGTAAAATTGCAAATACATCTATTAATAAAATACGACACCCTGAAAAATTATTAAGCAGTCAACTCAAGAAGCTTGGAAAAGAACAAGAGTAAATCTAAACTTAAAATGAAAGGAAAACATTTAAAGCAAACAGTATAAATTAATTTAAAAGAGCAGGAGGAAGATAAAACATTAACACCTGATTTTAAACCTTTGTTAAAATAGAGAAAAAAAGAGTTATGACACATATAAGTTACATTACAAATAGAAAAGAAAAAAATGTACATGTAGTACATATAGAAAGAGGAAAAATTAAGAAAATTATAAGTAGCAGGGGAATTTTAAGTGTTCTCTCCTTTCTTCCTGGACTTGCTTTAGCACTAAATGGCAGAAATAAATATAAGAGTGATAAAGGGATATTTTATCAGTTCCTTGTGTGAAGTATGTCTAAAAGTATGCAGTATGACTATTATTGCAATCAGTATAGCCCTGATTGTTCAAAGTGTATAAGTTCATTCTCATATACGAGTGCGTAAAACTGTGATGTTTATATACTTACGTGTAAACATTTCTCTCCTGATTATTCGTCTATATATTTGAGAAAATTTTTTTATTTTTTATTTTTCTGTTTCTTTTGAGGATGGGTTTTAATTTTATAACACATCAAATCAAATCAAATGGTACATACAAACATAAAATAAAACCAAATGGTCCATACAAATAATTTTTATTGAAAATATTTGTGTAGGGCCCGGCGTGGTGGCTCATGCCTGTAATCTCAGCACTTTGGAAGGCTGAGGAGGGAGGATCACAAGGTCAAGAGATCGAGACCATCCTGGCCAACACGGTGAAACCCCATCTCTACTAAAAATACAAAAATTAGCCCAGCATGGTGGCATGCACCTGTAGTCCCAGCTACTCAGGAGGCTGAGACAAGAGAATGCTTGAGCTCAGGAGGCAGAGGTTGCAGTGAGCCAAGATCGCACCACTACACTCCAGCCTGATGACAGAGAAAGCCTCCGTCTCCAAAAAAAAAAAAAAAGAGAGAGAGAAAACCATTTGAATACTACCTCCTACATATCTCACAATATTTAAAGCATGGCCAGATACAAAACAGATGTGTTTTCATAAGTGAAAGTTTCATTCTAAGACGTATCACAACACTGAATTAAAGATTGAGGGGACATGTGGAAAATTCCTTTTGTCAAAAATTTTATTTTGTTAATGTTAGCATGCTAAGAGAGGATTAGTAAAAGTAGAATCTAAACTTTAAAACATTCATTTTTCAAAGCTAAATTGGCACTAAATTCAAAACAGTTTAATATATCATATCTTTCTGCTAACATGAAAAAATACGCTACTCTGTGGGCAAACTAGCACTATATGAAGCTTTTCCTCTGTAGTGTTCTACAAGCACTCTAGTAAACAATAAGCTTAAGAAAGTTCCAGCTTCATGCGAGATGAGTACTATGCAAGCCCATAATATGCTATAAACTGAATACGCATCACAGAGTTTAAGTAGTTTAACAGCTAGGCTAGATATTTAAGGCACAACGTGATGCAAGGACAAGCTTCTAGCTCTAGTTATTTATCTTTAACAAGACTGATAACAAGATGATTCAGCCAAGCAAAAAACAATGTAGAAAAAAATGGACCAAAAGAAGATCAGGATTTCAAAATATCAGAGATATATACTTATGAAGAAACCAATATACTCACACTCAAATACATAATGTACAGGAAAAAAGGGTAGCTATCTAAATACGGGAAGAGTAAACCATGATGACAAAGATGCATAGTATCTTTTAATCAATATATAAAATGTTACAGTTGTAAATGTCTTGGTTATTTTCAACTCAATTTAACAAACATTAGTAAGGCATTATCTCCCAGGCACCGTGAAATGTACTGGAGGCACATAGATATGGAATTAGACTGAGGGTAGCAGAAAGCTCCAGTCAAGTAAGGAAGATGGGTAAGTGAACAAATACAATCTGAGTGCATGATGATATCACAGCTGAAATATGTTCACAGAATTATGCAGAATAAAAACAGATTTACTTTACCTAGGACTCAGGAAGACTTCCTAAACAGATAGTATCTGATCTGTGTTCTGAAGACGGAGGGAAAAGTTTTTGCAAAGACACAGGCAGGTTACAAAGCATGGTGGGGTTAGTGGCCTCAGGCAGAGAGGCATTCCACCTAGTGGGTCACAATTGTTCACGACTCTGTATTACTGTTTTGACCATAACCTTGGGTAAGATATCACCTTACCTGAGCTTTGATCATCTTATCTGTTAAGAGAGGACTGCAATGCTTTTAGGATAGTTTTAAGGTTTAGAAATCATGCATGTAAAAGCACATCATAAAACAATAATTAACAATACATTAATAATAACTATAATTCATTAAGTGATTAATATTTTAAAAACTAAAATTAACACTTTTTAAATTTAATCATATATAATTCCAATTACAACTCTGCGTTTCAAATTATTATCATCCCCATTACAGAGGTGCAAACTGAGTGTGACTGGAGTGTGATTTGCATATGAAACTCTTGAAATTTCTTTGCTCTTAAAAGAAAATCCCCACCCATCATCCAGCCTGCAAAGCCCTCCATGAACCGCTCTGCCTATCTTCCAGCCCTTCTCATTTTTGACACTTGAGCCTTACCTGTGAGTGGCCTTTACACATGAGCTTCTCAGTGTACCAAGCTCTTTTATGTCAGATCATCTCACCTACTGTTTCCTCTGCCTGGAATGGTTGCCTCCTCCTCTTCACTTAGCTAGTCACTTTTACTCTTAATTCCAATTTCATACACACTTCCTTCTCCTTGAAGACCAAAACAGATTTATCTATTAAAATAATCTGGGATAAGGTTGGGCACGGTGGTTCAAGCCTGTAATCCCAGCACTTTGGGAGGCTGAGGCGGGTAGATCACCTGGGGTCGAGAGTTCGAGACCAGCCTGACCAATATGGAGAAACCCCGTCTCTACTAAAAATACAAAAATTAGCTGAGTGTGGTGGCACACGCCTGTAATCCCAGCTACTCGGGAGACTAAGGCAGGAGAATCATTTGAATCTAGGAGACAGAGGTTGCAGTGAGCCGGGGTCGTGCCACTGCACTCCAGCCTGGGCAACAAGAGCAAGACTCCATCTCAAAAAAAGAAAGGAAAACAATTTGGGTAATTAATTGTTAAACATTAGCACGATCAGAATCACCTCTGCCATAATTCGATTAGGGGAGGAAAATGTTAATCCTATTTTTCACTGTATCTGCAGTATCTAGCACTGTCCTTTGTTCATAGTAGAAGCTCAACAAATATTTGTTAAATAAATGAATAAATGTTTGGAAAGAGCACAGCCATGTCTAACTCCAAAAGTTGCATTCTTAAACCACAAATAATTGATTGCCTGATGCTAGTACTTGGAAGTCATTATTACTGCAATGTTTAAAGTTTGCTTATTGGAAATTTAAAATACTTTCTAGAATATCTGATAGATGAAGGTTTTATTGGCAAAAGCAGACAAGAGAAGGAAAAAATGAAGAGAAATGAGTGAGATAGAAAAGTCACCTTCATTTAAATCTGATGACAGCAGAAATGGTCATTTAAAACAGTGCTACCTAGCAGCAGTTGAGACTTTCAGAAATAGAGATGAGGAAAAATATGGTTCAGCAACAAATAAGCAAAAGTTAGAAACATTGGCATGTAGAAGCAGGGTAAGAGGCCTCTAAGAAAATCAGGGTTCCACAATAAAGACAAATCAATAACAAGAGATACCTGTGATATTTGGTATGTGGAGTGGGGGAAAAAGAAGATGAAGAGGTGGCAGAAATAAGCGACTCAGAGTTTCTTGAAGGAGAGGATATATTATTAGACAATGAAACTACATCAGGATCCTTTTCAATAAATTAAGTTACAGAGCCTTCTCTGTGCCCATTTATCTCTCTGTACCTAAAGCTATAAATATACAAAAAGTTTATGATATTATATCTTAGCCGTTCAGAAAATGCACATGGATGTATGTGTGTACGTGTGTGTGTATACCTGAATTTTTGAAGCAGATGTTAAATTATACTATTATATGTTGAATAGGTCAAGAAGCCTGAGGCACATATTATATGTTTTAAAAAATTTATATTTAAAATTAAAATAAAAACACTCACGCTCAGAAATTTCAATTGGTATTCAAAAGCCCTTGTCATGTATGTGTAAAACTCAGCTCAGCCTACTGTTGAGAGAGGTTATTGTTAATGTACGTATCCACTTGAGTGAGACATGGGCTGCCAAGATAATCAGTTAAATGTTCTTGTTGGTGTGTTTGTAAGGGTGTTTCGGGATGAGATTAACTTTTGAATAAGTAGACTGGGTAAAGTAAATTACCCTCCCCAGTGTGGGTGGATCTCATTCAATCCACTGGAAGCCTAAATAGAACAAAAGCCATGGTAAGAGGGAATTCCCTCTCTGCCTGATTGGTTTTCATGTCTTCTACACTTGGACTGAAATTATACCATCAGCTCTCCTGGATCTCCAGCTTGCAGACAGCAGATTGTGCAACTTCTCTGCCTTCATGACTGTGTGAGACAAATCCCTAAAATAAATAACATAAATCTCTTTGTCTAGCTAGCTAGCTGGCTAATCCTATTAGCTCTGTTTCTCTGGAGGACCCTGGCAAATAGAGGAGTCTCATACTTAATAGCCGTGACTTTCCTGAATTCCAGGTAATCTAGAGAGGGCAAAACCACTCTGTCTTGAGGATTTCTAGAGATTCTTGAACTTCCAATGCCTACCAACTCCTTGGACCAAATGAATAAACTTATACTCAGGGTAATGCAAAATACACTCATCCCACTTCTGAAGTCCTCTCCAGTTCGGTCTCCAGATCCTTTTTTCCATTACAGCCAGCATCCTCTAATAAGTTGTGTTATTTTATCAGAGATAGTAGAAAAGCATTGTTTTGATTCTCCCCTCATTATCTATAGAGGCTTTGTCCAGTAGTCTTTCAAATGTTACAAAATTTTTAATGTAATAATTTATAGATTAAGCATTTGCAAATATTTTAGTTATTAAAGTACTCTCCTGCAAGACAAGGAAAGAGAAAGATAAGCCAGCCTAGCTAACCGTAGACATCTACCCGTCATTCTGGTGAGAAAATTCACCTTACATTCAAATCCAAATCCAAAGGTCTTTTATGTAATCCTGGATTTCATATACTGATACTTCATTATAGATTTTGTTCCTATGTTTTGAGGAATATTGGTCTGTAGTATTCTTTTCTCATAACGAAACTACCTTTTCAAAAATTATAACTGAGGGAATTATAACAGTGAAAGAGATCAGACCTAACTGACTCCATCTTTCTTTTAACCTTTAAACTGTCCTTGTTCTTTCCTAGCCGTAGGCCAAATTAACCTAGGGAAGGAATTTAGTTTATAGTTTGACTCTGAAATAAAATTGATAATAGCACTTTCCCGAAAAGACTCCCTTCTTGCGTTGGGACCAGTCTGCTTTCTTAAGACTAACAAATTAGCTATAAGATTAGAATTTATGGTTTAGGGCTCATGCAACCTCTGGCTGCAAGAGTCTGAACTTCCCCAAATTGCTCCTAGGGATAACATCACTATTGTAAAACCGAAGATCAGTGCTTGAGATATTTTGCAGACCCTGCACTCAATTGATCAGCTGACACCACTCAGACCAGTAATCCGACTCAGCTGGTTCTATGATCCCACCCAGGAAGAGAAGATAGCAAGAAAACCTCACTTCAAGCCCACTACGATTCTGTCTCCAATCTGACCAATCAGAACTTCCCACTTCCCAAATCTCTACCCACCAAATTATCTTTAAAAATTCCAACCCCCAAATGTTCTAGGAGACTGATTTGTGTAGTAATAAAACTCCGGTCTCCTGCACAACTGGCTCTATGTGAATTACTCCTTCTCTATTGCAATTCCCTGTCTTGATACACTGGCTCTGTCTAGGCAGTGGACAAAGTGAACCCATTGGGTGGTTACAACAATGTTTTTATCTAGTTTTGGTAATTAGGTAAGCCTGGCATTATACAATGAGTTAGAAAGATTCTAATTATCTTCAGTTTATTTAACTCTTTTAAAGGATTCATCAGTGAGACTATCCATGAATGGAGTTTCCTTTGTTCAGTTTTAAACTCAAATTCAATTTCTTTAATCAGTGTAACACTATTCATTGTACGTTTCTTCTTAATGAGTTTTTTTAACAGTTTGTGTCTTTTCAAGGAATTGATCTAGTTTAAGCTTTTGAAATTATTGGTATAAAGTTGTTTATAATATTTTCTTATCAATTTGAATTACTGTAATGATTCTTTGTCTTCATTCCTAATAACGGTAATATAAAATCTCTGTATCTCTATTTCTGTCAATCTGGCTACAGATTTACCAATTTTATTAATATTTTTAAAGATGTGGCCAGGCGCAGTGGTCACACCTGTAATCCCAGCACTTTGGGAAACTGAGGCAGGTGGATCACCTGAGGTCAGGAGTTCGAGACCAGCCTGGCCAACATGATGAAACCCCATCTCTACTAAAAATATAAAAATTAGGCAGGTATGGTGACACACACCTGCAATCCCAGCTATTCGAGAGGCTAAGGCAGGAGTATCACTTGAACCTAGGAGATGGAGCTTGCAGTGAGCCGAGATCATGCCACTGCACTCCAGCCTGGGTGACAGAGTGAGACTCCATCTCAAAATTAAAAAAAAAAAAGATTTTCTTACTTCTGCTTACTTCAACTTTCACTTGCTTTGCTTATTCCAATATCTTAAGATAAAAGCTAGATAATTGATTTGAGTCCTTTCTTCTTTTCTTCTAGAAGTATTCTTTGCTATAAATTTTCCTCAAGTCACTGCTTTAACAGAATACTACACATTTGTATATTGTATTTTCACTCGCTTCAGTTAAAAAATGTGTGATTTCCGTTGTGACATTCTAACAAAGGACAAAGTTTGTTGATTATTTCCTAAATATAGACAGTTTTCATGATGTTTTTGTTACTGATTTCCAGTTTAATTTTATCATCATTTGAGCTTATACTTTGTATAATTTTCATTATTTTCAAATTACTAAGGATTTTTGTAGCTCATTAAATGGTTTAGTTGGAAGTTGCATGTGTATCTGAAAGGAAGGTATATTCTGCTCCTGCTGGGTGGGGTGTCATTTAAATATCAGCTATGCCACCAGTCAGTCCCGTGAACCAGATCTGTTCTCACTTCAAAGCTACAAGAGAATAAAGGCAAACAAAAGAAAGTTGACTTCTACTTGGGTTACTGCTGAAGACGTTAATACTTTTCCATTTTCGGTCAACTCTTATTTCCCTTCAGAGTTCTTAGGCAGTTATTTTTCTTTTGCTGGCTTGCAACATTCTTTTAAACTGTAAAAAAATTTAATGAAAGAAAACTAATGGCATTTTAAAAATATTTTGTGAATACTAGTTACAAATCAAGCCCTAATGCAGATTACCTCATTTACTCCACATAAAAAAAGTGCCATTATTCACTATTAACTATTTATCCCCATTTTTCAGAAAATAATGTGGGTTTTAAACAATTAAATAACTTGACCAAACTCCTTCAGTTAAAATTAAAAAGAATTCAGGATTGAGCATAGGTTGCTGCCCAATAATGTCTATCTATATTCTTATTGTTAAAGCAAACTGAAATCTGGCCCGAGAAATCCTCTGTATTTCCATGCATGAGACCCTATAAACAAGCCATAACACATCTTAGTAGATAGGCAGACTGAAACCCTAATGAAGGAGTATGCTTTGCCAACCCTAGCAGACATACTTCAACCACTCACAGGTAGCCGACTGTTTAAGTCATTTTCAAATAAGGCAAATGCCAAGCTGTAACCAATCCAGCAGTTTGTTTACCTCATGCCAGTTTTCTATACATTATTATCCTTTTTCTGTCCATAAATTGGCTTCAACTATGCAATATCCATGGAGTCTCTCTCAATCTGCTATGATTCTGGGGACTGCCCAATTCACAAATTATTTTCTTTTTCTGGTTCAATTAAACTCTGTTACATTTGATTTGTCTAAACTTTTTCTTCAAACAGATCTGGTGTCACAAGCGGAATCCGAGGCAAAATTCCAGCAACCTCCAGGAATGCCAGGTGACCAGAAGAGGTGCCCACAGCACTAGTTATGTTCACTGCTCCTTTGATTGCAACTGGAGGTCATAGATGACATTTCTCTAGGATTCTGACCTTCATTTATTTGTGATCTGAGCTCTGAATTTATTTGAACAATGTTCAGACTGAACTGGGTACAGAATCAAATTACATTTGATAATTAACTGGATGGGATTTAGTTTGAAGCCTTAGGTAAGTACTCTTATTTTTGATACTGAGTTTGTCTCAATCCAATGAGTCTGGGACTCCAACTTCTGGGACTTCAGCTAATTTTATATACAAAAATTATGGGCCCAGAATGTGTGCATCATTAGGAAAATGGGTTAACCTTATTAGACAAAACTTAGAATCAAGATAGCCACAATGGAGGACTTTTAATTTGGATAAAATTGTTAATTTTGAGGCATATTAAGAAAAGGAGATCAAAACCCCCACAAAAACCTTGCAATGTGTTCTTTCATTGGTGTGCAGAGGCCTCTAAAAGACTAAATGAATCAAAATTTTTTCCTTAAAAAATTCTTTGCAAAAAGCAAATGAACTAACCCCAACTGTTCCTTCTCTTTATCCATTTCTGCCTGCATATTCTGACACCACTGACCTTTTTGCTAAATTACCTTTTCACTCGGAAGATGATGAAAAAAAGAGAAATTAGACAGATACCTAACAAAGTAAGGCCTTCTGATCAGCCAGGCCCATCTGCTGTAACCACTCTCTCTCCATGGTCTAAAACCGAGCTTAGAGCCATTGGAAAGTACTTCCCTGATCCAAGAGGAACTTCTCAAAAATTTCCTAGGAATTTAGGATCCTCATAGTAGGTTATGATCCAGGACTTCCTGACCTTTATCAATTTAATCACTTGATATTGAGGCCTAATAAAGCTTGCAAATGGATGATAGCAGCAGAATGGGATAAACCTGAGGAGGATGTTAAAAACCCCTCCAAAACCTTTTTATGAGAAGGAACAAAAGAGTTATAAAAAATGCTAAAATCCTCTTAAATTCAATTTCTAAATTTTCCACAAAAAGTCGATCAGTCCATCATGAAAACAAAAACAGGATGAACCAGTTTCAGATTATAAACTCTGTAGAAACACTGTTAGAAACACTTGTTTGTGAAACAATCTGGGCTCAAAGTTCAGCAAGGAGTATTTCCTGCAGGAACTGAAATGGCATTAACTGTTCTATTTATAAGTAGATTCCATTTTGAACTTAGTAATTTAATTAAAAATATAAACTGGAATGAGAAGTTATAGATATGACTAAATTAGTGGCCTTAACTGAACATTTTGAGAGGACTCTAGAGCCAGAAAAAAAACCCAAAAGATTAACAAACTTAAATCTCTTTAATTAGAACAGTTACAGGGGCTGGGACCAAACAGACCTTCCCATTCTCCTTTTAAATCACAACCAAGAGGTCCTAGAACAAGAAATTCTTTGCTCTAAGATATCTGCTTTATTCGCAAACAACTAGGACAGTGAAAAGAGATTGTCCCCTTTAGTAACAGTCCAGCCATAAGCCTCCCTTTAGGCCAAACTGTTTTGCCACTAGAGGAAGCCCAAGAGACCTTTGATTTGATGACAACATTGATGCAGCTCCAAGGGATTCTGTGATAAATTGCTCCCCATTATATCCTTAGATAAACATGGAGAAACAGAGGTTAAAATAAATGGGAAGTCATGTAAAGTCCTGATGGATACTAGAGCTATTCTATCTATAATCAATCCCACTTTAATAGGCCAACAAATTCCTTGGAGTAGAAAGGTCGTTTCTGTGGTAGGCGTTTCAAATCAAATTCAAGAGATTCCAATATCTGAAGTTGGGGCTTTTTTCAGAAAAACACTCCTTTTTACTATGTGAAATCACTCCAGCAAATTTGCTAGGGCAAGACTTACTTTCAAAGCTAAAAGGGCACATAAAATTTTGCTTAGAGTGAAAAAAAATATTAGAGTTTGCTGAGTCTTCTGAACCAGAATTGTTATGCTGTCTACAGGCAGAAATTGATAAGAACAAAACTCAGGCTTGCAATACCCCGATCATTCAAAAATACCTGAATTTTCATGGGCCTCTTCTTCAATTGATATAGGAAGAATTAAAGTGTGGAACCTATAAAAGTCCAAATAGACCATTCTACACTTTTGCTTAAATTATCACAATATCCACTAAATCCTGAAGCAATTTAAGAGCTCTCACCAGTTATAGAAGATTTAATTAAACAAGGACTTATAATTTCATGCACCAACCCTTGTAACACTCTGGTCCTACCAGTTAAAAAGCCAAATGGATGAGGTGGGAGATTTGCTCAAAATTTAGGGGCAAGCAATAAAATTGTACTATCAAGATTTTCTGTAGTCCAAAATCCTAATACTCTATTATTTAATGTACCCACGGATGCCAAGTGGCTCACGGCAATAGATTTTGCTTAGTCTTCTTTAGACTGCTTGTTCATAAAGAGCATCAACACTTGTTTGCCTGCTAGAAAACATCAGCAGTACCCCTGGGCTCTAATGCCACTGGGGTTTACCAAAGCCCCTTCCTATTTTTCATAGACATTGCATCAGGACTTATTACACTATAGTTTCCTTAAAAATCCTACCCTCATTCAGGAGGTAGGTGACTTCTTGTAATACTCTCCCACTAAAGAGCAGAGTGCTCTGAAATGGACTGTTTGCCTTTCACAGCAACTCTCACATAAAAGTCACAAGGCTTTTATGGAAAAACTTCAGTTTTCAGAGAAAGATCCCACTATTTGGGACATGACTTGACTGCTAAAGGGATTTCCCTCTCACCTAAGAGAGTACAAACTATTCAGTTTTCCTCAACCTGCAACCAAAAGACAATTGAGAAGTTTTCTTGGACTTGCAGGATGTTACAGATTCTGAGTTCCAATTTTTTTCTTAATGGCCTCATCATTGTATGAGTCTACTAAAAATGTTGTACCAGAGGCTTTACTTTGGGAAGACAGTCATGAGCAGACTTTTAGCCAAGTGAAATTGACTTTACAACAGCCTTCAGCTTTATAAATTCCAAATTACACTAAACCTGTTACCTTGTTCATTTATGAATGTAACTGTCAGGCATTAGGAGTTCTTAGTGAAGAACATGGGGAAAAACATAGGCCAATTGCATATTATATCCCAGAATTAGACCCAGTAGCTAAGGCATATCCTAGTTGTTTAAAAGCAGTAGCAGCAGCAGCCAAGCTGTAAAAGCTTCATCTGATCTGGTTTTAGGAAATGAACATAATTTGCAAGTCCTACATGTTGTGGAAAGTCTACTAAATTCCAACAAAACCCAATATTTTTCAGTACATAGACTAACATCTTATAAAATGCTTCTCCAATTTCCTAGTCTTTGTCTAAAATGCTCAGTACATGTAACCCTCCTACTCTGTTACCTCTGCCTAACAATGATGAAGACCATAATTGTGTAAGGATAGTGTCAGAAATAGTTACTTCTCCTGTTGACTTATGAGATGCTCCATTGGGTAATATTGAATTAAAACTTTTTATTCATGGGTTCTATGCCAAAAACTCAGAAGGAAAATATCAGGCAGGGTGTGTTGTTGCCACTTACAATAAATAAATAGGGAATGGAATTCTTCCTCAATTTAAGTCAACTCAACCTACAGAGCATTTTGCCCCCACCCAAGCTTGTCATGTAAGTAAATACAAGTGAGTAAATCTTAATATGGATGGCAGATATGCTTTTGGAGTAATTCACAATTTAGACGTAATATGGAAACTATGAGTTTCTCACTTTTAGTGGGACGCCCATCAGAAATGGACTCCAAGTAGATAAACTCATTTTTGCTATCTTGTTACCATAATAGATCACCCTTACTAACATTGAAGCTCATACCTATAGATCTGAACCTATGTTGGTTCAGGGAATGATTTATCACATGTTTATGCTAAATCAGCTAGTGCTTAAACTGTTTGGATATGCAATCTGAATAAACTCCATAAGATTAATCCAAGCCAACTCCCTTGCGGTGACCTATTTAATAAGCAGTGCAATGTACCTGATTTGGAAAAACAAAATTTGTATCTTAAAAAATGTAAATTTAATGTTAAGTGCAGGCTCACAGAGGGGCTGGACAGGCCCCTGGTTCTTCCTGAGTTTTTGAAGCTTCTGTTCTTAAAAGCTCTGCATTCCACAACTTTTCATTAAACAGACAAAATAATCTAAATTATGAAATAAGTACAGTTTAGGTGATTGTTCCAAAATTGCTAAAATGGTCTATAACAATGTTTGGCTTGTCAAACAACTTCATGTGCTTTTTTTTTTCTTATTTTCTGTTGCTCTAATCCTTTCCTTTTCCCTACAGGAAAGTCCATGGGACCATACGCAATGGATGGCTTTAGCTCAAGATTATGCTCTAACGCAAAACCATTAATTATTGAGTTAGTGAGTTAATGCCAAAAAATCAAGAAACTTACACTGATGCCAGTGCCTCTCCACATTCCCAATGACAATCACTTTGAAACTCCAAGGGAAGACTAAAAAGCTATCCTTGATATTCTAAACACTACTGCTACTTGCTTTCCTGCATTCACTAAAAACAGCACTCTATTATATTTTAATAATCTGATTATTACCAAATATAGAAAATAAATCCAAGTGATGCCTGCAAAAGGTATGTTGTGCTTCCTGACATCACATACTCAAGATCTGGGAATCATCTATGTGGTTACAATTATTTGCTTGGATTAAATTCAGTTGGGTCTCTTTTGACTAAATGTGGAGATGTGTATATATATACACACACATATGTACACTAAATGTGGAGATATATATCTCCACATTTATATATATATGTCTCCACATTTATGTGTATATATACACACACACATAAACGTGGAGACATACATATATAGAGGAATATATATGTATATAGAGAGGAATATATAAATGTGTGTGTATATATATATCCACATTTAGTGTGCATATACATATGCTCTTACAACCTAACACTTATAGGGAGCCATAGAAAAGTGAATTTCATACCAGCCCTTGTGCAGGAACTATGCAGATTTATGAGCAAACAAATCTAACTGACTCCTGCTCAAATGCAACTAGGTGACCCTCTTCTCCAATCTCTGAGGGCCTATATTGGATCTGCAGAAAATTTGCATATTTCATTTTTTACCTCCTCTCTGGTTTGGATCTTGCTATTTGACTTAGCTCACTCCTGCTTTCGAATAGCTTTCCCTGAAAATTCTCATAATGGGCAAGTCTTACGATCAGAAGCCAACACAATCAATAACCAAAATTATCAGTAGCATTGAAATAGACAAAGATGAGCTAGTTTCCACTGGGGAAAGATTCTAAGGAGGTTTCTGGGGGCTTGCTCTTAGAGTAGTGGGGTACCAGTTGTATGAAATTTAAAGCTAATCTATAAATTGAGAAAAATTGGATTTTCAGTGTATTAGTCTGGTTTCATGGTACTAACAAGGACACACCTGAGACTGGGTAATTTATAAAGGAGACAGGTTTAATGGACTCACAGTTCCACATAGCTGGGGAGGCCTCACAACTATGATAGAAGGCAAATGAGGAGCAAAGTCACATCTTACATGGCAGAAGGCAAGAGTGTATGTGCAATGAAACTTCTCTTAATAAAACCATCAGATTTTATAGTGAGATTTATTCACTATCACAAGAACGGTTAATAGTGAATAGTAAGGCTTATTCACTGTCATGAGAACAGCATGAGAAAAGCCCATGATTCAATTACGGTCATCCATGACACATGGGACTATGCGGCAAACTCCCATGATTCATTACTTCCACCCAGTCCCCCCATGCACACATGGGAATTATGGGAGTCAAACTCCATGATTCAATTACCTCCCACCAGGTCCCTCCCATGACACATGGGAATTATGGGAGCTACAATTCAAGATGAGATTTGGGTGGGGACACAGCCAAATCATATTGTTCAGCTACTCAAACCTCCTATGGTTTCAGGTGGGTAAAAGCCACTTTCTGAAAGATAGAAAGTAACATATGTGTTCAACAGAAACACTTATATATCATGCAGCTTTAGATCTTTTTACTCAAGGTAGAAGCCTATGTTTGGCATTTAACAAAACTTCTCTCTCCCCTGATTTTGTTACTACAGAAAACTTAATTATTAATAAAAATGTGGCTGATACTGCTGTTTCCTTAGACACTGCCAACAAACACATTAAAGAAACCTCCCAAGAGAAAATAACACATTAAATGTTTACAGGAACAATTAGCATTTGGTTTGCAAACATCCTAAATAATGGATGGCAAGCTTGGGATTTCCAAAGGTTTCTAATCTTTTTATTTATTCTAGTTAGGTCTCCAGGTTATTATGACTTGTGTTACCAGGGTAACAGTTAAAATGGATACCTCTTTAAATTAGACCACGTTACAACCATGGTTCTTAATCTCTATCACACTCCAAATAATGACTATGACCAATTAGACACTAATGCTGTTGAACTGCCTACATTGCCTGAGCTGTGGTTTGTTTAACATGGTTTGGTTCATTTCATAAAAACTCTTGTTAAGAAATACTCCTTTGTATTTTGATGTTATCTTTTTGATATCATGATAATAGTCCCTCTTGTGTTCTATAGCCTCTCAAGTCTTAAATGTTTTGTGTGCAGCCATCCATTGAGAGTTAAATGGTTTCACTTTGACTAGGTCAGCAAGAACAGAAAGAATCATTCAGCTGGTGTTTAGCTGTGACTTGTGAACTCCATGCTGACATCAAAGAGGACTTGTGACTTCATACTAAGACTACCTAACACTTGTGAATTTCATATTGAGACAAAATAAATCATTTACGAAGGTGACGGTGAGTAAAGTCAACGCCTAAAGTTTGGTCAGTCTCTCTAAATCGAGAGGCTGAGCAAAAGGAGTGGATTGTTAAATCAAACTAAAATCTGGCCCGAGAAGGTATTCTTATTCTTGAGTCCTTATGGATGAACTGTAACCTAATTTAGTAGATAGGCATACTCCTAACTGAGGAGGATGCTTCTATCCCAGCAGCCATACTCACAGAGAGCCACTGTTCAAACTGTGGTCAAATAAGGCAAATGCTGAGCTATAAACAATCTGGCTGTTTCTGTACCTCACTTCCATTTTCTGTACAACACTATCATTTTTCTATATATAAATTTGCTCTGACCACATGGCATCCTTGGAGTCTCTCTGAATCTGCTTTGATTCTGGGGGCTACCTGATTCTCAAATCTTATTATGCATTATGTATTTTGCTTAATTAAGCTGTGTTAAATTTAAATTTTAAATTTTAAACTAAATTTAACATTGCCAAATTCACCACCTTTGGAAAGTTACCAGAAATCTTTCACATAACTACTCCTTAACCACTTTCACCTTCATCAGAATATAATCTTAAGCAGATATTCGAGAACAGCTAAAAGAGTTTTCAAAATTATTTCTAAAACCAGTTTCTTCTTGAAAATAAGTAGCATATTCCAAGTAAAATCTAATCTATCAATAGCAGTTTTAATATCATGTTCCTTCAAAGATACCTCATTAACTTTTTAAATAGTTAAATGAGGAAACAGTATGGCAACAGTGAAAATTGCATAACTTTAATGAGAGACTCATTAATATAGGCATATATTATCTATCTAAAAGGCTGATGTAAATACCAAATTCATATAAATAAAAATCACTGTCATCATTTAAATGTTCTATAAGTATAATTTTATAAAGGAGTTCTCTCTTTATAAAATAGATGTGTAATACCTCTATTCATGTCCCCTACTCTTTAGATAGCGATTTTGATGTTATATCTAAAATAACAGTTTGCACTTACATTGCATCCTAAGGTGCCATATTTTCTTACTGAATAATATGGCATGTCTAAAAGCTTTAATATTTTTCCTAGTTGAGTATTTTCCTAGTTAGTATTATTTTCTAAAACACTGTTTCTCTATAACAAACATGTTATGCCATAATTGAAGAAATCTGCTATCAACATACCTCAACTTCTAAAATATGACTCCCACTATAAAGATGAAACTCCTTTTGTAAAGTAAGCAATAACCTTTTTATATACTTGCTTTGAAAGTTTGAATTTTCTAAGATTTTCCTTATTTCAAGAAAAATATTCTCTTTTTTGTGCTCAAATTACTAAAAACATCTATTTTATGCTTTAATTCATATGGGTAGCACACTAGGTAGTTACTTCTAGCATCTGTTTGTTACAAAGCTCAGTGTACCCTTAAGGCATACCCTTCATTAACATTGAACATAAAAACACTGTTATTAAATTTGGCGGCATGGCTGAGAGCAGTGGCTCACGCCTGTAATCCCAGCACTTTGGGAGACTGAGGTGGGTGGATCATCTGAGGTCAGGAGTTCCAGACCAGCCTGGCCAAAGTGGAGAAATTCTGTCTCTACTAAAAATACAAAAATTAGCCGGGCGTGGTGGCGAGCACCTGTAATCTCAGTTACTTGGGAGGCTGAGGTAGGAGAAATGCTTGAACCTGGAAGGCAGAGGTTGCAGCCGAGATTGTTCCATTGCACTCCAGCCTGGGCGACTGAGCGAGATTCCATCTCAAAAAAAAAAAAAAAAAAAAAAAAAATTGGCCTGCGTGAATAATACAGAAATCATGAATTTAAATTATTACTGATATCCAGAGAAAACAGGAATATCTCAGCCTTTAAACAAGAATTCCACTTTATTTCTAGAAAATGAAATTATTAAGTTGTAAATCAGAGCTGTGCCAGGGCACGAAGCTATTCTTGATCTTCAAACAACACTACAGTATTTCAGAAATACTGATTTATGTTGTATCTCCCCTCCAGAGAATCTTAAGTTTACTTCTGCAAGGCAATGAAAACCTTTTAAATGATATGTTTGGCATTTTCTTATTTTATAAACAGGCAGAATAAAATATGTAGCAGGTCCTGAAATATGCACCTGACCTAGAATATGTGAGTAGATGGATTCATGAACTACCATCAAACACTATAATTTAACACAGCTTCAGGGCAAAGCATTGCTTTTTTAATGATGTTACCTAATTTAAACAATTTTTTTCTCAAACTGCAAATGTTCCTACTATGCTTTTTGCTACTTTGGAACTGGAATTGTACCAGATTCTGTAGGCTGCATGTCTAAAAAAGTCACTGAGGTGTGGAAAATATGACTGTTATAATCATTTTTTATATCATTAACCTTGCCTGTAATGCTATCTTTCTTCCCATTTCTATCAAAATTGAACTAATTGTTCAATGGTTCAATTCACTGTGAGAATATAAAGCATATGGGGGTTCTTAGGGTCAGAATAACCTGAGTTTTGATTACCTTTTGTCTATATGCTTGCAATGGGGAGAGTACAACCTTCGGCATCTTATTTCGCCTCTCAGAGCCTCAGTTTTCTGAGTTGGAGAGTTAAGCCCCTACTCACCATCATGAGTATGTGTCTAAAGTCTGCAAAACTTAAAATCTGTTTTGCTCAGACTCATACAGCCCCAAATATCTGAATCTACTTTTCTTTTATATTTCCACCTCTTAATCATTGATTTAATACAGGAAAGAAGGGGTCCCTTACAACTTCTCAGAGCAGAGTCAATCAGGAAACAAACTTTTATTTGCTTAATCCCTGAATATTTAGGGCCTCTATGTTGCAGTGACTGAAATTAGATTCTTACCAGTATGCTTATATGTTACATAAAATTATACAGCTGGACAAAGCAAGAGGGAAGCTCACCAAATCAGGTTCCTTCATGTACTCTCCTGTTTCCTCCTATTTCTCTGTCTCTTCCCTTTATCTGTTCTGATTCTCTCTTGCTAAAACTGACTTATCCCATATGGCTGGAAATAGTCATGGATGATGCCAGAGTTCCATCCTCAGAGTTTCTTAAACTCTTGAAACCTCAGTTGACTTTCTGTTAATTGGAGTTAATAAGAATAATAATATTTATTTAATGAAAAGAAGCAGTACGTAGAGTATCTTGCTTCTTTGGCCTAGAGAAGCTTTTGTCTAGCAAAACTGTCACATTAAGATAAATTGAAAATTTGCTATTGACAAAAAAATAAATAAATTCTCTGCCTTATTCTTTCTCAAAATAAAATCTGGACATTTTCTTTGATATTTTAATAACATTGAGTTAAAGTAAATGCTGATATTTTAAGATGCTACTCTTATAATTGTCATTACTATATCCTACATTAATACATTAATATTCAATTCAACCCTAAAATTTTATATACTGCAGTAGTGAAAACTAAAATATCTACTACTGGAGAACAGAAAAGGTTTGGTTTACTTCTGCAGAAATCACAGTGAGATGTGAAAAGGCCTCAACATCTTTGCATATGAAAGCACAGACAACAGCATATGGTCATTTTATCACCAAATTATTTGATGTAATATTAAATTATCAACTTTGGTATTGTCCTTTTGTTCAGAAAGATTGAATTACATATTTTAGTGAAATGAAAATTTCCTTCTATCTGAGTGCTTCAATCCATCATGGCTCTACACAGCTCTGAATACCTACTGAGAAAGTTGAGCTCAAAAGCACAGTGACTTGAAGAAAATATTTAAGTGGTAGTAAATATTCAAGAGAGTCTCCTAAATGACTTAGGTGGAATGAAATAGAAATATGAAAAGTGTAAAATGTTCTTCAGGCAACCTTGAATACATTAATTTTGTGGGTGGAGAATTAGGCTTACAACATATACATATAGATATGGATGTATATGGATAAGTCATACTCAGAGTTTCTTAAATTCAATTCTCTAAACTTCAGTTGGCTTCCTATTCCTATAGGTTGGTGCAAAAGTATTTGCAGTTTTGGACCATGAATTTTAAATCATTATATAAGAACTAGGTTCAAACACATCTTTATTAATCAAAATAGGAACCATTACAGTCAACACATTTTGCCAACAACAAGAGTAAACTTGTTTACTCCTGTAGCGTAAAATCCATGCTTTGGGATTTGATGAACTCTTGGAAAGCATTTTCTGCATCCTGCTGGCTGTGGAAGCATTTTCCCTGCAAAACTTGTTGAGATGCTTGAAGAAGTGATAGTCAGTTGGTGAGAGTTCAGGTGAATATAATGGAAGAGGCAAAACTTTGTAGCCCAATTCATTCAACTTTTGAGGCATTGGTTGTGCACTGTGTGGTTGGGTATTGTGGAGAAGAATTTGGCCCTTTCTATTGACCAATGCCTGCTGCAGACATTGCAGTTTTCAGTGCGTCTCATCAATTTGCTGAGCATACTTCCCAGGTGTAATGATTTCACCTGGATTCAGAAAGCTGTAGTGGATCAGACCAGTAGCAGACCACCAAACAGTGACCATGACCTTTTTTTAGTGCAAGTTTGGCTTTGGGGAGTACTTTGGAACTTCTTCTCAGTTCAACCCCTGAGCTGGTTATCACCGGTTGTATAAAATCCACTTTCTATTGCACATCACAATTCGATCAATAAATGGTTCATTGTTGTTGCAGAGAATAAGAGGATACTTTCAAACTGCAATTTTTTAAAATTTTGCTCAGCTCATGAAGCACCCACTTACTGAGCTTTTTTACCTTTCCAATTTGCTTCAAATGCTAAAAGACCACAGAGTGGTCGGCATTGAGTTCTTTGGCAACTTCTCCTGTAGTTGTAAGAGGATCAGCTTTGATGATGAGTGTAGTGGCCAGCCATCAGAAGCTGACTATGACCAATTGAGAGCAATCATCGAAGCTGATCCTTTTACAACTACAGGAGAAGTTGGCAAAGAACTTAACGTCTATCATTCTCTGGTCTTTTAAATTAAAATCTTAAAGTTATTTTAAATGCTTATTTACTATCTGGGTCTTTTCCAATTGAGAAAGGGTTGTGATATGTTTGTTTCTAAAATTGTGGCATTTTCTTATCTATAAATGCTCATATCTGATAGTTCAGGATTTCTTGCTTTTAGGGTTTTACTGAAGTTTTAGGTTACTAACAATGAGAATTTTAGTTAACATGTAATTCTGTATACAAAATATGCCAGAAAGGGTAATGTTATTAGTGAAAAGAAAATANCCCCAAATATCTGAATCTACTTTTCTTTTATATTTCCACCTCTTAATCATTGATTTAATACAGGAAAGAAGGGGTCCCTTACAACTTCTCAGAGCAGAGTCAATCAGGAAACAAACTTTTATTTGCTTAATCCCTGAATATTTAGGGCCTCTATGTTGCAGTGACTGAAATTAGATTCTTACCAGTATGCTTATATGTTACATAAAAATTATACAGCTGGACAAAGCAAGAGGGAAGCTCACCAAATCAGGTTCCTTCATGTACTCTCCTGTTTCCTCCTATTTCTCTGTCTCTTCCCTTTATCTGTTCTGATTCTCTCTTGCTAAAAACTGACTTATCCCATATGGCTGGAAATAGTCATGGATGATGCCAGAGTTCCATCCTCAGAGTTTCTTAAACTCTTGAAACCTCAGTTGACTTTCTGTTAATTGGAGTTAATAAGAATAATAATATTTATTTAATGAAAAGAAGCAGTACGTAGAGTATCTTGCTTCTTTGGCCTAGAGAAGCTTTTTGTCTAGCAAAACTGTCACATTAAGATAAATTGAAAAATTTGCTATTGACAAAAAAATAAATAAATTCTCTGCCTTATTCTTTCTCAAAAATAAAATCTGGACATTTTTCTTTGATATTTTAATAACATTGAGTTAAAGTAAATGCTGATATTTTAAGATGCTACTCTTATAATTGTCATTACTATATCCTACATTAATACATTAATATTCAATTCAACCCTAAAAATTTTATATACTGCAGTAGTGAAAAACTAAAATATCTACTACTGGAGAACAGAAAAGGTTTGGTTTACTTCTGCAGAAATCACAGTGAGATGTGAAAAGGCCTCAACATCTTTGCATATGAAAGCACAGACAACAGCATATGGTCATTTTATCACCAAATTATTTGATGTAATATTAAATTATCAACTTTGGTATTGTCCTTTTGTTCAGAAAGATTGAATTACATATTTTAGTGAAATGAAAAATTTCCTTCTATCTGAGTGCTTCAATCCATCATGGCTCTACACAGCTCTGAATACCTACTGAGAAAGTTGAGCTCAAAAGCACAGTGACTTGAAGAAAATATTTAAGTGGTAGTAAATATTCAAGAGAGTCTCCTAAATGACTTAGGTGGAATGAAATAGAAATATGAAAAAGTGTAAAATGTTCTTCAGGCAACCTTGAATACATTAATTTTGTGGGTGGAGAATTAGGCTTACAACATATACATATAGATATGGATGTATATGGATAAGTCATACTCAGAGTTTCTTAAATTCAATTCTCTAAACTTCAGTTGGCTTCCTATTCCTATAGGTTGGTGCAAAAGTATTTGCAGTTTTGGACCATGAATTTTAAATCATTATATAAGAACTAGGTTCAAACACATCTTTATTAATCAAAATAGGAACCATTACAGTCAACACATTTTTGCCAACAACAAGAGTAAACTTGTTTACTCCTGTAGCGTAAAAATCCATGCTTTGGGATTTGATGAACTCTTGGAAAGCATTTTCTGCATCCTGCTGGCTGTGGAAGCATTTTCCCTGCAAAAACTTGTTGAGATGCTTGAAGAAGTGATAGTCAGTTGGTGAGAGTTCAGGTGAATATAATGGAAGAGGCAAAACTTTGTAGCCCAATTCATTCAACTTTTGAGGCATTGGTTGTGCACTGTGTGGTTGGGTATTGTGGAGAAGAATTTGGCCCTTTCTATTGACCAATGCCTGCTGCAGACATTGCAGTTTTCAGTGCGTCTCATCAATTTGCTGAGCATACTTCCCAGGTGTAATGATTTCACCTGGATTCAGAAAGCTGTAGTGGATCAGACCAGTAGCAGACCACCAAACAGTGACCATGACCTTTTTTTAGTGCAAGTTTGGCTTTGGGGAGTACTTTGGAACTTCTTCTCAGTTCAACCCCTGAGCTGGTTATCACCGGTTGTATAAAATCCACTTTCTATTGCACATCACAATTCGATCAATAAATGGTTCATTGTTGTTGCAGAGAATAAGAGGATACTTTCAAACTGCAATTTTTTAAAATTTTTGCTCAGCTCATGAAGCACCCACTTACTGAGCTTTTTTACCTTTCCAATTTGCTTCAAATGCTAAAAGACCACAGAGTGGTCGGCATTGAGTTCTTTGGCAACTTCTCCTGTAGTTGTAAGAGGATCAGCTTTGATGATGAGTGTAGTGGCCAGCCATCAGAAGCTGACTATGACCAATTGAGAGCAATCATCGAAGCTGATCCTTTTACAACTACAGGAGAAGTTGGCAAAGAACTTAACGTCTATCATTCTCTGGTCTTTTAAATTAAAATCTTAAAGTTATTTTAAATGCTTATTTACTATCTGGGTCTTTTCCAATTGAGAAAGGGTTGTGATATGTTTGTTTCTAAAATTGTGGCATTTTTCTTATCTATAAATGCTCATATCTGATAGTTCAGGATTTCTTGCTTTTTAGGGTTTTACTGAAGTTTTAGGTTACTAACAATGAGAATTTTAGTTAACATGTAATTCTGTATACAAAATATGCCAGAAAGGGTAATGTTATTAGTGAAAAGAAAAATAATTTTGTCTAATTCAGAAATTAGCCAAAAGATAGTTCAAATTGCAGATAAAGAGGTTATTTATGAAAGAATGTAGTAAGGAACCATTAAGTAGGAGAGAAAGATGTGGAAAAAGTTTAAATAATACATTTTTTTTTAAAGCTGACAAAATTTTAGGCATTTGGGTAATTAACATTTTCATAGTTAAAGCTCTTAGTTTTAATTCAAGTAAAATAAGAAGTATTGTAAAACTAATGCGTTGGCAATTTGCAATTTTTTAAAAAATATAGTTAAGGCTCTTATTTGGCTCTGTGAATATTTTTTTGTTCCCTGTGCATTTCTAGCAAGCCATCATTTGTTTCATTTATCTGGAATTCCTAAGCTACCTTTCTGAAGCCCACAGGAATTAATGGAGCACACTAGCCTTTAAACCTTAAACTAACTTTCTAGATTTTAAGCTTCTTGATACTTTAAATGTGTCAAGTATGCTCTCATCAACAGAATTTGAGTCATATTTCTCTCTCTCTGCCTACTTTCTCCAACATTTGTAAACTATGGTACATACGTTGCTTCATAATCTGTCAGAAACAAAACATTGATTCATTCCTTTTAACCCTCATCATGGGTTAAAGAGAACATTGCCAGGAGGCCTTCACTCTTCTAGAAGGACATCATTTGTTAGGTCCTTTTTCAATGGTTTAGAGTAAAAGAAGCAATGAATAGAAATGTATCCTCCATGATAGGCTCTATAGCAAATTCTACTGTAAAGGCTACAGTTACACAACAAACTTTGAATTCTCTTGTGAAAGTTATGATAGAATTGGCTGAACAGAAGAGTGTTTGTGCAGTTGCTGGCACTTGTGGCCTTTGGAGAAATACATCAAATGAAGATTGTAGAAATTCAGTGGTAGGGGATTAACAAAGAGACTGCTTACTTAAGTGAGGAAACTCTATCTAGCTCATTCATTGATCTATTTGATTTTAGAAAGTTTGGTTTATGGAGACCTTGGGTAAGGAGACTACTCTGAACTCTTGCTATTATTCTCCCAATAGTCATAATAATAGTCTCCCCAGTGCTCTATATTCTCTCAAGGCTTTAAATGCTTGCATGCAGCCATCTCTAGAAAGTCAAATGTTCTCTCTTCAAATGGAATGACAAGAGCTGAAAGAAATGTGCAACCATGAGGGCACCATAACATATAATAACATGCTGAGACTGGAAACTCAAAATAATGGTAACTGAGAGTGGTGCTAAGGTCCTACATTTTGGTCACACTCTCACCTAAGTAAGAGCCTGAGTAAAAAGGGGGAATTTTTTTAAACTAAATCCTGGGACACCATGGTTTTGGACTAAGCTCATGTACTAGGCCCCAACAGACCAAACCAAACCAAAAATAGAGTTGCTTCTGCTAAGATTTTAAGGAAACACATAAATTCTAGAACAGACGAGGTTTTGTTTTTTCCTCCTGCAAATCTTTATAACAAACATTCCTGAACATAGTATTAGATATGAGTTCTAAATTTCCCTTCAAAGAATCAATATGTCACTATGTTCAGTTCTTTGCCTTCTACTTTTAAACATAACTTCCTCATAAAGCAACCTTTTTTGATCATCTGCTCCACCCTGACTCATTCCAATTACTGGCTCCACCCTGACTCATTCTGAGCACCTGCTCCACCCTTATCTATTCCACTATGACTCTCGCCAAACCACTCACCCCATCACTCTCTTTAAATTAGCCAATCAAATTAGTTTACCCTGTGCTGTCTAATCCTAGCCAATAGGGGAATGACACAGCAGCAGGGGCCACATTTGTCCTAGGGATAAGAAGCCCTTCCCCTCCCTTTTCCAAGTGTGTGCTCACCATTGCTCCATCTTTGAGGGTGCACTCTTCTATAGAAGTACATTGCCTTGCTGAGAATTAAAAAGAAAATTTTATATTTGAGTGCTATTTCTTTTGCAGCACCGAAACTTTATAAGAATTTGGGGGCTCATCCGGGATTACATTTCCCCTCTAGGGGTGGCCTCTGGTTCTCTCTTGAGGAGGCATGCCGCACCTCCTTATGGTGGCCTCAGGGGTGAGAAATCAGGACCCACCCAGTGTGAGGGATAACCCACGCTCTCAGCAATGCAAAAAGAAACTGGCCAGCAACCAAGGGTAAAGGATCCTCAGATACTGCAGCGATGACTCTGTGCACAGACCAAGAAAGGAGAAGCCACAGGAGCTGGTAAAGTACTTCCTTGGTGGCCAAATTCTGAAGAACCGAATGTGTGTGTGTGTGTGTGTGTGTGTGTGTGTGTGTGTGTGTGAATGATCACAAACAACCCTGCTTGTGGTGTTGTTCACGTGGATGGTGACAAGTCCTACTTCTCGACGGAGTGAATGGGTTCTTTCTGCGAGTGAGAAGTGTGCAAAGGACCTTAAGAGAGGGAAAGGGGGGAAACAAGTCAAACTTCCAGGACAGGCAAGGCAAGACACCCCTGGTTTGAGAGGTTGAGCCTTCCAGGGAAGACAAGGCAAGGCATCCCTGGTTTGAGGGGTTGAACCTCACACAAAACCCCCCTTTTCTTTCTTCTTGAGAGAAGAAAGTATCTCCACTCCTGCGGGTCCCTCCTCTAGGGGAAGGGGAAAGAGAGGGAAAAACAGCAGTGTAAGCAGTTGGCAGAGACGGAAAGATCAGCAGAGAGGAAAGGGAGAGAGAGAGAAAGAGATGGAGTCAAGGAGAGAGAAAGAGAGAGGCAGAGAGAGAGAGGAAGAGACAGAGACAAAGAGGGAGTCAAAGAGAGACAGGAAGAGAGAGACAGAAAGTCAAACAGAGAAAGAAAGAGAGAGATAGAAGGAGTAAAGAGAAAACACTGTACCCTATTCCTTTAAAAGCCAGGGTAAATTTAAAACCTATAATTGATCATTAAAGGTCTTCTCCATAACCCTATAACACTCCAATACCACCTTGTTGTCAGTGTAAACAAGGGCAGAGCCTGAGAGCACTGAGGCCACTGACAACCCGTAGCCTTCCTAATAAAAAATCCTTAACCCAGTAACCTGTGGATGATCCAAATACATTGATTCTGTAGCAACAACTGCTTTGCTAACAGAAGAATGAGGCTATTCGGTTAAAAAAAAAAAAAAAGATTCAACATTAACCACTAAAAATTCCCTTAACCCAGCAGGTTTCCTACCAGTGTATCTAAATCTGAATTAACTACTATACAAAGGTCCAAACAGACCTAGGAGGAACTCCCTTCCGGACAGGACGATAGATGGTTCCTCCCAGCTGACTGAGGTAAAAAGACAAAATGGGTATGCAGTAATTGATAGGGAAACTCTTGTAGAAGCAGAGTTAGGAAAATTGCCTAATAACTGTTCTGCTCAAACATGTGAGCTGTTTGCATTCAGTCAAGCCTTAAACTACTTACAGAACCAGGAAGGAACCATCTATACCATTTCTAAGTTAATTTGGACTAAACGAGGTCTTATTAATAGCAAAGAATAATTGAAATCCCAGACTTACAAGGTTTTCAACAAAAGTAAATTTTGCTAAAAGTTAACAGTGTAACATGTATTATTCTAACTTCTAATCTTGTGGCCTTAGGCAGTCTAGTCCACAGACATGAAGGAAGTTATTTTAGAGAAGAATGGGAAAAAAAAGTGGGGGGAGGGGAATAATTTATATAAAAGAATGTTATATGGTAAATTCTTGCCCTAAAATAACTAGTTGTTTAAAGAAAGGGATGTTTGCAACAAGTCAGAAGGTTGAGGCATGTCGAAGATTGTTAAGACATGAAAAAATTATAAAAGGGAATTTATGCAAGAAATGTTGTATAATTTAAAAGTAATTAGGCCTCCTGATGGTAAAACTATTGAATAAACAGTTTATGTGCAAGGTGTGGAAGAAAAGTAAAATATACTTTTGGAAAAGGATTTAAGGNTTGAAATCCCAGACTTACAAGGTTTTCAACAAAAGTAAATTTTGCTAAAAGTTAACAGTGTAACATGTATTATTCTAACTTCTAATCTTGTGGCCTTAGGCAGTCTAGTCCACAGACATGAAGGAAGTTATTTTTAGAGAAGAATGGGAAAAAAAAGTGGGGGGAGGGGAATAATTTATATAAAAAGAATGTTATATGGTAAATTCTTGCCCTAAAATAACTAGTTGTTTAAAGAAAGGGATGTTTGCAACAAGTCAGAAGGTTGAGGCATGTCGAAGATTGTTAAGACATGAAAAAATTATAAAAGGGAATTTATGCAAGAAATGTTGTATAATTTAAAAGTAATTAGGCCTCCTGATGGTAAAACTATTGAATAAACAGTTTATGTGCAAGGTGTGGAAGAAAAGTAAAATATACTTTTGGAAAAAGGATTTAAGGAGGCATAAGAATGTGGATTTTTACCTACAATTAAAAGGTTAAAAAATTTTGTTTTAAAGGCTTAAGCAAGCTTTAAAATGTCAATTGTAAATGAAATTCCGTGTCTAAACCCATTGGCTAAAGTTAAAGGGGTGTCATCCAGTCTTTCTGTGAACTGGACATTAAAATAAAAGCAAAACAGGTTTTCTTAAAGCACTAACCTGCTCTTTAACAAAATTATAAAAGTTAAAGAGTCTATAAAATCTTACCTTATGGTCAGACGTTAAATTGGATAAATACGTCTGTAAGGTTTTATTAAAATTGAGTTTAACATTAGTAACACACTAATATAAAGGTGAAATTTAGCTTATTTGGTATAAAAATCATACAAGAAGCATTGTCAAATATAAAATGGTGTTTGGCTTTCTTTGGTATAAAAGCTAATGAAAATAGATGCTAAAGAAAATTTCTCAGTAAGAAGGCACACAGATTAGAAAGTCCACTGCTGATGTCGCCACATTTAAAACAAAAGGTCAATTTCTTAGAAATTATATACTTGGTTTATCTTCCACTTTCCTTTCCCTCAAAATTAGAAGTCTTTTGGCACAGGTACCAACCCTAGAATTTCCAATAAACCAGCACCAGTCTGAAGATCATGTTCTCATCAAAGGGTAGAAAGAAGACAAATTTGAGCCAGCCTGGGAAGGACCCTACCTTGTGCTGCTAACCACCGAGACTGCTGTTTGTACAGCGGAAAGGAGATGGACTCATCACAGCCAAGTCAAGAAAGTGCTGCCCCTTTCAGAGTCATGGGCCACAGTCCCAAGGGAAAACCTTACCAAACTAAAGCTAAGAAAAATGTAACTCTCTTTCATCTATTTTATTACTCTTTCTTCTTTCCTTGCTCTATTGCTGACCATCTAGTTATTAACATTACCAAGTCAATTTTGCCTCAAACTATTGCATTTGATATTTGCCTTGTTGTACCCTGTGGGGACTTGCCAAGTCAAAGACATTTCTCTGCTTAAGAAAAGTACCTCTGTACCCCCGACTCTCCTCAGACTGGGCATTAGTGAATTGGGACCATTTAATCCAGGAAGATTTCGATAAAGATCCCAGTGTCAACCAGGAATCTTGCTGCCCCGATGTAGAACTTTTATGCCGTAGTTGGTCCAACCTTCTGTGGACTACTAAAGAGCAAGAATGGACTGCCCCAACCGGTTTTTGTAATTTCCTAAAACCATACATTCATTTTACCAGAAAGACAGCCCATCCCCCACAACTCTCAGCTAAACCAGTACAATCCTACACAGGTTATTATCACAAAACCTCAAAGTTCTTCCCCTTTTCTAGGCCACTTCCCTTCTTTAAGACGGTTTTATGGTATAGGGGCTGAGGTTTCAGGGACAGACCCTATTGGATTCTTTGAAATGTGTTTATTTGATCCCCTACTGCCTGCACCTTCCTCTAAGCATTCTTCCAAAACCTCTCACAACGGAACAATTGCTTCTCCTCCATCCAATGTTAAGACCAAGATAGCTATTGTAGAAGTTAAAGACTTAAAACAAACTTTGGCAATTAAGACAGGATACCAAGATGCAAATGCCTGGTTGGAACGGATCAAATATTCCATATACAGGTTAAACAAAAGTAATTGTTATGCTTGTGTTCATGGGAGGCCAGAGGCCCAGATTGTCCCTTTTCCACTAGGGTGGTCCTCCAGTTGACTGGGCGTGGGCTGTATGGTAGCTCTTTTTCAGGATTCTACAGCCTGGAGTAACAAGTCATGCCAAGCTCTCTCTCTGCTATATCTCGAAGTCTGGCACCTTGCGGGTCAGCCCCAGAGGGCCATCCAGCTTCCGTCTCCCAACACTAAGTTCACTTTGTGTCTCTCACAACCAGCAGGAAACTTACTGTTCCTTGGAAACATGAAGGGATGCACTGAGCTTAAGAATTCTCAAGCGCTTATCAATCAGTCAGCCCTTGTTCATTCCTGAGCAGATGTGTGGTGGTATTGTGGTGGACCTTTACTGGACACTCTGCTGAATAACTAGAGTGGCACTTGTGCTTTAGTCCAATTGGCTATCCCTTCAACCTGGCATTTCATCAACCAGGGGAAGGAAAATAAGACATTGTAAAGCAAGAGAGCCCCTTATGGGTCTTTCGACTCTCACATCTATTTAAATGGAATTGGAGTCCCATGGGTAATACCAGACCAATTTAAAGCCCGAAATCAAATAGCTGCAGAATTTGAGTCAATATTCTGGTGGGTGACAATTAATAAAAATGTAAATTGGATAAACTACATCTACTACGACCAACAGCGATTTATTAACTATACTCGAGATGCTTAGTGTAGTTAATAAATTGCTTTTGGTTGTGGTAGATATATACATGCTGTTAAAGGAATAGCTGAGCAATTAGGGGCTGCTAGCCAGATGACTTAGGAAAATAGGATAGCCTTAGATATGTTATTAGCAGAAAGAGGAGGTGTTTGTGTCATGATTAAAACTCAATGTTGTACCTTCATCCCAAACAACACTGCCTCTGATGGAAGTATAACAAACACATTGTAAGGTCTGACTGCTCTGTCCAATGAGTTATCCAACAACTCACAGGTAAATGATCCCTTTACAGGATGGCTAGAAAAGTGATTCGGTAAATGGAAAAGTGTAATAGCCTCAATTCTTACCACCCTCACAGCCGTAATGGGTGTAATTATTCTTGTCAGGTGCTGTGTCATACCATGCATCCATGGGTTGGTGCGGAGGCTCATAGTGCAGAGGCACTTAGTAAAACCTCCCTTAACTATCCTCCATCTTACCTAGAGAAGATTCTTCTTTTGGAAAATCAAGGAGAACAGCTAAGCCAGGACATGTTAAAGAAGTTTGAAGAGAAAGAGCTGTAAGGAAAATGCAGGAGGAGAGAATTATTAGATATGAGTTCTAAATTTCTCTACAAAGAATCAACATGTAGTATGTACAATTCTTTGCCTCCTACTTTTAAACTTCCTCGTAAACCAACCTTTTTCAATCACCTGCTCTACCCTGACTCATTCCGATTACTGGCTCCGCCCTGACTCATTCTGATCACCTGCTCCACCCTTATCTGCTCACCCTGACTCCCGCTAAACCACTCATCCTGTCCCTCTCTTCAAATTAGCCAATTGGAATTAGTTTAGCCTGTGCAGTCTAACCCTAGCCAATAGGGGAACAACACAGCACCAGGGGCCAAGTGCCTCAGGAATAAGAACCCCTTCCCCTCCTTTGTCCAAGTGTGCGCTCACCATTGCTCCATCTGTAAGGGCACATCCTTCTATAGAAGTACATTGCTTTTCTGAGAATTAAAAAGAAAATTTCATATTGAAGTGCGATTTCTTTTGTGAAACCAAAACTTTATAACAATAGGTATGCACCCCTTGAAGTTTCCATTAAATCTTTTAACCAAGTTCATTTCCTCTCACCTGGAGACCATCAAGCTTCAGATGATCATGCAACAAAGGTTCTGGCAAGTTTCACGTGAAAACACCACCCCGGCCTTCAAGAAGCTACCCTGCCTCCACTAAACAGAGCAGGGTGAGAATTCTGTGATACCCAACAGGTTAGCCAGCATAAAGCAGTTACAGAGGAAAGGCCATCGGTCCCACTGCCTCCTGAAAAGATTTATAGGGATTACATCTCTCAGGGGGAAATGAGGTAGGAAAATATGGTCTGGAGACAGGGAATGCAGGGTAGATTAACACTTTAGCTATGACAGGAAATATCCTCTCCATAGGGCATACACTGAGTAAATTACTTTGTAACTTTACTTCATCCTCTTCATTTACATAGGGTGTACACCAAGTAACCAATGGAATCCTCTAGAAGGTGTTTGTGTAATGTAGCCCTTGAACCCGTATGGTTGGACCTGCCCCCACAGTGTGGAGTGTATTTTCATTTTCAATAACTTTCTGCTTTTGTTGCTTCATTCTTTCTTTGCTTTGTGCATTTTGTCCAATTCTTTAAGACACCAAGAACCTGGACACCCTCCACCAGTAACAGTATAACATAACCACATTTATTTAAGAACGTATTCCAATATCAAATGGCAAATTTCAACAATGCAAAAACCGCAATAACTTTTGCACCAACTCCTACTTGGCATTAATGGGAAGATATGTATGTATTTCTATAGACCAAGGAAACACGAAAGCTACAAGCAGTTGATTTTATGCCAGATGATCCAACATACAGTAAAGAAAGACAGTAAAATGAGAAGAAATAAGATTATAGCAAAAAAGTATTTGATTTGCATAAGATTTGACTTTTTAAGCCCACCAGTGACATTCTATAACTGTGGTGCAAGATTCTAAATTAATGTCTTTTATCTGAGTCTTTGATTGCACCTGGATTTTCAGTTTCATCTCCGATATAGAAGGAGAATGCAAATTGTAACTGATGTCTTTAAAAAAAAGAAGAAGAAAAGAAGAAGAAGAAAGAAGAAAGAAGGACGAAGGAAGAAGAAAACCAGATAAGCTGAAAATCCATTACTTGGATAAAATAGTAAGTTGAGGTTGCAGGGAAAACATTCACACTAAAATCTGGAAGGACAGGTAAATCTAAAGAGACACAACCAAGATGTATGTACGTGGAACAGAAGCTGGGATCATACCTTGGTAAAATACTTTCATTGTAATTTTTACAAATTGCTAGACACTGAATGTAGAGTGGAAAAACTTCTGGGAGCTACAGTCTTGGGAGACCCACAAACTTGAGTTCTCACTGTGAAGATCAAAAGAAGGTTTCTGGGCTGGTTCTGTTGGGTGGTGGAGGTTGGGAGGGAGAGGGGCAGGCAATGGTGGGGGAAGAGAAACCACTGTGAAACATGTCCAGAACCTTCTCCATATCAAAGTCTAACTCTATAAGAAAAAGACTTTGCCAGAGCCTTATTCCTCTCACCTCTTCTTCTTCTAGCCCTCCTATTCATCTAAGTTACAGGGAGGTTGGGGGTGGGGGTGTGGCAGTATTAACAGGGGTCAGGGCTTGAAGGGTATACATTGAAAATAATACACATAGGGAAGCAAGTAGGAACAAGGGAAAAGAAAATAGTACCATTGGAAGAATACTTAGAAGGTCACAGCCCAGATACACAGACTCACTAAAACACAGATGTATAACCTGAAGATTATAAAATGCAAAGGGAAAAAAGAATGAACAAAACAAAACAGAACATACAAGAAATGTGGGGTGGGACACAATTGTTCATGCCTGTAATCCCAGCACTTCGAGAGTCTGAGACAGGAGAATCACTTGAGGCCAGAAGTTCAATAACAGCCTAGACAACATAGCAAGACCACGTCTCTACAAAAAATATAAACAAATAAAAAATAAATTAGCTCAGCATTGTGGTGCATGCCTGTTGTCTTAGCTACTCTTGAGGCTGAGGAGGGAGGATCTCTTGAGCTCAAGAGTTCAAGGCTGCAGTAAGCTATGATTGTAACACTGCACTCCAGCCTGGGTGACAAAGCGTGATCCTGTCTCAAGAAAAACAAAACAAAACAAACAAATGTGGAACTGTATAAAAATTTATAAAATAAATCTAATTTAGATACCAGAGGAGAAGAGAAAAAGAGAAAGGAGCAGAGAAAATACTTGAATTCTTATAGTAACAATGGTCAAGAATTTTCAAAAATTAATGACAGACATTAAACACAAATCCACAGAACTCAGAACACAAAACAGGATAAATACTGAACCTAGCCATATAATATTCAAATTGTATAAAACCAGAGAAGAGGAAAAATATTGACAGAACCCAGTTTGCAGCGGGATGATGAGATGAGTTTCAGATGAGAACTCTTCTGTAATTGTTACACTGTTCCTACAAAGGCACCTTATACTGTTCCTCTACAGGCCTCTCATCTGAAACCAGGCGTGTAAGAAGAGAATAACATGAAGTACTTAAAATATTGAAAAAAAAATCTAGATTTCAATAAGCAGTAAAATTGTCTTTTAAAATGAAAGAAAAAATAAATATTTTTTGAAAACAAAAATTGAGGTATTTATCACCAGCAGATGTGCCTTGCAAGCAATGTTCAAAGAAGTTCCTGAGGGAGAAGAAAATAATATAGGTCTGAAATTTGGATCCTCATAAAGAAAGGAAGAGTGTTGGACAAGGAATAAACGAAAATAAAATCTCTTATTTTCATATTCTTTATTGACCTAAAATATTACCATTTGCTTAAAGTAATAGTAGTAATGATGAATTGTATGACTATAGTCAATAGATAAGTGAAGCACATGAGAAAAATATCACAAAGAGTGGAATGGTAGAATTGGTAACACTCTGGTATAAGGTAGACACATGAGGCAATATAGTGTTATTTAAAGGTGGACTTATGTTAATTTTAAAAGTATATTGTAAACTCTAGGGAAACCACGAAAAATTCTTAAGTATAATTGACAGAACTAAAAGGAGAAATAGACAAATTTATTACAGTTGGAGTCTTCAAAGTTCCTTTTATCAGTAATAAACAGATCAAACAGACAGAAAATCAGTAGATAGATGGAGACAGAAAAAGAGAAGGGGAGAGAGACAGGGATAATATGCTATAGTGGCTGTACCACTTACTAGCTTTGCTTTAATAGTTATGTGATTTCCTATTATCTAAAGTTCAGTCTTGCTTTCATAAAATAGGAATCATAGCAGTACCTAATGATGTGTAGGGTCATCTGAGGGCTAAATAAAATATTCCGGGTAAACTACTTACCAGAGTGCTTGGCACATAGTAAATTTTCAATGAAATATAACATCAGTATTCATATAAAAGCAATTTATAAATTTAATCCTAAAAATAAATGTCATTAATAATTGCTAACCTAAAAGCAATTATAACATTTTTCTATTCTCTTTTCAGCTTTATGACATTAGACTATTCAAGTTGCTCTGCTAGGCCCTTTCCCAAGAAGAATTAAAACACATGAGAAGAAAATAAATAAATGAGACAAAATATGAATAACTAATACCTAAAATAGCTATTTGCCTTTAAGAACATGAAAAAAAAATTATTTTGAAATATTGTTTTGCTTTAGAGTACTAATATCAGAAAATTTCCAAATATAACCTTAAAATGAATTAATATGAATTGCAAGTAACCTTCAAAATGTATATCTTTGCATCTTATCAGGATAATAAATAACTATTATTTAGAATTTAAGGAAAGTATTCTTCACAATAATTTTTTAAATTAATTAATTTATTTATTTATTTATTTTTATTATACTTTAAGTTCGAGGGTACATGTGCATAACGTGCAGGTTTGTTACATATGTATACTTGTGCCATGTTGGTGTGCTGCACCCATCAACTCGTCAGCACCCATCAATTCATCATTTATATCATGTATAACTCCCCAATGCAATCCAGAA
>NW_016809129.1:3773146-3820986 GCF_001698545.2 Rhinopithecus bieti | reverse complement strand
CCCCCCCCCCCCCCCCCCCCAATAATTTAAAGAGGAATTTCTGTTGGATTTATTACTTAAACCCAAAATTTAACTGAAGTGTTTTTGAAAAATTTCTTAACACCATAAATTTTAGCCTAATTAAACCTCTCAAGGGGAAATACAAATAATACTTCAAGGAAAATGGTATCTCTTCTTAGCTTGAATATTTATTTTCAGAAGTTTGCTTACAGTATGAAAAGGTAAGACAATGTTATGTGTCAAGCAAATGAACTTATACTTGAACACATTACTTATAGTTAAAACACAATATATATTATTTAAGCAATTGTAAACTTGTTTCAGTAAAATTTAATGAAGTTTTATTTTAAGATGCCAAAAATATTTAAACTGAATGTTTTTTAATTCTCTGCCTGAAAGTCAGACATATAATAGAAATAATGTAACAAGAGGAAATAAATATCAAATGTCACATTTGAATATTCACTTTGGATTAGTATCTTTCATAAATATATTTTTAAACTCATATAATTAATGAAATTTTCAAAATACATTTATTCCTTATTTTTATACTAAGTTGAGTAATGTACACTCACAACATAATGTTAACAAAGTAAGTGTATTTTGATAAAGACTACAGTAACCAAAAAATCTATTTTAGTAATGTCTGCAGTGCCTAAAGTTGGTATAAAAATCATTGGTTATTACTGCATCAATATAAGAATTGATAAGTTGTATTTATGATCAAGCTGTTAGAAATATATTGACTTAGGTCTTTTTCTCATAAATTCCTAGTAAATGTTCTTAAAAATAGCAAATTCCTTTTAGTTTCTCTAAAATTTAACACTTCAAATTATACATTTGCCTTTCATTTGCTGGCATCATGGTGTATAATTCCTTTTCACTTTCATTTAAAATCCTGACAGCCTCACCAGGATTCTTGCTCAAGATCAGAAATAAAAGGCTTAGAAAATCATTATATTGTCAGAGCCCACACAAAAGGTAAAATGGAGTGAGCTTGTTGTGAATGATGGAAATACCAGTGGGATATTTGTCTATGAACCAGAATTCTCAAAAAGTATCAAATATGATTTGTCCTTCAAAACCATTTTCTCTTTTGAGAGAAAAACAAACCAAATAAAGAGTTAGATAAGTTTGATCTTCACTAGTAAGTTAAAAGAACCCATTTCTATTATCTTCTATTTGAAGAAGTATAATAATACAATTGAATAGTTATATTTCTGAATAGACTGAAGGCCATACTTGAAATACGTGTTTCTCTCCAATGACCAATGCTTTGTTTGCTGGGTGAATGTCCTGAAACAAAGTCAAAATAAAATACAACTTTTACAACAAATAGAATTTTTAGAGTTCTATATTGGACACACAAAACCATACATATTAACAAGAACATAACAATAACAAAATAGTAACTTTTAGCTTCAAGTGGAATTTTGAGTAAAAGTACATTTTAAAATTTACTAGATATTATCAAATTATTTACCAAATTGTACCAGTTATACTCCCATTATCACGGTTTAGAAATCTGTGTTTCTCCATAATTCTACCAAAGCTTAATGTTAACAAATATTTTCACTTTTGCCTTTCTAGTGAGTGCAAAATAGTATCATTGCTTTATTTTGCATTTTCCAAATGTTCTAAATAATGATTGAACATTTATTCATAAAAAGTCACTCAGATTTTCTGTTACATATTTTTCTCATTTTTCTATTTTGTTGTTGAGTTTCTCATATTAATTATGAAATATTGTGTACTAGTCCTTTGTCAAATATAGTGTTGTAATTATTTTCTCTTAGTCTGCAGTTTTTCTATTAAGTTTTATTGTATCCTTCAGGAAAACATTTGTTAATATAGCCAAATTATTACAAATATTATTTTAGGATTGGAGACTTTGAGTCTTACTTAAGGAATGCTTCATTGCCATAATTACATATTTTATTTTAAAATTTTAAACTTTGTTTTCTCATATCTCTTTTATTCATCAGAAATTACTTTCAATATGTTCTGCATGAGGTAGAATTTTAATATGTTTTTCCACATGTAAGAGCATTATTTCCTGCCCCATTGAATAATACATTCTTTGTTCACTGATTTGCAATGCTTCCTAATTCATGGGATTGAAGTTCCATTTGTCCATGAGTCTGTTTCTGTAATTTTCATGAATTAAATTGTTCCAGTTAACCTTTCCCTGTGCCAGTACCAACCTGTGTGAATTGATAGAGCAAGAAGCAAATTCCTCCTCAAATTCTGGATATATTTTATTTGCCTCATTCAGTACCATGTTCCAGCTTTCTCCATCTTATTCTATGGTTTTTATACAAACTAATATTGGAATCTTACTTGGTAGACTTAGTTTTAGAATAGTTTTGAATTTACGGAAAAATTGAGCAGATAGTATACATTTCCCATGTACCTTTTTCCCTGCTCACAGTTTCACACATAATTAACATCTTACATTAGTGTGATACGTGTGTTACAATGAATGAATATCAATACATCATTATTAACTAAATTCATAGTTTACATTAAGATTAACTTTTTGTGTAGTAAAGCTCTATGGGTCTTGACAAATGCTTAAAGGCATGAGTTCGCATTACATTATCATACAGAATAGTTTAAATGTCCTAAAATCCTCTGCTTCGTCTATTCCTCCCTATACCTTTATATCACTAGCAACAATTGATCCTTTACTGTCTGTATAGTCTTGCCTTTTTCAGAATGTCATGTAGCTGGAATCATACAGTAGCCTTTACAGATAGGCTTCTATCATTTAGTAATGTACATTTAAGTTTCATAAATTTTTGGTGGCTTGATAATTTCTCTATATAGCTAAAAAATCCATTGTTTGGATGTACCATAGTCTGTTTATCTATTGAAAATTATTTTGGTTGTTTGAAGTTTGGGACAGTTATTAACAAAGGTATTATAAAGACTCTTATGCAGGCTTTGATGTGGATATGTTTTCAACTCAGGTAAATACCTAACAGAATGATTGATGGATCATAGGTAAGACTATACATAGCTTTGTAAGAAACTGCCAAACTCTCTTCTAAACGTGGCTGTATAATTTTGCATTCCCATTGACAATGAATGATAATTCATTTTGCTTAACATTTTTTGCCAGCATTGTATATTTTCAGTCTTGCTTAAAAAAAAAAAAAAAAAAAAAAAAATTTTAGCCATTCTAAGGGGTGTTTAGTATTATGGTGTCTCATTGTTATTTTAAATTGCAATTCTCTAATGGCATATGATACTGAGCATTTTTTTCATATGCTTATATGCCATCTCTGTCTGTTAGATATTTTGTTCATTTTTAATTAAATGGGGTCTTTTCTTGTTGTTGAGTTTTAAGAGTTCTTTGTATATTTTGAATATCACTCACTTATCAGCTATGTGTTTTGCAAATATTTTCTTCCAGTCTCTGGTATATATTTTTATTCTCTTAACAGTGGCTTGTGGAGTAGAATTTTAAAATTTTAATAAAGTTCAACCTACCAAATTTTTCTTCTGTAGATAGTGCTTCTGGTATTGTATCTAAAAAGTGATTACCAAATTCAGTCAACCAATACAGGTCCCCAAATTCAACCTAATTTTTTTCCATGTTATCCTCTAGAAGTTTTATGATGTTATATTTCACATTTAGGTCTATGATCCATTTTGAGTTAAATTTTGTGAAACATGTAACATCTGGTCTATCTTCACCGTTTTATATCTATTCTAGCACCATTTGGTGAAAAGACAGTCTTTCCTCCTTTGACTTGCCTTTACTCCATCCATGATGAGTTTGCTATATTTGGGTACATTTCTTCCTGGGCTCATAATTCTATTCCATTATCTACCTGTATAGTCTTTCATCACTATCACATTGTACTGATTCACACTGATAGCTTTATCGTAAATCTTGGGGTAATATTAGTTTTACCACTTTTTTATTGTATTAGCTATTCTGGATCTATAACATTTTCATATAAACTTTAGAGTCAATTTGTCAATATCTATACAATAACTTCTTTGTATTTTAATGAAAGTATAATGACTCTAAAATATAAAGTTGGAAATAACAGGTACTTTAACAATATTGTCTTCCTATCCAAAATATGGAATATTGTTCCATTTCTTTAGTTCTTTATAAACTTATTTTGTTAAGAGTTTTGTTGTTTTTCTCATAGATGTCATGCATATCTGGTTCAAATTACACCTAAGTATTTTAATTTTTTGGTGCTAATATAAAGGATATTGTGTTTTTAGTGTCAAATTCTGTTGTTCCCTGCTGGTATATAGGAAAACGATTGACTTTTGTATATTAACCTTGTATCCTATAATCTTGCTATAGTCACTTACTAGTTCCATGAAGTTTTTGTTGTTGATTCTTTGGCATTTTCTACATAGTATCTGAGAATATAGAAGTTTTATTTATTTCTTTTCAGTTGGTATACATTTTCTTTTCTTGTTTTACTGGACTATCTACAATGTTGACTAAGACTGCAGAGAGGGGGTGTCTTGCCTTATCCTAAAGGTGGAAATATTGTTTCCTGCCATTAAGTATGATGTTAACTGTAGACTTTTGTAAATTCTTTTAAAAATCATGGTTCTGAAGTTTCTCTCTATTCCTAGTTTACTTAGAATTTTTATTATACATGTATGTTGGAATTTATCAAACTCTTTTCTGCATCTATTGACATATGATTTTCTTCTTTAGCCTGTCGACATGATAAATTTCTTTAGTTGATTTTGAATGTTGAATATTTTTATACTTGTAATACATGCTGCCTTGTCATGTATAATTATTTTTGTACATGTTGGATTTGATCTGCTAATATTTTGTCAAAGATATTTGCACATATGTTCATAAGAGATTGGTCTGTTGTTTTGCTTTCTTTTAACAACACCCTTATTTAGTTTCAGTATTAGGATAATGTTTGCCTCATAGAATAATTTAAAATTATTCCATCTGCTTCTACTTTCTGGAAGAGTTGCCATGAATGGATATAATCTCTTCTTTAAATGTTTGGTAGAATTCGTCAGTGAAAACTTCTGGGCCTGATACTTTTATATTTATTGAATGTTATTTAAAGTATTCTGCTATAATTTTTTAGATATAGTTTCACATATAGTTTCATATTGACAGATTGTCAGGTATTTACCTATTCTTGCATGCCTAATTAAACTCTACATGATTATAACATGTCACGCTATTTGCTAGTATTTTTTCATCTAAGTACATTAAACTTTTTCTATAGTTATTTTCTTTATTAGCTTGTTATCTAGTTCTGATGTTAGTATTACAGAGCTTCATAAAGTTTGCACTCTACTTTTTCAAATTTTTGAAAAGTTTGTATAGAATAGATCTTATCAGTGCTTTGAAACTTTAGACATTTCACAAGTAAGACTGTCTGACTACAGTAACCAAAACAGCATGGTACTGGTAACAAAACAGATATATAAACCAAAGGAACAGAACAGAGACCTCAGAAATAACACCACACATCTACAACCATCAGATCTTTGACAAACCTGACAAAAATAAGCAATGGGGAAAGGATTCCCTATTTAATAAATGATGAGACTAGGCCCCTTCTTTTCACCTTATACAAAAATTAACTCAAGATGGATTAAAGACTTAAAGGTAAAACCTGGAACCATAAAATCCCTAGAAGAAAACCCAGGCAACACCATTCAGGACATAGGCATGGGCAAAGACTTCATGACTAAAACACCAAAAGCAATTGCAACAAAAGCCAAAATTGACAAATGGGATCTAATTCAACTAAAGAACTTCCACATAGCAAAAGAAACTATCATCAGAGTGAACAGGCAACCTACAGAATGGGAGAAAATTTTTGCAATCTATCCATCTGACAAAGGTCTAATATCCAGGATCCACGAGAAACTTAAAACAATTTACAAGAAAAAAACAAACAAACCCATCGAAATGTGGACAAAGAATGTGAACAGACACATCTCAAAACCACAATGAGATTCCATCTCATGCCGGTTAGAATGGTGATTACTGAAAAGTCAAGAAACAATAAATGCTGGCGAGGCTGTGGAGAAATAGGAACACTTTTACGCTGTTGGTGGGAGTGTAAATTACTTCAACCACTGTGGAAGACACTGTGTTGATACCTCCAGGATCTAGAACCAGAAATACCATTTGACCCAGCAATCCCATTACTAGTTATATACCCAAAGGATTATAAATCATTCTACTATAAACACACATGCACATGTATGTTTATTGCAGCATTATTTACAATGGCAAAGACTTGGAACCAAGCCAAATGCCCATCAATAATAGACTGGATAAAGAAAATGTGGCACATATACACCATGAAATACTATGTAGTCATTAAAAAGAAGGAGTTCATGTCCTTTACAGGGACATGGATGAAGTTGGAAATTATCATTCTCTGCTAACTAACACAGGAACAGAAAACCAAATACTACATGTTCTTACTCTTACGTGGGTGATGAACAATGAGAACACATAGACACAGAGAGGGGAATATCACACACCAGGGCCAGTCGTGGGGTGGAGGGTAAGGGGAGGGGGAGCATTAGGACAAATACCTAATGCATGCGGGGCTTAAAACCTAGATGATGGGTTGATAGGTACAGCACACCACCTTGGAACATGTATAACTATGTAACAAACCTGCAGGTTCTGCACATGTAACCCAGAAATTAAAATAATTTTTAAAAAGTTAAAAGTTTTAGTGCATTGGAATTTTATATCTATTTTTTGAAATAATTTTCATTATATATATTACTATATGAAATAATTCTTTACATAGAATTTCTCAAATTTATTGACATAAACTTTTTCATCGTACATAGATACACACACACACTCTTTATTGTGTCTTCAATTATATCTCCTTTTTTGAAGTTGTTCCACATATTAATGGATCATCCCATAAAATGGCCTTTTGGCTAAGATCTAGTGTGGCATCTGTTCTCATCAGTTTAACAAATTTTTGTTGTTATTACTTTATTTTCCTAATCAGCCTTGCTAAAGATTGTTCTATTATACTATCCTTTCTAAAGAATTTATCCCGGGTTTGGATGACCCTCAGGTACACATCATATATTTGTTTTATTATATTACATTTTATTAACCTCTGTTCTTATTATGCCCATTCTTCTATTTTTCTTTGGCTACATTTTTGTTCTTTTAAGTTGCCTATATTAGATTCTTAGTTCAAGAAATTTTAATTTGTTCTTGTTGAAAACACAAATGTCAATTATGACTAGAAATACTCCAAAGTTTTGTTATGTGAAATTAATGCACTCATTATCATTTAATTCTTTTGTGTGTATGTGTGTGTGTGTGAGACAGAGTTTCACTCTTGTTGCCCAGGCTGGAGTGCAATGGCAGAATCTAGGCTCACTGCAACATCCCCTCCTGGGTTCAAGTGATTTTCCTCCCTCAGCCTCCTAAGTATCTGGGACTACAGGCACCCACCACCACATCCAGCTAATTTTGTTTATTTTTAGTATAGTTGGGGTTTCGCCATAGTTGGCCGGGCTGGTCTTGAACTCCTGACCTCAGGTGATCTACCCACAACCGCCTCCCAAACTGCTGATATTACAGGAATGAACCACCACACCTGGCCCATTTAGTTCTATTTTTCAAATTATATTTACTTTTTTCCCTCAAAAGCCGGACCTTTCTTTTTTAGATAACTGCAAACTTTACAACATATAGTGTTTTCTCACTATATTTGTTATTGGTTCATGTCTCATTTAGCTGCAATATCTCAAGTAATACAGTCTGTAAAATATTTATTTTTGAAATGTCTAGAAACGTTGTAAAAGCACACGTTATTTATTTGTAAAGTATATGTTATTTGTATATAATATCATACATTTTCTATATTAGGCTTCAGATATTTACACATTTCTATTATACAAGCACTGCTCAAATCTTTATTTGTATTCTTGTTTTCTTTATCTCTTGTTTTTTTTTTTTTTTTTTTTTTTTTTTTTTTTTTTTTTTTTTTTGAGATGGAGTTTCACTCTTGTTGCCCAAGCTGGAGTGCAATGGTGCCATCTCGGCTCACAGCAACCTCTGCTTCCCGGGTTCAAACCATTCTTCTGCCTCAGCCTCCCAAGTAGCTGGAATTACAGGTACCTGCCACCATGACCAACTAATTTTTTGTATTTTTAGTAGAGATGGGGGTTTACCATGTTGGCCAAGCTGGTCTCGAACTCCCAAACTCAGGTGATCTGCCCACCTTGCCCTCCCAAAGTGTTGGAATTACAGACGTGAGCCACCACACCTGGCCTATCTCTTGATTTTTATTAAAAATTTATTAAAATCTCTCCATGACTCTGAAATTAACAATTTATTAATTTTTTCAGATTTGACTTTTAAATATCAAAAGCATGTAATTAGGTATAGTCAAGTTCACAAATGTTATGTCTTTTTTGTAGATTCTTCATTTGACTACTATGTTGTAATCTTTATCATCAATTTTGTCTTATATTAATATTGAAACATTGGAATTTTTGGCAATGCTTCCCCATCCTCCCACTACACAGACTCTTTGGATTTATTTTTCTTGTAATCAATTATCTTCTTAAACAGTTTTTTTCTGTAAGAGTCTATAAGTCAAAATTCACTTAGTGTTTTGTTACTCACAAATACATCTTCGTTGTTTCCACTCTTGGATGATAGCTTAACTCTCATAAAATACTTGGTTGTCTCTTTCCCCACATGCAGACAATATCATGGTAGAGTATTCTGCCATTCACTGTTAATGAGAAGAAAGTTTTCTAATTATAATTTTTTATAGATAATGTGATTTCTCTGTGATATGTTTTAACATTTTTATTTCACTTTTAGTATTTTACTATTATACTCTCATTTTTAAAGTATGGGTTCATATTTACTTGATTGGCTTGGTACACAAAATTTATTTGCTTTGTGGACTTACAATTCCTTCAATTATACAAGATTCTGAATTATCATCCATTTATGTATTCCTTTTTCTTCTTTTGCTCCTTTTTCTTCTGTAATTTCTCATGTACAGTGTATTTTTGCTCAAAATATTTGCTACTACCTGCTGTGGAAGGATTACTTATGCATCCTGCAATATATCAGGCTTATCTATCCATGTGACTTGCTTTATTCAATGAAATTTGAGTAAGATTGACAAGTGCCACATTTTAACCAGAAGTATTAAAAGTGATGACATGGTTTTATCATGCTTTTTATAGACATAAGATCAATAGTGTCTTACATATGAGTTAGTCTATCAGCTTGGATTGCTGAGCAAGGAAAACATGGACAAACTGATTCTCAATGCACATGTTCCGTGAATGATAACTCAATGTTTATTATTTTTATTGTGAATATTTCACAATACTTAGGTGTAAATTAGTTAAATCTGACTTGTAAACACCAATGAGACAAATGTTAAAATTTCTCAATCCATCCTCTTTTAAATCTTCCTCTCTGTATATATATTTTATCTTTTTTTCTTTAAAGAGTTCCTCATTAACTACTAATCTAATTTTTCAGTGAAAGTCCATATAACAAAGTGATGGCATACTTCAAAGAATTTAATTAAAGATATTTAATGGGTCAGGCATTTATAGAAACACGGAAATGTCTAAGGAAATTATTACGATATGGTGAAACACCCAGTGAAAAGTAATAGCAGGGAGGTCTTACTATCTTAGGCCTGAAGAGACAAGGGAAGGGATTGGTTTATTGGAATCAGTTAGTACTAAAGCTGTGAAAGAAAGAGAAGCCCATCAAAACTATAAGCCTAGTCACAGAGGAATGCAACCATTGCCAGACTCTTAGGAGACAGTGGAAGTACAGAAAAACAATGCCTACTCTTTCTATCCTAATGACTTCCAATCTACTGCCTAGCTTTCCCTGTGTCTGAACCCAAATCCAAGTGAAACTAAAACTCCAGATTATAGAATCCACAGAATTAATCCCTAAAAGCATAGAATATGAAAAAAAAAAGGGAGAAAATTTCTCTAGATTTGGGAGCATAGGGAAATAAATAGCACATTTTCCAATTTTTCTTATTGACCAAGTCCAATAAAGAAATTATTACATCTATTAACATTTTCATTTAATTTTCTTTTTTATTAGGTGACATTTTAGGTTATAAAGAACAAAAGCTGAATGTGCAGGATTAGAACATTGTTAAAAGGATAGTGGGTAGATGTCCAATTCGGCTATTACAAAATAATTCATGCTTAAATAACATTTCTGCCAAAACAACTATAAAAGCAATGTAAAATACATAAAACACCCGTTCAAATGCATTGTAGATCAGCCAACACAGTCATAATATGCTCCATATTCACTTTTGATTAGAAATTAAGAGTATTTGCCAATTGTAAGTCTAGGATAACAGAAAATTAACATAAAGCCCCAATCCACCTGTGTTGAAGAAACAGAGATTTGCAATCTAGTATTTCCAAGGGGCTGGAAATGGAGGGAAGGAAACTGCTGAAAACTGAACCCAAAATTTTGCATGAAAATTTTCTTCAGAAAGTTTGAATGCTGAAGATGCCCATAGGAAGGACACACTTCAAAAAACAAACTCTACAAACGACAAACACCAGAAAGCAGCAGCTGGGATGCTAAAGACCTGAGCGGAGGGTTTTTTTTTTTTATAGATGTAGAGCTCTGAGAAGACAGAAGTTTCTGTTCATGACCTACCAAGAGACTCTGGTGAAAGCTTAGGCTTTCAGATGAGGTCTTGGAAGGTTTATATTCTGGGAGCAAAGAAAAGCTGAAGTATACTAGCCATAACATAGGCTAAAACCTACTCTTGACAGTAATAATGACAACTTCAATAATAATTGTATGGTCTTAAAATGTTTTCTTATAAACTGTTGCTTGCAAGTAAGAATAAAGTCAGTAGTATCACTGTGGAAAAATCAGACAACACCTTAAGAGAATAATCTAAACTAATTCATCAGTGAGAGACAGATGGAAAATATGTGCCTTCATATGTGATATGCTGTGCAAGATGTAACATCATCAATGCAGTTTTTCAAGCAAGAATGCATCAAGAAAAAAACAAATCGGGAACTTTTATTAATAATGGTTGAAAGAGTTGTATTCTTCAACAATATTGTCACAAAAGGCAAAGTAAAATTGTAGAAATGTTCCATAATTTTAAAAGTTTAAATGTCATGATCACTAACTGGTTTCTCACCCTAGACTGGTACTTGTACTACAGGGAAGACATGACATTATAGAGTGAACTGACAAAATTAGAGTTGAAAGAATAAATAAAAGTATTATAAATAATGACAATGTACTGCATTTGTTAACTGTACTTTTAATAGGTAATATAATATCTCTATTCATAGGAAATAGACACTGGAGTATTTAGGGACAAAGGGCTATAACATATTTCTACCTTAAATGGTTCAAAAAATATGTATATATTATAGAGACAATGTGTATGCTTTAAATAATAAAATGAAATAAAATATTAACATTAAGTTATACTAAATAGAATACATAAGTGTTCTTTGAAGCATTTTAATTGTTAAACTTTCTTATAAGTTTGAAATCACTTCCAAAAGTTTTTAAAAATCAAATAATCTGATCTACGACAGCATTAAGAGGAGAGAAACCATAAGATTGATTAGGTGTAGAAAGGCTTTAGATAAAACTCAGCACCCATTAGAGATAAAAAGTGTCTGCATTCTGGGAGTAGAAGGGATATTGCTTGATCTGAAAAACTGTATTTACCAATCTCTACAGCTTACATCATATTCACAGGTGAACATACACTCCTCCTCTTAGATTAGGAAAAAGACAAGGATAACCACTGTCTCTACTTCTATTGAACTTTTTTTGTTTTTTTTGTTTTTGTTTTTGTTTTTTGAGATGTAGTTTTGCTCTTGTTGCCTAGGCTGGAGTGCAATGGCACAATCTTGGCTCATCGCAACATCGATTCCCCAGGTTCAAGCGATTCTCCTGCCTCAGCCTCCTGAGTAGTTGGGATTACAGGCATGCGCCACCATGCCTGGCTAATTTTGTGTTTTTAATAGAGAGGGGGTTTCTCCATGTTGGTCAGGCTGGTCTTGATCTCCCGACTTCAGGTGATCTGCCCGCCTAGACCTCCCAAAGTGCTGGGATTACAGGTGTGAGCCACCACGCCCAGCCTATTTAACATTTTACAAGAAGTCCTAGTTAAGAAAAATAAGAAGAATAGCAATTACACGTAAAGGTTGGTTAAAAAACCAAACCAAACAACAAAAAATGGTCCTAGTGCCCAGATCTTATCTTCAAAGGACAGGGTTCTTTGAAGAAATAATTGATTCTAGATCTGTGGAAGGGAAAAGTGAGGCTGGAACATCTTTTTGTCCAAAAATCAAGTGCTCAAAGACTAATAGTATCATGATACACGGAGATAGAAGCTGGCTTGAAGTAACTTCCACTCACCAAATTTGGGTCAATTTCAGAACCAAAATGGACAACGAAATCAATGGATAATAACACAATGAATCAAAACAAATACACATGGATGGACAGTGATACTGAAAAGAAGTGTTGTAACCGAGTGAGTTGAGCGGGTTATAGAGAAACGCCACACTCTGAGACGAATACAGTCCTCCATTAGTCGGCCACGGAGAGACGGCTAGCGCTCAAAATTCTCTCCGCCCTGAAGAAGGGGCTAGATTTTCTTTTATGCTTTGGTTTAGAAAGGGGAGAGGGAGAGTCTAGTTAAAACAATCTTACAGAAGTAAAGTAGGCAAAAAGTTAAAAGGATAAATGGTTACAAGAAAGCAAACAGTTCCAGGTGCAGGAGCTTTGAATCTATCACAAGGTGATAGACCAGGGGCTTTGGGCGTTATCAAACAGACACAAACGCGAGGGCTCTGGGTGCTATTAACTGGTGGAATTCCTGGGAACTGCGGATATAGCTTGCCACAGTATCTTATCAGTTAATTGCATTCTTGAATGCACTGGGAGTCAGCACAAATTAAGTCCTTGAGGAAGCGGGTGGGTAAGGGGCTGCAAGTCAAGGAGCCAAGATGGAGCCTGTCTGGCTCTCTCAGCTAAGGGAGAGGCAATTCAGGTTAAAACAAGGTAGGGTATCACAGAAGGACGAAAGGAAAAAAATATATGAGGTTGGAGTAAGCATATCCTAAGGAATGATAAAATCAGAAAGTCATTATTTGGCTGGGCACAGTGGCTCACGCCTGTAATCCCAGCACTCTGGGAGGGCGAGGCAGGTGGATCACGAAGTCAGGAGATCAAGACGCTAACACAGTGAAAACCCCTCTCGACTAAAAATACAAAAAATTAGCTGGGCGTGGTGGTGGGAGCCTGTAGTCCCAGCTACTCGGGAGGCTGAGGCAGGAGAATGGCGTGAACCTGGGAGGCAGAGCTTGCAGTGAGCCGAGATGGCGCCACTGCACTCCAGCCTGGGCGACAGGGCGAGACTCCGTCTCAAAAAAAGGAAAAAAGTCATTATTTTATATCTGCTAATACAGTTTTAATGATTCAGACAGGGTAATCGATAGAACTTAAAGCCATTGGTGGTGTGTTGGATAAAAAGATATTTACAAGATCTCAGCGTATCATTCACATGTTACTTATTAACTACCAAGGAGAAAATGTCCCTATACAATGAAGAGATCTGGGTGTGACTCCTTTTCTGAAAGATACATGCTGAAGCAATTAGAAGCAAAATGTGTTGATGTCTGCAGCACTTATTTTGAGAAAGTGGGGAATGTAGAGCAGGTGGATAGGATGTTACTGATTGATAAATGTCTATGATGAGTATTCAGGTGCTCATTTTCCTGTTCATTCAACGTTTTGAGCATCCAAAATTTTTCAAAGTAAAAGCCAAACGTTTAGAAAGTTAAAAGCAAACCTCTAAAATGATATATGTTTTTTTCTTTGAAAGCTGATTTCTCAAATAAATTTGACATGGTCCAAACTAATTATCAAAGCATGAATCTTTTTAAGGATATTATTAATTGAAATTAAAGGCTGTGATAGTAACTATTGAAAATGAAGTGACTAGATTATGAGCAAGTTTCTTTTTTCACAGGGTCTGATCCATATTATTTCAAGTGTTTTGCTCTTTTGATTAGAAACATCAAGGTTTTATTTAATTGTATAAATTATGCCCCTTGCTTTAGAAACTAACAAAATAAATGGGAAAAAATTAATTACAAAATTGTCGGAATCAACCGTTGAACAGCAGGATACACGCATCAAAAAATTAGCATTTTCATCTAATCATTCTAGAGACACCTGCTAATTTCAAATAGAGTCTATACACAGATATTATTTTCAAAGTATTTTTACACAAATTCTTAAATTTATATTGAGCCTTGTAACAACATATGGAATCAGTAAAGATTCTAAGAGAGACAATTGTTACCTCTCAACAAGAAATGAGGAGAGCTATGGCTTATTTACTCTGAATTCATATTCACAAAGAAGGTGGACACTTTGCAAAACAGATGTTATTTGCCTTATTTCTCATGTCTGGGAATGCTTCCAAAGCCTAAGGTATCTCAATTTGCTCAGAAAGAACTCATTTAGTGAAGTCTTGTAAGAATATACTTTTTCCTTCTTATCATTCCATTCTCACAAGCATGAAATAAAAATGCTTTTGTTATACTAAGAAATGTATGCAGTTTTCTGAATGTATTGTGAGGGTAGGGGTTGAATATTCCTGACAATCTCTCAAATATTCCTCTCCCTATTATGTAACCTACAAAAAGAGATTTATCGCTTTTTTGTATTCACAATGTCTGGCATTGTATGAGGTTCTTAGTAAACATGTGTTATTAAAAATGAATTCTATTCATGAAATATTTTTTCTAATAGGCTGTATCTCCTTTCAAGGTCCTTATGAGCAACATTACTCTCTGATTAAGTAATGATTACTTCAATTTCTCCTTCAACAAATATATATTGAAAGTATATTGCTTCTTACATTAGCCTGTCAGATCCTACATTAGCTCATGGATTTACAAACATTATTAAGACATGGTCCCTGCCCTGTAGGGGATCTTAAATCTAAAAAGTAGAGAAACATGAAAACAGATCTTGGAAACACAATTTAGGGCAATAGAGGAAATATCAGCCAAGAACCATGGGGCCAAAATAATTGGTGAGAATATGTTTGTCCTCATTTCAAATGTTAAGCTTCTTTTCCTTTGTATAAGAATTTATTAAGATAAGAGCAGGCAGTCACCTTAAACAGTCACCTTAAACTTAAACACCGTAAAGGTCACCTTTAAAAAATCTTAATATTTAGAGATAAGCCAATATATATTATCAAAGATAAGAAGTAAAGGCTGAGGAAAGTTAATGACAAAATAAGAATCTAGAAAAATGATTACTGCAATTCACCATTGAATAATCTATACTTATTTCAATATCCTAATTTTTTTGTTTCTGTCAAATACAATCTATTCATAGGAATTTCTGTTAAAAAATGTATTTGACGGCCGGGCGCGGTGGCTCAAGCCTGTAATCCCAGCACTTTGGGAGGCCGAGACGGGCGGGTCACGCGGGGTCAGGAGATCGGAGACATCCTGGCTAACATGGATGAAACCCCGTCTCTACTAAAAAATACAAAGGAAACTATCGGGCAGCCGCGGCACGCGCCCCTGGCGGCGCCTGTGCATTCCCAGCTACGTAGGGACGGGCGGAGGCAGGAGAATGGCGTAAACCCGGAGCCGGAGCTTGCCAGTGAGCGTAAGAGTCCGGGGCGCACAGTGCGACACCTGCCAGCCGGCGTGGAGCCGGCAGAGCCGAGACGTGCCGTCTCAAAAAAAAAAAAAAAAAAAAAAAAAAAAGTTTTTTTGACGACTTTTGAGTTCCTTGGATGTCTTGCATCGTTGCGTGAAGCTCAATCGTTTGTGTCTGTATTTTATCCAGTTATCAAATATTTAGTGAGTCAGTGTATAGTAGAGGAAAGATCTCTTATCATAAATGCCTGTTTAGGACTTCTGAAAATATCAAGTATTTTACTTACTGATCATACAGACCTACCTCTGATATAAGAGGAAGTGTGAATGTCACTTTTACATTTTTTTTTTTTTTTTTTTTTTTTTTTGAGACGGAGTCTTGGTTTGTTGCCAGGCTGGAGTGCAGTGACGCATCTCAACTCACTGCAGCCTCCGCCTCCTGGGTTCAAGCGATTCTCCTGCCTTAGCCTCCTGAGTAGCTGAGACTACAGGCACATGCCACTACACCTGGCTAATTTTTGTATTTTTTTACTAGAGACAGGGTTTCACCATGCTGGCCAGGATGGTCTCGACCTCCTGACCTCGTGATTAGACCACCTCGGCTTCCCAAAGTGCTGGGATTACAGGTGTGAGCCACCGTGCCTGGCCTCACTTTGACATTAACCAGGTACACAGAAAAGTACATTTAAATGCTTGGGTGAAAAGAAATTCTTTGTGCCGAAATCCTGGGTTGCAAGAGAAAGTCTTGTCATTACAAAACATCAAGACTTTCAGGAAAGAAAATCAATCTCTAGGTGTGCTTTGTTTGTTTGTTTGTTTGTTTTTTTGTTTGTTTTTTCTTTCTTTTCTTGTCTTAAGGAACGAGGTATCCATAGCTTGCCTGAGGATAATCCTTCAACTGTGTTTGAGATTCACAACCTGCTCTCTCAGGGGTTTTACTCTAATAGTTTCAACTGCCAGTCAAATACCAGTCATTGCCAAACCTACATCTCTAGCTCTGAATTTTTTTCTGGAACCAAGACCCATGCATTCATGTGTCCTATTTGACATTTCTAATTGTATATTCTAAAGTCACCTAAATTCAACATATTAGTTTGAGGAAGAATTTTTAGTTGCAAGAAACACCGCTGACTCTAGACAATTTAAATGTTCAATAAAATTTTTGAAATGGCTAGGGAACCTAAATTGAAACAAAATAGTTAAGAATGGTTACCAAAACTGTGATGTAAAATTATTTCAGTGAAGGAAACTTTGCCATCAAAACTGAGCAACACTATTGCAGTAAGAAAATGAATTTGCAGTTTCTACCACTATGACTATTACTGCTGTTACTGTTACTATTAATACTACCACTTCTGCTGCTGCTATTCCTACTACTCTTAGGAGTAATACTTCTACTACTTGAGAGAAGAAAGAAAAAGAAAGGGATCAATTCCACTGCTGGTTGCTTGTATTTCCGGCTGTAGAATCAAAGTTCCTTGCCAGAAATTATTGGAGCCAACATCACTTCTCTGTTTCCTGAACTATTTGAAACTAGGAAAATGTCAATTCCAACACCCAAAGTTTAATTCATTATCTCCCCTGCACTTTTCACTCCATTTCCTATTTTTCTAAATGCCATCACCTCCCAGCCACTCAATCTACAAACTTGAAAACCATCTTTGACTCCTCACATTTCCAATCTGTACTGGTCTCATATCTTAACTTTTTTAAGAAAAACGTCTATCAAATCTAACTTCTTTTTTTTTTTTTATAAGAAAACCCTGTTAGTATTTGAATTCGGGTTCTCAAAATGTTTCATTTTGGTTATTGTCACAATTTAATTAGCTTTCTTCCTGACTCTAGTTATTTTCCAGCAATTCATTCCTTACATGAATAGAATACTCTTTTAAAAATAAAAATATTTCTGGCTGGGTGCGGTGGCTCACGCCTGTAATCCCAGCACTTTGGGAGGCCAAGGTGGGCAGATCATAAAGTCAGGAGTTCAAGACCAGCCTGGCCAATATGGTGAAATCCCGTCTCTACTAAAAAAACACAAAAATTAGCCAGGTGTGGTGGTGCACACATGTAGTCTCAGCTTCTCAGGAGGCTGAGACAGGAGAATCGCTTGAACTCGGGAGGCGGAGGTTGCAGTGAGTCAAGACCATGCCATTGCACTCCAGCCTGGGTGACAAGAGTGAAACTCTGTCTCAAAAAAAATAAATAAGTAAATGAATAAATAAACAAATAAAAATATGTCCTAGTCTGTGACAGGTTATAATCCTTAAGTATCTCTACTAGCCTTACAGATAGAGAGTAAAATAACTAGGAAGTCTCCATTCAAAGCCATTACCATCTACCTTTTACTTGTCTCTCAATCCTGTCACTAACCTAGCTCATGCAAATCACCACCACCAACAATATCACTGTCATTATCATCATCATTACCATTATGGCTTATATTAGTTCAAAGCATATTGGAATTCATACAGTTCTATTATCAACATGTTTTTGCACGTGCTCTTCCACTGTTCCCTACTAAGTTTTATTCATCTTTCAAGTCTCATCTTAGATTTTACTTTCTCCAGAAGCCATATCTTAAAGCCAGCTTCCAATTACAAAACTGACTGCATTCGGTATCTTTTATTTCCAGAGCAGCAAGCACTTATTTTTATTTTCCTTTCCATCAGTTTCATGTATACAACCCTATGCCACGAGACTGTTAGCTTCTTGAAAGCTCAAACTGTGTCTTGATGGCCAAGACTCATGACTTAAGTCTGACATTATTTCTTAATGCTATTGTTTTCAAATCATGATATTCATAGGTCACAGAATGCTTGATGGGCCAAGATGTAAGCAAAATAAGGAATGCCTTATTTTGGGGATGTATTTAGGGGAATGATGTATTTAGGGGAAACATGCTGTGTAAATTAACTGTTATATAATATAAATATATTTTCATTTTTAAACAAGTTTGGGCATAGTATGAAGTAAATTACAAATTTGTATCTGTCAAACAATAAATGAGAATTTATTTCAATACTGAAGAGTCTGTGCCTATACAGTCTTATGGGGATACACTTCTCTCTGCTGTTGAGGGTTCTACATTGAAAAATTCAGATCATCCACATTGTCATCCCAGATTTTCTTCTCACCTTCTATTCTCCTAAATGGTGCATGTTCTTCTCATGTTCTTATTTTTATTATGCTCAGAAGAGTCTAGGGGTGAGGCAGTCTTCAGAGACTGGTGAAACATGGACTTCTAGAAAACATGGAAGTCCTTAAAGTAAAGCAATTTAATAAACTATAATTAAATACTTTATTTAATCTAATAAATATTCCTTTGAAATCAAAACATTAAAGATTTCTGTGATCTTCTGGAACATGATAGGAAATAAATCACTGTAAAAATGATTTGTAAAAGGCTACAAATGTTAAGATCATCACTGAAAAAGTTCATTTATGTCCTACAATTCTTAACAGTTCTTCCACTTGCCCAGGAAGATGATCAAAACAAAGAATAATGGAGGTTACCCAAGGAACTCAGGGGTGCAACTTGACCTAGGTTTCAGACATCCATAATACAACAACTTTGTTAATTTAAGAAAAATCAACATGTTTCCAATTATACTGCTGGGTTTACGAGACAAGATTTTAAAAAACTATTAGATGAGGCCAGGCGCGGTGGCTCAGCCTGTAATCCCAGCACTTGGGTAGTCTGAGGCGGGTGGATCACGAGGTCTGGCAATCGAGACCATCCTGGCTAACACAGTGAAACCCTGTCTCTACTAAAAATACAAAAATTTAGCCGGGCGTGGTGGCGGGCGCCTGTAGTCCCAGCTACTGCAGAGGCTGAGGCAGGAGAATGGCGTAAACGCGGGAGGCGGAGCTTGCAGTGAGCCCACATCGCGCCACTGCGCTCCAGCCTGGGCGACAGAGCGAGACTTCTCAAAACAACAACAACAACAAAAACTCTTAGATGACCTATAGAATATAAAGATTTTTTAAACATTAAATGAATTAAAGAATATCAGTGTTAATCATATTCTGAAATGAGTAGAATTAAGTAAATTCTCTTCCTTGTTTATCCAAAATATTATAGAAGTTATGTCATACAATTTTTGTCTATTTTGTTAAGTTACTATATTACTTAAAAAACACTCTATTTCAAATCCCTTGGACCCTTTTCTTCTCACCAAATTACTGCAAATACACTCTGAGCTTTGTTTCACTTATTAGAGCTTTAATAACATTGCTCTACTTCATTATTTTTTAAAATTGTCACAGAAATATTTTACAAATAAATATATTCAACAGATATTTGAATTATCCCTCAAATGTATTTGAACTTTAAACAGTGCAATAAAATAATTCTGAATTAAGACTTAGGTAGGTAGTCTGTATTTCATTTGCAACTAGGATAATATATTCCTTGTGAAACATAGTTTACAGTACCTGTGATTTCCTTTCTTGTACAACTTAATTTCGTAGAGTTAATAACTGATTCATTTTTCTCTTGCTCAATTTTCTATAAACCTATACCCAAATTCTCTAGCTGCCCTATCATATTCAGCGTAGATCTATCAAATTTATTTCCCCTGAATATTCAAACTCATCAGATAATTACTACTTTTATTTTTTCCTATTTAAATCTGGAAAAATTATTCTTAACACCTGCTGCATGTTTGTAATCCTGAGATTTCTCTTTACGGTTCTCTCGTGTTGGACTGCCTGTTCACTATTTCTTATTGTCTTCTTTCTTTGTTTACTTCTTTATTTATATATAGTACCCTTGTAAGTATTTGCATAGGTAGAAGAAAAGTACATATCAAAGTCCTTGAATGTCCACACCTTTATTTTAACATCACATTTGAGTAATCCCTTGTTTGGATCCAGTATTCTAGGTTGATATTAAGAATTTTGAAAACTTTGTCCATTATCTTTTAGTATGTAAATGTTATTTTTTAAAATACACAACATTTTTTATACTTTCTTAATATAAATTGTTTATTTTTTAAAGCAATTTATCATTAAAGCTTTTATCATGTCCACCATAATCCCTAGTGTTCTAAATATTCACAATTTTCTGGATTAATATAGGTTTTTCTCGAATTAAGATATTTTGTCAATAAAAACCATTTAAAACAAGAATCTCAAGAAGTGATGTAAGCAAGATGGTAGAATTGGAGTTTTCTACCATCATCCTCCCACAGCACAATGATTTTAACAGCCACTCACAGATGAGCATACCTTTGAGGGAGTCCAAGAGTCCAGCAGAGAAGTTCTACCACACCATGGGATCAAAAATATCCAAGAAGAGACACACTGGGTAGTATAAGAAAAATAATTCACTTTATCCATGTCACCTCACCCCAAGGCATCACAGTTCAGTACTGGACAGAGCACCTCTGTCCAGGATTTTTCTTATAAGAGAAAATGAGAACATAGAGAGTGATTGTCCAGCTGTTCTAGCTGTGTGAAGTCCTGCCCAAGAGGCCCACCTCTTTCTAACCACATCCAGAATCCAGAAGAGTGAGGAGATCAGCATAGCTGAATGGCTAGGAGAAGCTGTAAGCAAAGAAAAGAAGCAGAGACTAACAATAATAATGGCTTAAAACTTAACAAAGAGCCATGTAGCCTATTAAATTCTTTGTGGACTCCATCAGGAGGCCTTTCCATGAGTTGCTTGGAACACTTCTCCTGCAGACTCTCCCCAGAAACTGGCCCATAGGTGCCCCTGACACTTTGTGTGCTTCACCCTCTCCTTTGAAGTTAAGTTACTATCAGCTTAAAATAGACTGTTACGACTGTAAGATATCTTATGTAAGCCCCATGGCAACAACAAAACAAAAACTATATTAGATATGCAAAAGATAAATGGTAGTGGATCAAAGCATACCATAATAGAAAATCATAAGATCACAAGACAGCAAAAGAGGGAAAAATAAACAAAAGAACAACAGAAGAGACAGAAAACAATTTTTAAATGCCAGTGTAAAATGCTTACTTATCAATAATTATTTTAAATGCAAATAAACTCAATTCTCTTATCAAAAGACATAGAGTGGCTGAGTGAATGAAGAAAAATCAAGATCCAAAATATGTTGTTTACAAGAGACTAACTTTAGATTTAAGGACACATATAAGGTTATGTGAGATATGAAAAAAATAGCCCAGGTAAATCAAAACCAAAAGAGAGGAAGTTTGGCTACACTTATATCAAACAAAATAGACTGTAAGTCAAAAACTATAAAAAAACACAAGGTCATTATATAGTGATAAGATCAATTCATCAAGAGGATATATTAATTGTGAATATATATATATATATAATTATACAATATAATAATATGCATCCAACACGCATAACACCTAGATATATAAAACAAATATTTACAAATCAGAAGGGGAATAAATAGCAATATAATGATAACAGGGGAACTTCAATATCCCCATGTTCAACAATGAAAAGATAACACCAATAGAAAATCAACAAGGAAATACTGAATTTGAAATACATTTTAGACCAAATGGACCTAACAGACACATATAGAAAATTCCATCCAACAGAAGCAGAATACATATTCTTCTCAAACTTATGCAACATTCTTCAGGATAGATACGTTAGGCCATAAAAAAGTCATAAAAATTTATGAAGTTTGAATTTATATCAAATAGCTTTTCTGATCACAATGGTATGAAAATAGAAATCAGTAACAGGGAAAATAATTTTTAAAATGCACAAATGCGTGGAAATTAAACAACACACTTCTGAATAACCAATGTGTCAGAGGAGTCAAAAGAAGAATCAGAAAATATTTTGAGACAAATGAAAATGAAAACACAACATACCAAAACTTATGGGATGCAGTAAAAGCTATTCTAAAGGGAAAGTATGTAGTAACAAATGTCTACATACAGAACAATGAAAGAGCTCTAATAAACAACCTACCTCTCTACTTCATAGAACTAGACAAGGAAAAGCGAAATAGTCCAGGTTAGCAGAAGAAAGAAAATAACAAACATCAGAGCAGGAATAAATGAAAGAGAGGAGACAAGAAAAACAATAGAAAAGACCAACAAAAAAAAAAAGTGTTGGATTTTTGAAAAGATAAACAAAATTGATCAATCTTTAACTACACTAAGAAAAAAGTAAGATAACTCAAATAAAATCAAAAATAAGAGAAATTACAACTGATATCACAGAAATGCAAAGAATCATGAGACTACTATTAATAATTAGATACAAAAAATTGGATACGCTAGAAAATATGGATAAATCCCTAGACACATACAACCTACCAAGATTTAATCTTGAAGAAGCAGAAAATCTGAATAGATCAATAACAAGTTAAGAGATTAAACCACCAGTCAACAATCTCCTAACAAAGAAAAGCCCAGGACAAGATGGTTTCACTCACAAATTCTACTAAATGTTTTAAAAAGAATTAAGACCTGTCCTTCTCAAAATACTTTCAAAAAATTGGAAGAGGAGGGGACATTTTGAAAATAATTTTACTAATCCAACTTTACCCTTATAACAAAGCCAATAAGGATACTGCAATATAAGAAAATTATAGGCCAATATCCCTAATGAACATAGATGCAAAAATCCTCAATAAAATATTAGCAAATTGAATACAAAAGCACATCAAAAGGGCCATACATCATGAACAAGTGAGATTCATCCCCGGGATTCAAGGATAGTTCAACATACGCAAATCAACAAATGTGATACACAGCATTAACAAAATGGAGGATAAAAACTATGTAATTCTCTCAAACGATAAATAAAAAGCATTTCACAAAATTCAACATCATTTCATGATCAAAACTTTTAACAAATTACAAGTTAAAGATATGTGTACTTCAGTGTAATAAAGGCTATATATGACAAACTCACTGCCAACATTCTACTCAGCAGTGAAAAGCTAAAATCTTTTCCCCTAAGATCCTGAATGTGAAAAGGATGCCTACTCTTTCCACTTTCATTCAGCCTAATACCGGAAGTCCCAGATACAGCAATTAGGCAAAAATAAGAAATGAAATAAAATACATCCAAATCAGAAAGAAATAATGTAAATTGTCCCCATTTGCAGATATCATTATCTTATATACAGAAAACCATACAGACTCTACCAGAAAACCTATTAGAACTAATGAAGAAATTTAGTAAAGTTATATTATAGTATACTAAATCAATGTACAAAATTTAGTTGTGTTTCTATGTAGTAACAACAAACTATACAAAAATAAAATTAAGAAAATGTTGTTTACATAGCATCAACAAGAATGAAGAGCTTACGAATAAGTTTAAACATGGAGGTGAAAGAGTTGTACATTAAAAATGATAAGACATTAATGAAGGAAATTGAAGAAAACACACATAAATAGAAAGATATCCTATGTTCGTAAATTGGAAGAATTAATACTATTAAAATGCTCATACTGCCCAAAGTTATTTACGGATTCAGTGTAATTTGTATTAAAATTTCAATGGCATTTTTCAAAGAAATAGAAAAAAAAATCTAACGTTTGTATGGAACCACCAAAGACCCTGAACACCTAAGGCGATATTGACAAATAAGAGCAAAGCTGGATCTTCACATTCTCTGATTTCAAATAATATTACAAAGCTATAGTAATCAACAAAGTATGGTACTGGCATAAAAACAGGCACATAGAGAAATGGAACAGATTACAATGCTCAGAAATAAACTCACACATAAATAGGTGACTATCTTCGATAAAGGCACCAAGAATACCGAATGAGGAATGGATAGTCTCTTTGATAAGTATGTTGGAAAACTGGATGTCCACAAACGGTTTTGGATCCTTATCTTATATTAAATACAGAAAGCAACTCAAATGTTGTAGTTAAGTCTTCAAGAAGACCTAAATATATGAATTAATACCATAAAACTCCTAGAAGAAAATGTAGCGGAAAACCCACGAAATCGGTCATGACAATAAATTTTTTGAATATGCCATCAAAAACAAGTCAACAAAAGCAAAAATAAACAAGTGACCTACATCAAGTTACTATTGGATGAAAACAGCAAAGAAAACAACCAACAAATTGCAAAAGTAACTATGGAATGCAAAAAAATTATAAGCCATGCATCTGATAAGGGATTATATTTCAAATATGTAAAAATTTCATACAACTCAATGACAAAAAAAGCACAATTTAAAAAATGGACAAAAAACCTGAATAGGCATTTTTCTAAAGAAGACGTATAAATGTCTAACAGGTATATGAAAATTTGCTCAGCATAACTAATCAGAGAAACGCAAATCGAACCCAAAAGTAAAAGATAAATGTTGGCAAGGATGTAAAGAAAAGGGATCACTGTACACTACTGGTGAAAAAGTAAACTAATATAGTCATTATGGAGGTCTCGAAAACATTAAAAATAAAACTACATTATGATTCAGCAATCTCACTACTGAGTATATATCCAATGGAACTAAAATTATGATTTTTCAGAGATATCTGAACTCCCCATGTTCACTGCAGCATTATGCACAATAGTCAAGATATGGAAACAACCTAAATGCCCACTGATATGTAAAGCATAAAGAAAATGTGATATATGGACACAATGAAATGCCATTCAGCCCTAAAACAGAAGGAAATAATGCTATTTGCTACAAAATGAATGAACCTGGAGGATATCGTGTCAGACATATAAAAAAAAATTGCATAATCTCACTTATACCTTAAAAATGTAGAATGGTGATTACCAGGGGCTGGGGTTGGGGAAAATACAAAGATCTTAGTCAAAGGGTACAAATTTTCACGTATGTGATGGATAAGTTCATCACATACGAACTTATATGTATGTAAGCATAGTTCATAATGAAATATAACGTGTAACACGTTGACAATGGTTAATAATAATATATTGTATACTTAAAATCCACTAAGAGAATAATTTTAAGTGTTCTCACCACAAAATGTGGGAGTTGACTATGTGATGTGATGAATATGTCAATTAGCTTGATTGTGGTAATCATTTCACAATTTATACAAAATCATCAAGTTGTACACATGAATACAATTTGTATTTGTCAATTATAATTAAATAAAGCTGGAAGAATTTTTTTTTAAAAATATACATACATACCTCCATATGTATGTAATTAAATGAGTAATAATAAACCAGAAATTCATGTTCCTCTTTTTAGGAATTTGTTCATTATTTTAATTCTTGGATAACATTTTCTTTTCATTGTTTTTGTTATCTTTTTCTAAAGTTGTTAAAACCAGAAATTGATCCACTATCTTATATTCTTTTCTTTTTTAAGATGGAGTCGCTCTGTCGCCCAGGCTGGAGTGCAGTTGCGCAATCTCGGCTCACTGCAAGCTCCGACTCCCGGGTTCACGCCATTCTCCTGCCTCAGCCTCCTGAGTGCCTGGGACTACAGGCACCCGCCACCTCGCCCGGCTAATTTTTTTGTATTTTTAGTAGAGACGGGGTTTCACCGTGTTAGCCAGGATGGTCTCGATCTCCTGACCTCGTGATCCGCCCGCCTCGGCCTCCCAAAGAGCTGGGATTACAGGCATGAGCCACCGCGCCCGGCCCTCTATCTTATATTCTTGTTTCTCTCTCTCCCTCGGTGTCTCTCCCGTGTGTGTGTGCCCCTGTGCACGCACACGTGCGCACGTATCTCTGTCTCTCTGTCTTTTTTTTTGTTGTTGTTCTACTTTCTTGGAAATTATCATTGACATTATCCTTTCAGCTTTCTATTAAATGTTACATTTCTGCTATCACATTTTTATTTCCAAAGCTTTTTTTTAAATCTTTTCTTTAATCCATTTCTTGCCAATATTACCCTGCTCTTCTTTGGATGATGCAATATTTTCTCTTATTCATTTGATATTATCAGTTGGAGACCTTTTGTCTTTGAAGTTCTTCTATTTTACGTATGTCGCTTCAAAATTTTTTCTTTTCTGAATTTTTGCATTCCAATCTTATGTTTTGCTTGTTTTGTGACATTAATGAATTTCCTTCTGAAACTTGTCTGTGTTTTCATCTTGAAGAGGGATAAAAAGATTGATTGGCGTGTATAGGGAAGTGACATTCCCATGATTGGCCTAGTTTAGAATTGGCAGATGGTGAGAGGAATTTTATGGGGCCACTTTTCCAAGGCAGGTTGAGGATAGATTGTTTTTCAGGACTAGTCAGTTTTTTCAGAGAAGGACCCCTCCATTTGCTGTCTGGGAGAGGACAAATAGAAAGGGGTTGACATGCATCCAGCTGCCTCTTCTCTGGCAGTAGAAATGTGATTACGGTATATCTGAGTGCTTGGTGTCTGAGGGTCCAGGAGTATATTCCATTCAATTTCTCCAAAGAAGAAATTTTGTGTCTCTGTGAATTGGGCGAAAGAGAAGCGAAGGAGAGCAAGAGAATGAGTGTTGCACAGGACATAGGTGTCATGGCCCATTTAGAAGAAGTATTCATCAGCTCTGAATTATAATTCTCTGTAAATCTGCTATCACACAAATAACACCTGCTTTTGTAATTATCTCCTCTCTGCATATACCACATACTTCTTCTCAAAACAGTTGCAGAAAAAAAAATTATTCTGAATTCTTCTTTCAACATTATCTTTACTTCCTTCACTGATATGCCTTTTCAATTGTCTCCTCTTCTTTTCTATCTAGGTGCAAATAGATTTCACGACAAATGCCACTCACAATGGATTGTAATGGCTGCTTGAAGGGCTAGGTAGAGAGGGGTCGTAAGGCTAATTCCAATTTAATAGAAAACAGTTCTGGGGTTGGTTAGTGATGTTCTCATAGGTCGAGGGAATGACAAGTCTCACACAAATACTGTGCGTTTGCTGATACTGATCTAAACCGTTCACTCCAGAACACAAACTCTTCTAAGTTTAAATTCTTCCTCATTTTTATAGCCTATTTCTGATGCCGATTTGTTTAACAACTTTCTTTATTAAAACATGTAAAGACATGACATTGCCTTATCTGTAAGACACAATCACATCTGTAAAATGTGGGAAAATACCTTCCCTACCTATTTTGTAAGTTATTTATGAAAATCAAATGAGATAATATGTTAAAAAGAGGCATCTAAATTTCCACCATCATAAATTATTAATACTTTTGGAAGGTATAGGAAGATAACCATCTTTACTTTTCACAAGGAAGTATCTAGGACAAAGATTTTCATAGAATGGACATACAATAAATGTTGATTGAATTGAATTGTTTTTTATAACTTGCTCTATAAATCCTTCTCTAATATTTTGACCTGGAGGTGGGGGAGTGGAGGAAAAGAGAGAGAGAGTGTGTTGGAGTGAATATTACTTCACTAGGCTCTAATCAATTAATTTTCATTTTGAAAAGTCACACATAATTGATAATGGTTTTTGGAATTTATCTTCTGCATATAATCTCCTGTTTCCTTGTTGGAAACGAATTGTGTCTGTCCCTATCTAACAAATTACAGAATAAAATGTGCTACACTGTGGACTTGTGATAAATAATAATTAATATTGATGAATTAACCTGATAAATCATTACCTAACTAGCATCCCACAGGACTATGAAATATGACTTGTTCTGAAGTCAAAAATAAAGGCTGCTAGTCCATTAATCCCTCTCACAACACGCTCACATACAGACATCATTTTTATCCATGTTGGGGTAAAATGGTTTTCAAAACCATTAACCTATTTGGCAGCGTTCCACTATGCCATTTGCCAGCATGTATACCTGATTTGTTTTCAAGCTAGGCTTATTCTACCAAGTTTATAGCATTTCTACCAGAACGCTTACCTTAGGGACTTAAGATACAATATTAAAATGATAAAACCATATTCCAACTCAGTGTTTCATTGTAAAGCAGAAAGTCACATGCATATTCAAACTAAATATGACTATATTCCTTGATTCTCTCCAGGTCAATTCTGCTCCACTTTCTGCATTTTCAAATCACTCATAATGAATCACACTTTATTCATCCATTCATGCAAGAAAGCTCCTAATCATTCTCACATTTTGCTTCTCCTTGACGACCATATTTAGTCATGTACTGAGCATACTCATTTTTACCTCCCATATGTGTTTGGCACTATTGTTCTCAACCCCACTGTTGCTGACTTCCTTCAGGTCATTATGTAGTTTTAGAAGACAATAGTCATAAACTCTCACCTGTTCTTCTTCTCCATTTCTTCTCTTCAAATGATTGTCAATGCTGCACCAAATTCATCTTTCAAAAACATAGGTAAAATAGGATCATGCTCCTACTTAAAAGCCCCTGACGAATGATCACTGCTCAGAATAAAAATGACACATACTTCATAATCTGGCCCTAATCTATTTTAACAACACCCATATCTCTTTTCCCTTTTCATAAAAAACAGTATTCCTGCCATATTAAATATTTCAGCACCTGGGTCTTTTACCCTGTCATTCCTTGGCATGAACAATATTCTTCTCTGTTCACTATGGAACATATGCTATTAATCCCTCAGAAGCTTCCAACTGGTAGCTGTTGAGCAGACACAGTCTGCAGATGCAACTTGTTTTTTTCAAAAGTACAATCAAAACTAAAATTTTATGTCTTTAGACATGCTTTTACTCTTCAGGGTCCTTAAATCTTTACTATTCCCAAGTACCTATTCTGTCCTGATTCTCACATTCATATTCCCTGTCAAGCTTCAACATGCCTCTGCTTCTTCAATTATATAAAGAGGATAGTGAGTGACCATATAATTTGCCTTAGAACAATGTCTAGCACACAGTAAGGCCAGTGGACATTAGGAATAATGATAATATCATTGTTGTTATGATTAAACACCCCCAAATGTATCTTCTTACTGAATAATTTCACATTTTACGTTGACCAACCTTCTCCATTTTCACAGCACTGTCCTAATTTTAGCACTGAAAGTCCAGCATGCAGAGAAATCCCTCAGTCTCTGGCAAACCAAGAAAGTTGTTCATCCTACTAATATCCTAAACAAGAACAATTATTTTCAGCCTTGGAATCGTTTTGTGCAGTATTCATGCTTCTTTTAATAGATCTTGTACATTTTTGGTGTTTGTTATCATTTGTCTGTGTGTTCCCCCAAGATCTAATTATTGACTCTGTGTGTGTGTGCACATCCTCGATTCATAAAGTAACAACTTAGTTTTAGAAAAAATATAACTAAATGAACTTCAGAAAAGAATTCAAATGTCAAATCATGAGTTGCTGGTCTGGAAAAATACAGATTTGTTGAAGGCATATTTACTTTTAATAGGAGGGCTTTGGTCAATAATTTGTTGATAGAATAGAGGAAGCAGAAATTTATCTGGGTATATGTTCCTGCTGTTGGTATGGATAAGTAAACCTGGATAGATCTATGAGTAGTGTAGCTGTTGCTTGAAATTTAGATTCTAGTTCCCAATATATTCAATTTTCCCTAGATATATGAGCCATACAGAAATTCTTATTCCCTCTGTATCATATATTATTTTCTTTACTCTGAAGAAACTGTTTAACTCTTCAAATGATCTATTCAAATTGTCAGATAATTTTCCATTGCTAATTAAGAAGTGCATTAGTTGCATGGTTAAAAAGATTACTTGGGAAAACATATATCTATGTATTTATAGCTTATAACTGTTAGGGATATGTATTAGTAAATAATAGACTAATCTATAAAACTCAATCTGTCAAAATTTATAAAATTAATGAAATAAAATTATTCTGAAGCTGAGAGACACAACAGTCATCTTTTTCTGCCACACTAGTAGAGGGTAGAAAAAATTTTTCTGTAAGACACAAGCCACAACTTTTTCTGAGGACAAGAAAATACAAGTCAATAGAGGGAGTTCTAGAGATTGACAATTGGGATATAAATCTGAATTACAGCTTACTGGCTATATAAACTTAAGAAAAATTACCTACCATCTTGGTAGCTCAGTTTACTCAGCTGTGAAATCTAGAAATGCCTATCTAGTTTTCTGTAAGTTAAATAAAATATTTCTTTTTTCTTTTTCTTTTTTCTTTTTTTTTTTTTGAGACCGAGTCTCTCTCTGTTGCCCCGGCTGGAGTGCAGTGGTGTGATCTCGGCTCACTGCAACTTCCACCTCCCGAGTCCAAGCAATTCTACTGCCTCAGCCTCCCGAGTAGCTGGGACTACGAGCCACCACAACCGGCTAACGTTTGTATTTTTAATAGAGATGGGGTTTCACCATGTGGGCCAGGATGGTCTCGAACTCCTAACCTCATGATCCACCTGTCTTGGCCTCCCAAAGTGCTGGGATTACAGAAGTGAGCCACTGTGCCTGGACTAAATAAAATATTTCTCATTAAGCATTAAGTACCATAAATATGATGCAGCATCATCTTGATGAGTTACAGTAGTTATTACATTTATTTCTTTTGAATTTGTATTTCTAATGGCTGCAGAGACGTTTCCATCCGAAAGTCACAAAGCGTGCAGTGTTTCTTTCCTTCTATCTGTTTCAAACATCTATCATTACATTGATGACATATATTTTCAGATCCAACATGAATAACCACTTTAAATTCTAATTGAACTGTTAGCTTTTTCAAATTTTCCTAAGTAGAATGAATTAGATACTAAGGAATAGTGGGGATTGAGAACACTGAGGAATACAAGCCTGTCCAAGGACATTCAAACTTAGTTTTGATTTTGGTTTTGAACTTGTTCCATCTAAAACAAGATAGATGTTTCAAATTGTACTTATTGAAATGGATGGAAATAATAGTGGTAATTGTAATCACATCATTTTTCAGATTAAAATTTATATTTATATTTATAAATGTTGTGGCTTTAGGGTTTTAATAAATTCCGTCTTTAGTTTCTCTCCTACATTTACAACTGACTAGAAGATGTACGCATGAGGGAGACAGATGAAGATCAAGATACAGCTTTCTAGACTGATGCATATAGTTTCCATGTATAGCTACAATGTGCTTAATAATCTCTCATTCCAGAATTTACTTACTCTCCCAAACTGTAGGCCTCATCCTTATACAGACAAAGCCTATCCAAGTCTGGGTTATCATATGACAAGAAAAGCAGATCACATTGTCTGTTCAATACCCACAGGGCACTAAGTTAATAACTCACTTCTATTCCCTTGGCATGAGAGAGTGAGAAAGTGTAAAAATATGAAGGCGTCCCATCCAAGCTTTTCCCTTTAGAAAACAGCATGGAAATTCTCTCACTTTTATGCATATATTAATGGCGGAAAAGCGCCTGTCCCTAATAACCTCTGTGGTATTATTTGAACATCAGATGATTCAAAAAGGATCTGTGCTTTTTTAGTAATACCAATAAGGTATGATTAAAGGAAATTACTAACCCAACCAAATAGCAATACGATTAATTACTAACATTAATTGTTATACTATCCTAATTAAGAAACAAAATAAGACAAAAGGAAGGTGACATGAATGATTTAAGGTTTCTAGAATATAAATAATATAAATACTCTGTGCTTACTATTACCTTAAAGAAAGTTCACACATCTTTTAGATTGTTCAAAAAATAATAGCAGTTTATTAACTGCCCATAATCATATCTTACTATCAGACAAAAATATATAAATTCAAAGCTTGCTGTTTGGGAGGATCTGAAAATGCAGTCCTAAAACTTCTGTCAAAGGCGAAATAGGAAATCAGGGAAAATGGGCGAGAAGAAGGGCTGGTTGTTCTTAAAGACGGATAATGAACACCTTCCTTGTGTGTAGTGTGGGTTTCTCATAAGTGCTGACATAGGAAAACACTCCAGGGATTTGGGGAAATCGGTGATCTAGTAAAATATGGTCTTTAGCTAAAGGTCAAATGAAATTGTACTGGAAACCTTGGGGATACTTTAAAGAGGGAGCTAAAGACAGGGGGCTGCTCATTAGAGCTTGTGCTTAAGTACCAGTTTCACTTTATCAGGGAAATTGTTCATTTGTCTGAAAATGTGACCTCTGTCAGTTTGCCAAGCAGGCTAGGCCCAGGGGTGATCTTAGGCTCACGTGAGCTTGCAGAAGTTAACGCTACCTGGGGACTACTTTCAAAGGACACTGCCAAGGTTAGCAGACTCAAAATCTGACCTTCCTCTTCTTCCTTTCCATTTATATCTGTTTGTAAAGTTCAAATAGTTCCTTTTATTTCCCCAAAAAAGAAAGCGCTTCAAATGCAATGAAATGATAAAAGATTCCAAAGGGATGCAGCTATAAAAGAGAAAGTGAAATAGAAATGTTTCATCTAGGAAAGCTGGTTATTTAGGGAAATATAATTCAGATGGCTAGGTAACAATTACCATATTTCTTAACCTAGATTACATTTAGCCTTAAAATTTTATGGCTACTACCTTTTAACCAGAAGCAAGTTTTATTGCTAATGGATTAATGAAGGAGGAGAGAAGCTTTTCAATAGAATGCTTGTTATCCGGATAAGCTAATAATTAGAAATTCTTCAAACCGCCCAAATATTTAGACCTTCTTATCACATATCACAATTAAGCTGCAACAGAAAAAGGAATTATGGGCCAGATTAAATGGCATGGATATATAATTATGAAAAAAATTGAATTTTAACAATCTGTGTTGAGCACCTATTGCATGCTGAGATTTCTGATGTCACTATATAAAATTATGCTTTTGAATCTATCTACTTGCTTATTATCAGTTCTTTCCTATAACTGTGTATGCTTCCAGAGGGAATGGACTTTGTCTTATTAACTGTTGTCTTACTGACATCTAGAGCAGCACTTAGTATAGTACCTGTTTGTATTATTTCTACATAGTACCTATTTATACTAGTTTACTCTTTCTTTAATGAATAAATACACATGACACAGATATTAATATACATTATCTCATTCAATCATGTTAACAACCATGTGAACTAGCTGTTTGAAAAGTAAAAATGTTGATTTTTATTCTCCTAGTTAATGAGTGATAAAAAATGTAACTGTGACTTCTAATTCTATGGGCTTCTCACTACAAATAGAAAACATTTTTATTTGTAATAGAAAAGGCACTTTTATTTATACTGCTAGCATAGAGCCCTCAACAATTTTCTTAGCATAATTAAAATTACTGCGTGTCAAGCACTTTACTGGGAATTCTGCACACATTAGTTTACATATGAGTGCGAAAAGTAAGACTGAACAGTAAGAAATGTTTAGTATTCCACTACTTTAAACTTGCATACATAGCAATTTCACATGGTTCTATATAATATTAACTCCATTTTCCAGGGAGTTATTGAATGTTACAGATATTCAATAAATTATACAAGGTCCAATACCAGTGAGCAATAAACTTAAGATCAAAATCAGCACTAAATTGCAAATACCATGTTCTTTCATTTGTTTCTCAAATATGATTTTGGCTGTGAAATCCTAGGGATGCTACAGTCAGGGCTAAACATGGCACAGTATTTTGGATATTCTCTTTCTTTTAAGATGAGCATGGATTTATGTAAAGTAACATGCAAAATGATATGACTACATGTCTATTTAAGGCAACAGAAGGCTTCAGAGACATTTTACACTGTATGGGATCACTCTATCAGGAATACTCTGTGAGGAAACTGTAAGAAGCAGAGTATACTCACTCCTGGAGCTTCCTTCCCTACCATCATTTTAGAGCAAATGCCCATGATGAGTTAGTCATTAAGCAACACAATTGTATAACCTACTGGGAACAAGAAAAAAAAAAGTTATTTTCTTTGGGAAAAGAAAAAACTACCTGTTATAAATGTCAATATGCAGTGATTTGCTTCAGATAGGGTAGCCAATGTTAAAGTAAACATTAAAATGTTTTCTAATTGTTGAGAAACAGATATAGATGGATGTGGTATATACTTAGGTAATATGTACTATTTTGGGAGATTAAGAAAGATTTTCTCTGTTTTTAATTGCATTCTATGTGCATTTTTTTCTTTCCCTCTCAAATTGTTTTTAATTGCCAAAAAACATATTTGCTGCATTTCTATTATGTTACACATCATTAAAATGAAAGAGTACTTCTGGAGAACTTTTAGTAATCTAAGAGGTAGTTTTTAATATCTGGTTGTTATTTAGGAATTTATGAAATCTCCAAATACCTTTTGATTTTTCATTTAAACAGTAAATGAAAAAGATTCAGAGATACAAAGTATATGAAAGTTACCCAAGAAGACACTGCTACAGAGAAACCGTGCAGTGACCCAGCTGTTATTTATATAAGTAATTATCTCAACTGATTTTCAATGAAAAGTGTTGCTTTTCAATTAGAATTCTGAATGACATCATATAAATTATTTAATGAACTGATTATCAAGAGTATAGTCATCACATACTGCTTGCTGAGTAGCTTAATTTTCTTAAAATAACAGATATTCTCTACAGACACACAAAACATCTCTGACTCTTTGACCTCTGGGGTTTTTTGTGTTGTTTGGTTTTGGTTTTTGTTTGTTGTCTTAAATTCTTATTTAATAAGCAAAGGATTATGCTGAAGAAAATTAATTTAGATGTAATTATATGTTTAACTGATTCCTCTACTGGTACTCAAATTTCTATTTGCCTCTTATTAAAGCAGTAAGAAAATGTCCACGCAGAAGTAACTATTCACACTAGCACTTCATTGGAATTGTATTAAGAAGTAATAAAGAGGGCAGCAATAGTGTTTGTTTTTAAGTGGATTATAATGTTATATAATGTGACTGAGGATAACTTCTATAATTCTTAATAGGGATAGGCAGATGAGTTTATTTTTTTCCCTTAAGAAGAAAAAAAATTAAAGTCATGATTAGACTAAGATTTGAAAGGAGATAAATAGTACTAAGAAAGACCCAGTGCTTGCACTACTTCACCAGCTGGAGCTAATTGTATTAGTTATGGTAATAGTGCCCTCCAGAGGAATTTTGCAGGAATTTGAAAGGCTAAGAAGAAACAGGGAAATAAAAGGCTGTGGACGTGATGAATTGAAATACAAGCTTTAAAAAGTAAATTAACATTTTAATTGTATGTAGATATTAATGTATCCTTTTGTTTAAATTTGATGCTAAAAGCTGACACTATATCTATGACTACAAATATCAACAAACATACAGTTTTTAATATTTTAGGCCATCTGTGAATACTTACATATTATATTCTTAATATAATCTGAAATGTTATCCCTTTAAAAGGATATTTAGCTCGAGAAAACAGTAAAAGACTGAGATTCAAGAATTCAAAACCATGATCTTCTTACTTTTCCTTGTTGGTATTCATTTGGCGAGTTCTTCCGAGTTTAGTGTAAGTAAATTGTAATTTTTTATTAGTATCCCAGAAATGAGGTAACATTATAAATTGCCATCATCAATTATTAGAAGTAAATTGAGACCTGGCGCAGTGGCTCACGCCTGTAATCCCAGCGCTTTGGGAGGCCATGACAGGCGGATTATGAGGTCAGGAGATCAAGACCATGGTGAAACCCCATCTCTACTAAAAAAAAAAAAACAAAAAAATTAGCCTGGCGTGGTGGCGGGCGCCTGTAGTCTCAGCTACCGGAGGCTGAGGCAAGAGAATGGCATGAACTGGTGAGACGGAGGAGCTTGCAGTGAGCCAAGATCGCGCCACTGCACTCCAGCCTGAGCGACAGAGCGAGACTCCGTCTCATAAATAAATAAGTAAATTGAATTGGGAAAACCCAAAGCACTAATTATGGATTGCAAGGCAAAATTATTATAGCACCACAAAGCATCAACAGGTTAAAAATAGATAATGAGTACAGGAAAAGGAAAATATGAGGCCTCCTTATCTTTGTCATTTAAATATTTAAACTTTTTTAATTTTAGAGAATGCATAATGACTGTTTCACATGATAATTTATTGTTATTATCATCAAAACTGCTTTTGCTATTTTATCATGCTAGGCACTGAGGCAAATTCTGGGAAAAGGGAATTCATATTTTAATGATTTGATGGATTTTATCTCACATGCCAGCATGGTTTTCTGCATTTGAAGTCTTGGGGATAAAGCAGATTGGCAAAAGCATTTGCCCTCAAGAATTTACTAAAATAACTGTAAAGAGCTGAAACTTTTATCTTCAAATATGATACCAAAGTTTTCTTAGAGAAGAACCATGTTGGCATGGAAAATACTTCATTCAGCTGCTTGGTGTAGGGGTGATGGCAAACATGAAAACTGATCATATTTAAGAAGCTCTACATGAGAAAAGGGAAATTTTTTCTCTTTTTTGCTCCTTAGAAAGAAAAGGGAAGCCGGGTTCGGTGGCTCCTGCCTGTAATCCCAGCACTTTGGGAGGCCGAGGCGGGTGGATTGCCTGAGCTCGGGAATTGGAAACCAGCCTGGGCAGCNTGCTTTTGCTATTTTATCATGCTAGGCACTGAGGCAAATTCTGGGAAAAGGGAATTCATATTTTAATGATTTGATGGATTTTTATCTCACATGCCAGCATGGTTTTCTGCATTTGAAGTCTTGGGGGATAAAGCAGATTGGCAAAAAGCATTTGCCCTCAAGAATTTACTAAAATAACTGTAAAGAGCTGAAACTTTTATCTTCAAATATGATACCAAAGTTTTTCTTAGAGAAGAACCATGTTGGCATGGAAAAATACTTCATTCAGCTGCTTGGTGTAGGGGTGATGGCAAACATGAAAACTGATCATATTTAAGAAGCTCTACATGAGAAAAAGGGAAATTTTTTCTCTTTTTTGCTCCTTAGAAAGAAAAGGGAAGCCGGGTTCGGTGGCTCCTGCCTGTAATCCCAGCACTTTGGGAGGCCGAGGCGGGTGGATTGCCTGAGCTCGGGAATTGGAAACCAGCCTGGGCAGCATGGTGAAACCCCGTTTCTACGAAAAATACAAAAAAAAAAAAAAAAAAAAAAAAAAAAAAAATTAACTGGGCGTGGTGGCGGGCGCCTGTAGTCCCAGCTACTCGGGAGACTGAGGCAGGAGAATCACTTGAACCTGGGAGGCAGAAGTTTCAGTGAGCCGAGATCGCGCCACTGCACTCCAGCCGGGCGACAGACTCTGTCTCAAAAAAAAAAAAAAAAAAAAAAAAAAAAAAAAAAGAAAGAAAAAAAGAAAAGAAAGAAAGGGAAGGGAAAAAAGATACTGGAAACAAAAGAAACAGAAAAGTGGATTGCCACTGCTACTCCATCAAATGGGGGAGCAGCAGAAATCATCAATGCTGAGGAAGTGCCCAAAGCGCCCCCAGAGGTTGCAGCAATATGAATTCTCCTTCTGATACTAAAATATTATTAAGTAAAGAAATTATTTATTTAATATTTCAGGTGTGAAGATAATAAGTAATTTATATAGCACATACCAGTGGGTACACTGCCCAAGAATAACAAACATTACCATAATTGCCATATTTGTTTTATATGTATCTTTTATGTAAAAAAAGACATATTTTGTGTATCTCTTTTATGTAAAAATAAACAAATAAATAAATAAATAAATAGTTAGACTGGCACTTTGGGAGGTCAAGGTGGGCGAACTACTTGAGCCCAGGAGTTCAAGACCAGCCTGGGCAACAAAGCAAGACCCCATCTCTACAAAACACTTGTAAAACAGCCGGATGTGGTGGTGCACACATGTAGTCCCAGCAACTCAGGAAGCTGAATGAGGAGGATCACTTAAGCCCGGGAAGTTGAGGCTGCAGTGAGCTATGATTGTGCCACCACACTCCTATTTGGGTGACAGAGCAAGATCCTATTTCTAAATAATTAATTAAATAAAGTTACAGCAGATTCTCATATTCTTCCCTCATTCTGCTTCCGAGTGGAAACCGCTATTCTGAAGTCAGTGTGTAAATCCCTGTAAATATTTTTTACACTTTGTATATGATTATATTCATATGTACATATGTGTACGTATATGTAACTCAAAAAATTGTGCTTAATGATCAGAATTCATATACTTGTTATACTATGAAGATATTTTACTTTTTCACTCAATATTATTTTCTTATTTTTTTGATATGTAAAGATCTAGTTCATTAATTTGCAGTTGCTCTTTAGTGCCTGATCTTATGAGTAAGCCATGATATATTTATCCCTTATATTGGCATACTGTTAGCCATTTATTGCTTTTTAATGTTACAAATGAATTGCAATGAATCCTTCAATATATCCTCAAACATCTTTGAGAAAGTTGTCAAGGTAGTTATCTAAAACATAATAATTTTACATTTAGATAACTACCTTGGCAACTTTCTTTTCCATATTAATTATCATACCATCAAAGTATAATGACAGCTATTCCAATTATTATCATTTACTTTTTTTCTTGTCATGTATCATTGGCTAGTACCTTCAGTGCAATGTTGAATAGAAATAGTGTTAGTAGTTCTCCTCTTTAATTCATTATGACTGTAATTGTTTTAAATATCTTTGACCAAGAATCGTATTTGTTAGGTATTTCTGTTTATATTTTACTGATATTTCTTTCTTTCTAGTTCTGTTAGATAATTTGTATTAGGAGGAGAATGTTCTCATTCATTCTAAGTTTACTAAGACTTTTATCTTGAATTAGTGTAAAATTTTAATTTTAAAATATTTTCATATACTGAGAGAGTCATATGCTTTTTTTCTTCGAGTGTTAAAATGTAAAGAAATCTTAATATTTCCAATGGTAAAACATTCTTGGGTTAAAACTTATTATTCCTTATGAGATACTACCTGTTTTCTCTTTGAAATACTATATTTAGGATTTTGTTTTATGTTCAAAATTTAAACTATAATTTTCCTTTGTCTTTGTTGGTTTGTTTTGGCAAACCAAGTTATAATAACCTCACAAAATAATTGGTCAGTTTCCACCATTTTCCACTCTGCATAAGTTTATATGCAATAAAGTATTTGTTCCTTCAATGTTTTGTATAGCTTATAAATGAATTTTTTAAAAAAACTTCTGCTCTATGTTGGAAGCCTTTGATCATGCTGGTTTTCATGATTTTGTTGATTAAATATTCTATATCCTAATCTTTGTTTTCTTTAGCAGTTTTTAAAGGATTGGGTTAAAAACTTCAAAATCTTAAAATATTATTGCATATTTTTAGTGTCTCATTTGAATTACTGTAACTTTTGTTCCACAGATTTTGAGTTTATATTACCAGGTTCATTAAGATTTAGGATAGATATTCCCTTCTGTTGAAAATTTGCTGCATCTCTAGAATATCCATATTTACTAATAATATTCTTTTTGCCTTTGGTTCATTTTTCTGTCATATTAATATAAACATCTCAATTTTCTTTTGATAATAAGTATCACCTGATATACATTTTATATAAATTCTAAAACTTCTCTTTTAATTTTCAATATGTTTTCAATATGTTCAATATTTTATATTGTTTACATATCATATAGTATATTTCTTTACTATTTTGTCTCCCATTCTGGAAATTGAGTTTCCTGGGGAAAGAAATTTTTATTTGATTCATTGTTTACTAAAAGTGTCTAGAACAATGCTTGGCATATAGAAGATTCTCAAAAGATACCATGAATAAATTTTTCATAATGTATTTCACAAATTGCATTTAACCAGATAGCTTTATATTTTAATTCAAACTCAGGGTCATTTTTTTTTAATTTGGAAGGTATTTTATTTGTTATTTGTTATAATTATCAAAAATGTGTACTTATTTCTACATGTTATATGTGCAATATTTGCCATAATTTTTAAAACACTTTTTATCCATTCTTTTTCTTTCTTCTCCCATTTTACCTGATTTATTTTTCTTTCCTTTTCTTCCATTGTTATTAATGTGTAATAATTTACATACTTATGGGGTACATGTGAATGTTTGTTACTTGCAAAGAATATATAATGACCAAGTCAGGGGCATAGGTGTATCCATCACCTTGAGTGTTTTGCAGTTTTATGTTGGTATTATTTTAAGACCTCCCTTCTAGTTACTTTGAAATATGCATAATATCATTGCTAAGGATAGTGACCCTAGTCTGCCATCAAACATTTGAACTCATTTCTTCTAACTGTATGTTTCTACCCATAACCAACCTCTCTTCATCCCACATATATCCCCCAAACTTCATACTTCCGTAATCTATTGTTCTATTCTCTATCTCCATGAGATCACATTCTTTAGCTCCCACATGTCAATAAGAATATGTAGCATATGTCTTTCTGTGCCTGGTTTATTTCTTTTAACATAATGACCTCCACTTCCATACATAATTGCTTCAAGTGACATTTTATTTTTTATGGCTGTGTAGTATTCCATGGTATATACCTATCACATTTTCTTTATGGATTCACTGTGGAATCCATAAACTGATGGAATCAACATATTCACTGATGGACACTTAGGATGATGTCTATATATTTGCTATCGTGAATAGTGATGCAATAAACATGCAACTGCAGGTATCCGTTTGATATACTTATTTCTTTTCCTTTAGATAGATACCTGGTAGTGGAATTCTTGGGTCATATGGTAGTCCTATTTTAAGTTTTTTGAGAAATTGTCAACTGTTCCCCACAGTGGTTATACTGATTTAAATTCCCACCATCAATATATATAAGGTTCATTTTTTTCTACATCTTTGCCAGTATCTGTTGTTTTTGTCTTTTTAATATTAACCATTCTAACTGAGATGATACCTCATTGTGGTTTTGATTTGCATTATTTTTATGTTAGTGATGTTAAGAATTTTTTAATATACCTGTGGCCATTGTATGTCTCCTTCTGAGAAATATCTATTCACGTGCTTTGCCACCCTGTTAATGTGATTATTTGTGTTTTTACTGTTGAGATGTTTGAGTTCCTTATATATTCTGGATATTAGTCCCCTGATGGATGAGTAATTTGAAATTATTTTCTCTCATTTTTTAGGTTGTCTCCTCACTCTGATGATTGTTTCATTTGTTGTGCAGAAAATGTTTCATTTGAGATAGTCTCATTTGTCTATTTTTGTTATTATTGCCTGTACTGTTGAGGTATTAGCCAACCTCATTGGTTGTCTAGACCAATCTCCTAAAGCAATTCACCTATATTTTATTCTAGTAGTTTTACAGTTTCTGGTCTTACATTTAAGTTTTTTATTCCATCTTGAGTTGACTTTTTATATAATGAGAGAAATAAGGGTCAATTATCATTCTTCTCTGTATGTGATTATCCAGTTTTTCCAACACCATTTATTGAAGAGACTGACCTTTCCCCAACATATGTTCTCAGTGGCTTTGTGCAGACAAGTTGGTTGTAAATCCATGGAATTATTTCTGGTTTCTCTATTCTGTTCCACTGGTCTGTATGTCTGTTTTAATGCCAAGACTATGCTGTTTCCATTACCACAGCTTTGTAGCATATTTTGAAGTCAGGTAGTGTGATGTCACAACCTTTCTTCTTTTTGCTCAGGATCGCTTTGGCTATTCAGGATCTTTTTTAGTTTCATACAAATTTTAGGATAGTTTTTCTGTTTCAGTGAACAATGATGTTTGAATTTTGATAGAAATTGTATTAAATCTGCAAATCGCTTTGAGTAGTATAGTCATTTTAACAATATTCTGATCCATGAACATGAGGTGAATTTCCATTTGTTTGTGTCCTCTTCAATTTANATGAATAAATTTTCATAATGTATTTCACAAATTGCATTTAACCAGATAGCTTTATATTTTAATTCAAACTCAGGGTCATTTTTTTTTAATTTGGAAGGTATTTTATTTGTTATTTGTTATAATTATCAAAATGTGTACTTATTTCTACATGTTATATGTGCAATATTTGCCATAATTTTAAAACACTTTTATCCATTCTTTTCTTTCTTCTCCCATTTTACCTGATTTATTTTCTTTCCTTTTCTTCCATTGTTATTAATGTGTAATAATTTACATACTTATGGGGTACATGTGAATGTTTGTTACTTGCAAAGAATATATAATGACCAAGTCAGGGGCATAGGTGTATCCATCACCTTGAGTGTTTTGCAGTTTTATGTTGGTATTATTTTAAGACCTCCCTTCTAGTTACTTTGAAATATGCATAATATCATTGCTAAGGATAGTGACCCTAGTCTGCCATCAAACATTTGAACTCATTTCTTCTAACTGTATGTTTCTACCCATAACCAACCTCTCTTCATCCCACATATATCCCCAAACTTCATACTTCCGTAATCTATTGTTCTATTCTCTATCTCCATGAGATCACATTCTTTAGCTCCCACATGTCAATAAGAATATGTAGCATATGTCTTTCTGTGCCTGGTTTATTTCTTTTAACATAATGACCTCCACTTCCATACATAATTGCTTCAAGTGACATTTTATTTTTTATGGCTGTGTAGTATTCCATGGTATATACCTATCACATTTTCTTTATGGATTCACTGTGGAATCCATAAACTGATGGAATCAACATATTCACTGATGGACACTTAGGATGATGTCTATATATTTGCTATCGTGAATAGTGATGCAATAAACATGCAACTGCAGGTATCCGTTTGATATACTTATTTCTTTTCCTTTAGATAGATACCTGGTAGTGGAATTCTTGGGTCATATGGTAGTCCTATTTTAAGTTTTTTGAGAAATTGTCAACTGTTCCCCACAGTGGTTATACTGATTTAAATTCCCACCATCAATATATATAAGGTTCATTTTTTTCTACATCTTTGCCAGTATCTGTTGTTTTGTCTTTTAATATTAACCATTCTAACTGAGATGATACCTCATTGTGGTTTTGATTTGCATTATTTTATGTTAGTGATGTTAAGAATTTTTTAATATACCTGTGGCCATTGTATGTCTCCTTCTGAGAAATATCTATTCACGTGCTTTGCCACCCTGTTAATGTGATTATTTGTGTTTTACTGTTGAGATGTTTGAGTTCCTTATATATTCTGGATATTAGTCCCCTGATGGATGAGTAATTTGAAATTATTTTCTCTCATTTTTTAGGTTGTCTCCTCACTCTGATGATTGTTTCATTTGTTGTGCAGAAAATGTTTCATTTGAGATAGTCTCATTTGTCTATTTTGTTATTATTGCCTGTACTGTTGAGGTATTAGCCAACCTCATTGGTTGTCTAGACCAATCTCCTAAAGCAATTCACCTATATTTTATTCTAGTAGTTTTACAGTTTCTGGTCTTACATTTAAGTTTTTTATTCCATCTTGAGTTGACTTTTATATAATGAGAGAAATAAGGGTCAATTATCATTCTTCTCTGTATGTGATTATCCAGTTTTCCAACACCATTTATTGAAGAGACTGACCTTTCCCCAACATATGTTCTCAGTGGCTTTGTGCAGACAAGTTGGTTGTAAATCCATGGAATTATTTCTGGTTTCTCTATTCTGTTCCACTGGTCTGTATGTCTGTTTTAATGCCAAGACTATGCTGTTTCCATTACCACAGCTTTGTAGCATATTTTGAAGTCAGGTAGTGTGATGTCACAACCTTTCTTCTTTTGCTCAGGATCGCTTTGGCTATTCAGGATCTTTTTTAGTTTCATACAAATTTTAGGATAGTTTTCTGTTTCAGTGAACAATGATGTTTGAATTTTGATAGAAATTGTATTAAATCTGCAAATCGCTTTGAGTAGTATAGTCATTTTAACAATATTCTGATCCATGAACATGAGGTGAATTTCCATTTGTTTGTGTCCTCTTCAATTTATTTTATCAGTGTTTTGTAGTTTTCCTTGGACAGATCTTACATCACCTTGATTAAATTTATTTCTAGGTTGTTTTTTTTTTCTTTTTTGTAGCTTTTGTAAATGGGATTGCCTTCTTGATTTCTTCTGCTGCTAGTTTGTCACTGGTGTATAGAAATGCTACTAATTTTTGTATGTTGATTTTGTATCCTGAAACTTTACTGAATCTTTTTATCAGTTCTAACAATTTTCAAGTGAGAATTTCTGTTTTTTGTAGATATAAGATTATATCATCTGTAAAGAGGGACTATTTGACTTCCGATTTGGAAGTCTTTTCTTTTCTTGCCTAATTGCTCTGGCTTAGACTGATAGTACTATGTTGAATAAGAGTGGTGAGAGCAGATACTCTTGTCCTGTTCCAATTCTTAGAGAAAAAGCTTTCAACTTTCCCTCATTCAGTATGATGTTGCCTGTGGGTTTGTCATCTACGGCCATTATTATTTTAAATTATGGTTCTTTTATGCCTAGTTTGTTGAGAATTTTTGCTATGAAGAGGTATTGAATTTTCTCAGATGTCTTTTTGCGTGTCTATTGAGATAATCATATGCTAATATTATGTGTCATATTGATTTATTTTTGTGTGTTGAATGAACCTGGGATAAATCTCACTTGATTATGATGTATTATATTTTGATATGCTGTTAGAATGGTTCTCTACTATTTTCTTGAGGACTTTTACATCTATGTTTATCAGAAATATTGGCCTATATTTTTCTTTTTTTGCTGTGTTCCTGCCTGGTTTTGTTATCAGGGTAATGCTGGCCTCATTAAATGAGTTGTTTTATAAACTGAATCTGTTTATCAGTTCTAAGAATTTTCAAGCAAAATTTCTGGTTTTCTAGATATAAGATTTTATTACCTGTAACAAGGGACTATTTGACTTCCAATTTGTATGCCTTTTCTTTTCTTGCCTAATTGCTCTGGCTTGGACTTACAGTACTATGTTGAATAAGAGTGGTCAGACTGGATACTCTTGATCCATTTCTTAGAGAAAAGCTTTCAACTTTCCCTCATTCAGTATGAGTATGAGGGTAATGTTGGTCTCATGGAATGAGTTATGGAGAGTTTCTTCCTCTTAAATTTTTTGAAGTAATTTGAGGTAGGTTGGTTTTAGTTCTTCTTTATATATTTGCTGGGATTCCACAGTGAGTCCATTCAGTACTTGGCTTTTCTTTTTTCTTTCTTTTTTTTTTTTTTTTTTTTTATTACTAATTCAATCTAGCTACTTATGGGTCTGTTCAGTTGTTCTACTTCTTCCTGATTCAATCTTGTTATATTGTATGTGTTCAGAAATTTATTCATTTCCTCTAGGCTATCTAGGTTGTTAGTATATAGTTGCTCATATAGCTTCTGATGATCCTTTGTATTTCTGTGGCATCAATTATAATGTCTCCTTTTACATTTCTGGTTTTGTTTATCTGGGTCTTTTCTCGGTTAGTCTAGTTAGTAGTTAACCAATTTTATTTATCTTTTCAAAGAGACAACTTATGATTTTATTAGTCCTTGTATTTTTTTAAGTTTTAATTTTATTTATTTCTGCTTTGATATTTATTATTTCTTTCATTCTGCTAATTTGGGGTTTGGTTTCTTCTTGCTTTTCTAGTTCCTTGAGGTGCATTGTTAGATTGCTTATTTAAAATGTTTTCTTTAATGTAGATATTTATTGCTATAAACTTCCCTCTTAGCCTGCTTTTGCTGGGTCCCACAAGATACGGTATGCTGTTTTTTTCAGTTTCATTTGCTTCAAAAAAATGTTCTTAATGGTCACTTGGGAATATGTAATTTAATTTCTACATATTTGTATAGTTTCTAAAGTACTTCTTGGGACTGATTTCTAATTTTATTCCATTGTAGTCTGAGAAATTATTTGATATAATTTTGATTTTTTAAAGCTATGTTGAGACTTCTTTGTGGCCAAAAAAAGTGGTCAGTCCTGGAGAATGTTCCATGTGTGGATGAGAAGAATGTGTATTTTGCAGCTGTTAGATAAAATGTTCTGTGAATGTCTGTTAGGAGATCTTCTTTATAGATAACTAGATGCTTTTCTTTTGCTGCTTTTAGAATTTTCTCTTTGTCATTAACTTTAGATAATTTGACTATAACGTGCCATGGAGAAGACCTTTCCACACTGTATCTAGTTTGGGATCACTGGACCGCCTATATCTGGAGATCTAAATTTTTTACTAGACTTGAGAAGTTTTCTTCTATTTTTTAAAAAAGGTTTTCAAACTCATTTATTCTGTCGTCACCTTTTGGAAATAGCAATAATTTCTACATTTGGTCACGTTGTGGTATCCCATATATCCAAAAGACTGTTCATTCTTCTTATTTTTTCTTTATTTTTGCCTTACTGGGCTATTTCTTTTTCTTTCTTTCTTTCTTTCTTTTTTTTTTAAATTATACTTTAAGTTCTGGGATACATGGGCAGAAGATGCAGGTTTGTTACATAGGTAAACATGTGCCATGGTGGTTTGCTGCACCCATCAACCCATCATCTGTATTAGGTATTTTTCCTAAGGCTATCCCTCCCCTTAACCCCAAACTCCTAACAGGCCCAGGTGTGTGATGTTCCCTTCCCTGTGTCCATGTGTTCTCATTGTTCAACTCCTACTTATGAGTGAGAACATGCAGTGTTTGGTTTTCTGTTCCAGTGTTAGTGTGATGAGAATGATGGTTTATAGCTTCATCCATGTCCCTGCAAATAACATGAACTCATTCTTTTTTATGACTGCATAGTATTCCACAGTGTATATGTGCCACATTTTCTTTATCTAGTCTTCCATTGATGGGCATTTGGGTTGGTTCCAAGTCTTTGCTGTTGCAAATAGTGCTGCAATAAACAAATGTGTGCATGTGTCGTTATAGTAGAATAATTTATAATCTATAATTTGGGTATATACCCAGTAATGGGATTGCTGGGTCAAATGGTATTTCTGTTTCTAGAACCTTGAGGTATTGCCACGCTGTCTTCCACAATGGTTGAACTAATTTACACTCCTACCAACAGTTTAAATGCATTCCTATTTCTTCACATTCCCTCCAGCATCTGTTGTTTCCTGACTTTTTAATGATCGCCATTCTAACTGGCGTGAGATGGTATCTCATCACGGTATTTGAATTTCTCTAACGACCAGTGATGATGAGGCTCTTTTACATGTTTGTTGGCTGCATAAACGTCTTCATTTAAGAAGTGTCTGTTCATATCCTTTGCCCAATTTTATGGGTTTGTTTGTTTTTTTCTTGTAAATTTGTTTAAGATTCTTGTAGATTCTGGATATTAGCCCTTTGTCAGATGGATAGATTGCAAAAATTTTCTTCCATTCTTTAGGTTGCCTGTTCACTCAGATGATAGTTTCTTTTGCTGTGCAGAAGTTCCCATTTGTCAATTTTAGCTTTTGTTGCAATTGCTTTTTTCTTTCCTTCCTTCCTTCCTTCCTTCCTTCCTTCCTTCCTTCCTTCCTTCCTTCCTTCCTTCCTTCCTTCCTTCCTTC
>NW_016809129.1:3751994-3771528 GCF_001698545.2 Rhinopithecus bieti | reverse complement strand
GCATTGAATCTATAAATTACTTTGGGCAGTATAGCCATTTTCATGATATTGATTCTTCCTATCCATGAGCATGAAATGTTTTTCCTGTTGTTGTGTCCTTTCTTACTTCCCTGAGCAGTAATTTGTACTTCTCCTTGAAGAGGTCCTTCACATCCCTTGTAAGTTGTAGTCCTAGGTATTTTATTCTCTTTGTACCCATTGTGAATGGGAGTTCACTCATGATTTGACTCTGTGTTTGTCCATTATTGGTGTATAGGAATGTTTGTGATTTTTGCACATTGATTTTGTATCCTGAGACTTTGCTGAAGTTGCTTATCAGCTTAAGGAGATTTTGGACTGAGACAATGGGGTTTTCTAAATATACAATCATGTCATCTGCAAGCAGAGACAATTTGTCTTCCTCTCTTCCTATTTGAATACGCTTTTATTTCTTTCTCTTACCTGATTGCCCTGGCCAGAACTTCCAATACGATGTTGAATAGGAATGGTGAGAGAGGGCATTTTTGTCTTGTGCTGGTTTTCAAAGGGAATGCTTCCAGCTTTTGCCCATTCAGTATGATAATGGCTATGGGTTTGTCATAAATAGCTTTTATTATTTTGAGATATGTTCCATCAATGCCTAGTTTATTGAGTGTTTTTAGCATGATGGGGTGTTGAATTTTATCAAAGACCTTTTCTGCACCCATTGAGATAATCATATGGTTTTTGTCATTGGTTCTGTTTATATGATAGATTATGTTTATTGATTTGTGTATGTTGAACCAGCCTTGCATTCCAGGGATGAAGCTAACTTGATCATGGTGGATAAGCTTTTTGATATGCTGCTGGATTCGGTTCGCCAGTATTTTATTGAGGGTTTTTGCATCAATATTCATCAGGGATATTGGCCTGAAATTTTCTTTTTTTGTTTTGTCTTTGCCAAGTTTTGGTATCAAAATGATGCTGACCTCATAAAATGAGTTAGGGAGGAGTCCCTCTTTTTCTATTGATTGGAATAGTTTCAGAAGGAATGATACCAGCTCCTCTTTGTATCTCTGGTCGAATTCGGCAGTGAATCCATCTGGCCCTGGGCTTTTATTGGTTGTGGTAGGCTATTAATTACTGCCTCAATTTCAGGAGTTGTTATTGGTCTATTCAGGGATTCAACTTCTTCTTGGTTTAGTTTTGGGAGGTTGTATGTGTCCAGGAATTTATCCATTTCTTTTAGATTTTCTAGTTTATTTGCACAGAGGTGTTTATAGTATTTTCTGATGATAGTTTGTATTTCTGTGGGATCAGTGGTGATATCCCCTTTATCATTTTTTATTGTGTCTATTTGATTCTTCTCTCTTTTTTTCTTTATTAGTCTGGCTAATGGTCTATTTTTTAATCTTTTCAAAAAACCATCTCCTAGATTCATTTATTTTTTTGGAGGGTTTTTTGTGTCTCTATTTCCTTCAGTTCTGCTCTGATCTTAGTGATTTCTTGTCTTCTGCTAGCTTTAAATTTGTTTGCTCTTGCTTTTCTCTTCTTCTTCTTCTTCTTTTTTTTTTTTTTTTTTTTGGAAATGGAGTCTCACTCTGTTGCCCAGGCTGCAGTGCAGTGGTGCAATCTCAGCTCACTGCAACCTCTGCCTCCCAGGTTCATGCCATTCTCCTGCCTCAGCCTCCCGAGTAGCTAGGACTACAGGCACCCGCCACCACGCCCGGCTAATTTTTTGTATTCTTAATAGACACAGGGTTTCACTGTGTTAGCCAGAATAGTCTCAATCCCCTGACCTCGTGATCCATCCACCTCAGCCTCCCAAAGTGCTGGGATTACAGGTGTGAGCCACTGTGCCTGGCCTGCTCTTGCTTTTGTAGTTCTTTTAATTGTGATGTTACAGTGTCAATTTTAGATTTTTCCAGCTTTCTCATGTGGGCATTTAGTGCTACATTTAGTGCTACAAATTTCCCTCTAAACACTGCTTTAGCTGTGTCCCAGAGATTGTGTATTTGTTTTCATTGGTTTCAAAGAACTTATTCATTTCTCCCTTAATGTTGTTATTTACCCAGGAGTCATTCAGGAGCAGGTTGTTTAGTTTCCATGTAGTTGTGCAGTTTTGAGTGGGTTTCTTAATCCTGAGTTCTACTTTGATTGCACTGTGGTATGAGAGACTGTTTGCTATAATTTTTGTTCTTTTACATTAGCTGAGGAGTGTTTAATTCCAATTATATGGTCAATTTTAGAATAAGTGCTATGTAGTGCTGAGAAAAATGTATATTCTGTTGATTATGGTTGGAGAGATCTGTAGATGTCAATTAGATCCACTTGATCCAGAGCCGAGTTCAAGTCATGAAGGGAACTCAGAGACCGGTGCCGGCGTGGGTCCTCTGTATGCTGAGCGCCGGTCTCCTGGGTCCACTTTTTCTTTCTCTATACTTTTTCTCTGTGTCTCATTTCTTTTCTCAAGTCTCTCGTTCCACCTAACGAGAAACGCCCACAGGTGTGGAGGGGTAGGCCACCTCTTCATCCTTGTTAGTTTTCTGTCTCATTGATCTGTCTAATATTGACAGTGGAGTGTTAAAGTCTCCCACTATTACTGTGTGGAAGTCTAAGTCTCTCTGTAGGTCTCTTAGAATTTGCTTTATGAATCTGGGTGCTACTGTATTGGGTGCATATATATTTAGGATAGCTAGCTCTTCTTGTTGCATTGATCCCTTTACCATTATCTAATGCCCTTCTTTGTCCTTTTTAATCTTTGTTGGTTTAAAGTCTGTTTTATCAGAGACTAGGATTGCAACCCCCACTTTTCTTTTTTTTTTCTTTCCATTTGCTTGATAAATATTCCTCCATCCCTTTATTTTCACCATATGTGTGTCTTTGCAAGTGAAACGGATCTCTTGAATACAGCACACTGATTAGTCTTGACTCTATCCAATTTGCCAGTCTGTCTCTTTTAATTGGGGCATTTACATTTAAGGTTAATATTGTTATGTGTGAATTTGATCCTGTCATCAAGATGCTAGCTTTTTATTTTGCACATTAGATGATGCAGTTTCTTCATAATGTTGTTGGTCTTTATATGTTGATATGTTTTTGCAGTGGCTGGTACCAGTTGTTGCTTTCCATATTTTGTGCTTCCTTTAGGAACTCTTTCTTTTTTTTTTTTTCCTACTCTTTCAGGCTATTTCTTTCTTTTAAAAAAAAAAAAAAAAAATACACTTTAAGTTCTAGGGTACATGTGCACAATGTACAGGTTTGTTACATATGTATACATGTCCCATGTTTGTGTGTTGCATCCATTAAGTCATCATTTGCATTAGGTATATCTCCTAATGCTATCCCTCCCCCCACCCCACCCCACGACAGGCGTGTGTGATGTTCCCCATCCCGTGTCCAAGTGTTCTCATTGTTCAATTCCCACCTATAAGTGAGAACATTCGGTGTTTGGTTTTTTGTCCTTGTGATAGTTTGCTCAGAATGATGGTTTCCAGCTTCATCCATGTCCCTATGAAGGACATGAGCTTATCCTTTTTAATGGCTGCATAGTATTCCATGGTGTATATGTGCCACATTTTTTTTTCTTAATCCAGTCTATCATTGATGGACATTTGGGTTGGTTCCAAGTCTTTGCTATTGTGAATAGTGCCACAATAAACATATGTGTGCATGTGNGTTCTAGGGTACATGTGCACAATGTACAGGTTTGTTACATATGTATACATGTCCCATGTTTGTGTGTTGCATCCATTAAGTCATCATTTGCATTAGGTATATCTCCTAATGCTATCCCTCCCCCCACCCCACCCCACGACAGGCGTGTGTGATGTTCCCCATCCCGTGTCCAAGTGTTCTCATTGTTCAATTCCCACCTATAAGTGAGAACATTCGGTGTTTGGTTTTTTGTCCTTGTGATAGTTTGCTCAGAATGATGGTTTCCAGCTTCATCCATGTCCCTATGAAGGACATGAGCTTATCCTTTTAATGGCTGCATAGTATTCCATGGTGTATATGTGCCACATTTTTTTTTCTTAATCCAGTCTATCATTGATGGACATTTGGGTTGGTTCCAAGTCTTTGCTATTGTGAATAGTGCCACAATAAACATATGTGTGCATGTGTCTTTATAGCAGCATGATTTATAATCCTTTGGGTATATACCCAGTAATGGGATGGCTGGGTTCTAGATCCTTGAGGAATCACTACACTGTCTTCCACAATGGTTGAACTAGTTTATAGTCCCACCAACAGTGTAAAACTGTTCCTGAAACTGGGATCCCTTCCTTCAGGAACTATTTTAAGGCAGGCCTGGTGGTGACAAAATCTCTCAGCATTTACTTGTCTGTAAAGGATTTTATTACTCCTTCACTGATGAAGCTTAGTTTGGCTGGATATGAAATTCTGGGTTGAAAATTATTTCCTTTAAGAATGTTGAATGTTGACCCCCACTCTCTTCTGGTTTGTAGGGTTTCTGCAGAGAGATCTGCTGTTAGTCTGATGGGCTTCTCTTTGTTGGTACCCTGACCTTTATCTCTGGCTGCCCTTTACATTTTTTCCTTCTGAGGCTAATCTGCTATTTAATCCATTCACTGAGTGCTTATATTTTATTTCAATTATATTTGTAAATATCAAATATAGCTAATTTTGTTCTTTTTTCAATCCTCTTTTTGCAAATATTTGTATTTCTGCCTCATTTCTGTTTTATAGCATTTTGTTCTATCTTACATTTTGTTCTTTTGTGGTAATGTTTATGCCTTCCTTTATAGTTTTACAGGTTTTATACCCACTAGATTTGTTTTATAGTCTCAATCTAGCTCTATTATCTCAAGTTTGGCTTCTCTTTGTTATAACTGATGATTCATACATGGTACTTTTTTCATTGATTTCTGTTATGATCTATTTGTAACTGCAAGTTCCTTTTTAGCAAAATAAAGCTTGTATTTTATTTCCTATACCAAATATAATACAGCCGGGACTTTAAGAAGCTGGTTTTAGAGTAGTATTACTTATTTCCAAGAGTATCTCTGGATGAGGACAACTTTTTTTTTTTTTAACCTCTTGAACTGGGGATTTTTGCAGGACAGAGACAGGTATATTTCCATATAACATCACCTGAGGCACAGGCTTAAGGTCTTGATTTCTCAAAGGGAGACATTTTTTCCTCACTTAAATTTACACCAGGATAAAATGTTTATTTTATTTTCTGCTGCAGCTGGAGGTCACAGTAGGTCTAATATTCCTTTATCTTTTGAAAAGCCCTTTGTAGCTTCAAGATTTATTGTAGCAGTCTGTTTTAACTCACATCCCTAAAGTGAACACAGGATCAGCTTTTGCTCCTAATCCCAGCTTTTGTCCCCTTTCTGTTTGTGCCACAGGGGTTTTCTTATCTTTCATGAGAACACAGATGATTCATCCATATTTTTCTGTGCCTCCACTTGTTTGTAGAGATAAAAGAAAAGTTTCTGCATCACTTTAAATGGCAATTTTATGGAAAGAGGTTTTGTTGTTACTTTACTATACTAACAATGCTAGATATAAGTGAATTTTAATGGAAAATGGGGAATATGTTCAAACATATACGTGAGTGGACATGGTACAAAATAGAGAAAGCATGGCCAACATCAGTATTTTGAAAGCGCACATAAACAAAACTATCACCATGGCCAACATCAGTATTTTGAAAGTGGAAATGAACAAGACTATCACCAATATTTACAGACATATTGTAGAGTTTTGTATATCCCCATAAGGCATATGATTGAGAGTGCAAGTCAATCTTCATTACCAAGACTAAGTATAGCTCTCTAAAGTAATTTAAAAATGACTCCAAATGATGGTACTGAATTACTGTGTTATAATAACCTACAAAAGGGAATATAATGATTCTTATATTGATCTGTGAAAGAGAAAAACACAAGTGCAGAAGTTTTAGGAATTCTTTTACATTATAATTCATAGTTAGCAACGGAATATAGTTAACTTGCAAGTCCTAGTACTATATTTCAATGTATTTTAAAAATAATTAAATTGAATTTTCAGTTAAATAAAAGATTGGAAAGTATAGCACACTAATATAATGTAATCCAATTTCTAATTACTATATTGATATAATGTGAGTTACCATATGAATGTAACAAACTCACACTGCACTAACTTTCATGCAACTTCACGCATTTAAAAAAATTGTCAGTAATACCCAACAACACATTTTAACAAAAAATGTGAACTTCATTAATTAAGCTTAGGTGATGTTACCACACTGTATTCCTGTGTGGGCTCTAGGGTAAATCATTCATTTCATTAGTTCTAATGAGGTGCATGTTTATTCATACACACACATTAATCTTATAATTTTTTGTGGACTTTATAGATGAGTAAACAGAGATTAAGAGGTTAAAATTTTAAAAAATTTATGAAATTACAAAATAATTCTAGCAAAGCCAAGCTACCTAAGTAGGCCTCCTAACACTAGATAGAAGTTATTTTTACTAGACCAGTAATTCTCAGCGTCACTGTAAATCTAGGGGTCTCAGACATCCTTTGAGCAAGTCCCTGAGGTCAAAACTACTCTCATAAAAATACAAAATGTTATTTGCCTTTTTCAATTTGTTGATATTTTCACTGATAGTACAAATGCCATTGTGCGTAAAGCTGCTAGCACCAAACATGGATGTGATTCCAGATTTTTCTAGTAGTTACCGTTTTCCTCACTGGCACACAGGAAATTTTTTCTTAAGTCAGTTTCATTAAGAATGAAAGCAGAGGCCGGGCGCAGTGGCTCAAGCCTGTAATCCCAGCGCTTTGGGAGGCCGAGACGGGCGGATCACGAGGTCAGAAGATCGAGACCATCCTGGCTAACATGGTGAAACCCCGTCTCTACTAAAAAATACAAAAAACTAGCCGGGTGAGGTGGCGGGTGCCTGTAGTCCCAGCTACTCGGGAGGCTGAGGGAGGAGAATGGCGTAAACCCGGGAGGCGGAGCTTGCAGTGAGCTGAGATCCGGCCACTGCACTCCAGCCCGGGCGACAGAGCGAGACTCCGTCTCAAAAAAAAAAAAAAAAAAAACGAAAGCAGTAAAATACTTTTATATGAAGCAGTATAATCATTATCTTTAATAAAATCTCAACCTTTGAATGCATCTTGTTTTAACACACTGTGTAATTACATGGGACTTATACATAAAGTACTTTTGTTACATATCAAAGGATAATGATTGTGTCTAGAAAAAGCTAATGTTCATTGATTTTAATTGAAACTGAACTAACTCCCTTTCCCGGTAACGCTGTCCTCACTTGAAGAAATGACTAGCAGATACTATGGCTATTGAGACTTGGGTGTGAGGTATTTGGTATTCTCCAAAATGAAGTAAGTAACTTTGTTACTCAAGGAAAGCAATTTACTATAATCATTGCCAATAGCAAAATCAAATCCTTGAAGTAAAAATTTGAATTTTGTGAAGCCTGTACTCACCACTCCGAGCTTTATATGTTCCTAATACTTAAAGATTTAGGTCAGCAGTTACATTAACAAATGTGATTTGCTTTTTGATATTGTATAATAAAATGTGTCAACATTTGAAACATTGCATAACTTAATAAATCTGTATTTTCTAAATAAAATATGTTTGATATTACAAAATTACAAAATGAATGAGTAAAATATCCATTGCAATATGAATTTTAATGTAATAGTTTAGGAAAAGTTTACTAGTACAGTTAGAGCTTCCATATTGCAACTACCATTTGAAAAACTGTCAATTGATGAATTTTGGTGAAATACCATATAACAATATCCATAATCATCTAAAAATACTTACTCTTTTCAACTACATATCTGAGTGACCCTGCATTCAAAACAATATGTTGCAGCAGACTGAATTCAGAAGCAGATATCGGAATCCATTTGTCTATTAAGCCAAACACAAACAAGTTTTGCAAAAATGTGAAAAAACCCTTCTCATTATTATTTTTTAAATAATTATTTGTAAAATTAAGTATATAATTTATTTTGCCAAGCAATAGTTTATTATTGTTGCTTTAAAATAAAATGTTAAATACATATTTTACATTTTCTGAATTTTAATTATTAATGTGGCAAATCTTAAGTCTTTTCAGAGCTTTTATCTTTTAGGGTATAAAAGATGCCCAAGGCCAACAAGTTTTGGGAAGGGCTGTATAGGCTGAACTCCATGCCTTAAGAGGAAAATGAAGTCAATATCTTCTTACAGAGAAGAGATACATGTCAAAGCAACAACATACACCTTTCATTCCAACTCTTCTGAGTCATCGGTGGCACTCTTAGATCTTAGGCAGGTAACAGCAAAATAAGGTGAGAATTCCAAATAATAAACTTTCTAAGATAAATTTATAAAAGCCCTTTTATAGCATTGATCCCTTATCTTAGTTCTTGGAAGTAACGAAATAGGGAAGTTTAAACAACTAAATTAATACTAGTAACAGTTAAGTTGTTTGAATTAAGTGTGTCAATAGTAAGTGTTAAAGGAAGAGATTGGAAAAACTGATTTTCCCAGTCACTCAAGGTGCTCACACCAATCATGGGAACATGTAGTTTTATTTGTGTAGCAACTGATAAGATAAAATCAACAGAGACCAAAACTCCTTTCACAGTGTTATAGTGAATCATTAAACACGAAATGAGCCTCTAACCTTGCCCTGTTGGCATTTCTACTGGCCAGAGAAATACAACTTAAAGAAGAACATATAAGGTAAGTAATGTAAATGTACACTGTATGAAATGTATCCTGAAATGAAGTTTTCAATATTAAGATTGTTTGATTTATGTAATCAGAAATGCCTGAATAATTATAAAATTATTAATTAATAAAGTTGAAATCCTATAAACAAAGTCTTTCTGTGTGTGTGTGTGTGTGTCTGTCTGTCTGTGTGTGTGTGTATTTTAATTTCAATGATAGTTTTCCTGGATAACAAATTGTTGAGAGAATAGAGTAAAGCAAGAATAATTACTACATCTGCAGGTGTTGGGTAAAAATTGTTTCAGATAAGAAAATTTTAAAAGAAAATTACTACAATAATTAAATTGTTGGTGATCTTGGTTGAAAACTCTTCTGTTAGAGATGGCACCATCCCAGAAAGGTTAAATCATATGTTAAAGGTCAGTATCTAACTTCTAACTGGCCCAAAGTACAATTCAAGTTCAAAGAAAACAAGGAAGTAAATTAAAACTGTAAAACACAGATAATTATAAACATTTTAATCACAATTAGCATGTATAGTTGAAAAATTATAATTAGTGAGAGTAGACACTAAGCCCTGAAGAAACAAGTGGTGAGAAAATAAAGTGCTTGTTATGGAGCCATCAATTTAGACGTTTTTTGTCTATTAGTTTATGAAACTGGCTTTCATTTTTAATGTGTACTCCCATTTCCTGTAATTCCTCCATTTTCAAATAGAATTTCAAATTCAGAAACTCTAAATGTGACACTAGGCTTCACACTGAATTTGCTACTTTAATAATGTAAATTAGGTTTCTAGAAAATACAACAGAAAAAAAAACATAGAAAACTTTTAAAAATATTTAAAAGGCACTTATAAACTCTAATTTATTGAACATCCTGAGGATGTTTATGTGCTAAGTATTACAACAGACAAAAGAATGCCAAGAAAATTAAGACTGAGTCTCTGCCTTCCAGAACTTATATTCAGTAAGAGAATAAGGGAGAATTAAGCACAAGGTACAGTGTGATAATAACTATGAGAACAGAGGGTATATTACATGAGTATAGCATAAAATAGTGATTAAAATACATTAGTTGTCAAAGTGATCTTGGTAAATTGAAATTGCTGAATCAAGCAAAATAATTTTATTCACTAAAGAAAATGTCAAGAAGAAAATATATTTTCCCCAAATTCTATAATCTGTAACAGGATAGCAATCTAACTGCCAGCCACTAAAGGTAATAAAATAACCATCAGCTAATAGCAAAGCCTAAAATAAAAATAAAAATAAAAGAATACTAAGATAATTCCAGTAAAGTGAGCTCTATTCAAACCATTAGTAGAAAATAAATTATAGAATCTAATATGTTAGATGATTTAATACAGTGGAATCATGGGGGTTCTGGATAAATTGCTTAAAAGGTATAATAAAACAGAAAATTTAGTAAACAAGAACTTTTTCCTTACTTTTGGTAGAATTCTGAGCTTATCTCATACCTGCTTTCTGGGTCTCCAAATTACATTTATCCAGGAGATCCACAAATCCAATCATTTTCTCTCTATTTTACACTATCTCTAAAAGTGATTTACAAGTAAATTAAAGTGTTAATCACATCAGGAAAATACTACAATTTCCAACCATTATTTAATCAGGTATGTCTTAGGCACTGCTGCAATGCTATCAAGTTGCTTCCAACTGTGAAGAGTAACTAAAGGGAAGACCCAATCTTGTCCAGGGGACACTTACAATATTTTTATAACAATGAGCATTAATTTCAGAAGTAATTCAGAAGCAATATAGAGTTAGCATAGATTATTCATAATATTGGTGGCATCTTAAAAGGAAGAAGGCACAATTTTTGAAAATAAGCTTATTATAAAATATTATTTGTGAAATCAAAGATCGAGGTTAGATTTTTAGCTTTAGAATTCTTTTGCATGGCTCCAACAAGTTCTCTGTTCCTTCTGAGTCTCAATTTTCAACTATAAAGAAAATGTATTTTATTCACCCAATCTGTTTCACAGAATTTTGTGAAGATCAAATGATAAAGCATGTGAACTGAAAAATACTTTAAGAGATTATGTGGGCATCTGTATTTTAGAAGCCTCAATTGGGGAATTACGGTGAGTCAGAAAAAAATAGGAAAACTCGTAATAAAAAATAAACAAGTCATAGTCTATTTTACATAATTCATGTTTGGGAGCATCTCTTACTCAGAAAAAACGTTCGATTTTTCATGTTTTAGAACCTCTCATTTCCAATGAATTCCAATTTTAACTCAGTCAGCGCTGCATTTTACACATTTTGATGTCAGTGTGATATAATTAAACACTGGGAAAAAACCTACTCCATAGTGAAAGATTTACTTACATCTCAATATTTTATCATAAAATTGTTAGATTTCCTTTGAATATTTTTACAGCATTCTGTTACTTCATTTAAAAAATTTGTATTAAAAATTACCCAAGAGTGCTTGAGAGGGAAAACAATCTACTATATTCTCAGAAGCAGAAATAATGTCTTCCAGTTTTCAATGTTCCCATCTAAAATTTTTTAAAATTATACATTTTATTAATTATTATAATGTACAATTGGATGCACTGCATATTTAACTTACAATTTTTAAGGTTGCTAGTCTTTATACATTCAAATTTAGTGATAACAGAATTTTCCCTTTATCTAATACAGCATTATTTGCTTAACCATCTCTTTGTGGTTTGGTAAAAAGATTGCTCAAGAATTTTCACTATTACAAATCACTCTGATACTGAAATATTTATTGTAAGTTTTTCCATTTCATTACCATATTTTTTTTATTTATAAATTCACAACTTGAGTTTCTAGAGTTGGAGCACCTAACCATTTTATGGACTACCTAGAGCAATCTTACCATTGTCACTAGTCTAATATTGCACAATTTTTTTGCAAAACCTCATTAGTATTGGCTTTCATGATTTTACAATTTTTGGTAGCTTATCAAGAATAAAATATATTGCCCTTTAAAAGAAGTTAAGCTTTTAGCTGAGAAATACATTTTAATTGCAAAGCTTTAGAAGTATTTTTATTTCAATCTGAGCCCTCCATAAGATTCATTGAACTTCTAAGAACAGTACCTTGATCATCTTTTGCAAAATCAACTCACAATGGGCAAAATTGAAGGTCAGAGAAAATCCTTAAAAGGACAGTTGGGTGCTTCCAAAGCATGATAGCTGGCTGGCCTCTAGGTGGCTTCACAATGAAGCACAGCCGGTTAAATATACCAACTTTCAGGGTGAAAACTTAACTGCATTGCAGACTTAGAAAGCTGATATTTTCAGCCCATCACAAGTGAATCTATTTCTCCTAAGAAAACACACAGTACTTCTGGCTGTAAGTCTGATGTATTATACTGAGTCCAATTAATATATTATGGATTATAATATTCGTGGTGTTTTAAAAGGTAGAAAGCACAATTTTCAAAAAAAATATGCTTATTATAAAATATTATTTTGCAGTCAAAGATCTGGGTTAGATTCCCAGATTTATAATCCTTTCTTGGTGACTCCAAGCAAGTTCCATATTCTCTCTGACTCTCAATTTTTCAGCTGTAAAGAAGATGTATGTTCATTCACCCAATCTGTTTACATAATTTTTGTGAGGATGAATGATAAAGCATGTGAACTGAAAAGTACTTTAAGAGATTATGTGGGCATCTGTGTTTTAGAAGCCTCAAATGGGGAAGTATTGTAATTTACCGTTAGCAATATGGCAGTCATTCAGACTGGATTTGTCTGGTGGACAGGTCTAGGAAAACTCCTCACCAGTAGGCTTACCTGGAGACTCATACTATAACCAAATGTTTGCTTGGCAGATTCTGGTGTATAAGAAGAGGAATATTATCATTTAAATATTTAATGGCAAGAGGCTATTATAACAAGAATAATTTATGTTTACATTTGAGATAGTCAATCTTATTTCCCAAACTATATCTCAATGGTCTGATAAAGGAAAATAATATGTTATATAAAACATAATGTGTACTCAATAAATTCTATAAATTTTTCTCACTACAAGACTTCTCCCAGATTTTAATATGCCAGTGTTCACTATTGATATCTAAGAGGAAAACCTCTTGAGTCCCATTTCCTAAATAGAATTTTTGGAGAAGTAGGCAGAACATCTATTAATATCTCTCGGAAATAGAGAACCAGGAAACCCAGGTTTGGATTACGGAATTATAAAAATTGAAAGACTCCAGTTTTTTCTCCCAAGATAGATGTGTGAGCATCTCCATTTTGACACGCCCAACATCTATCTATAGGAAGAGAAAAACAGGACAATTAGAGTCAGTGATGAAGCAGCTACTTTGTCTGGGGTATATGCCCTGGTGTTTGTTGTGGCCTGCCAGGAAAATTTAGGACAGGGACACACACCAGCAGTTTCGGAGTGGAGGTTTAATTGGCAGAAGAGAAAAGAAAGAGAAAGGGAAACAACTACCTCTACGGAGAGAGGTGTCTCCTAGCAAAATGACCCGCTGGTGGCCAATGCATCGAATTTTACGGTCTGAGGTTTGAGGAGGTGGTGTCTGATTTACATCGGGCTCACGGATTGGTTCCATCAGGTATGACGTTTACATAATGCAGGCAAAGGGAAGGTTGGTCACTCCACCCTAATCTTATAATGCAAATGGGCTTTCCAGTTGCTCGGCACCATCTTGTCTGCTTCTTACTGTATGTATTCCTGACAAAGGGAAAGGAAGGTGGAACCGCCATCTTGAATACGTCTACTCCTTAATTCCTGCCACATTCACACGAGCAAGCTCCCAGCTTGCTTCTCTGTGTCTGCAGCTCAACTTTACAGGCTGCTGTTCGTTAGAAAACGATTTCGGACTGCTTTTCATTAAAAAGGAAAGCCTTACCAGGACTTCCATGCTCTCACTATCTGCCTAAGTAATTTATTCTTAACTCCTGTATCAGTGAGACTCAAATTACTGAATTGTTGAGAAGCAGAAACTACCTGGATTGTAAACCAAGGAAATGGTTCCTGAGAAATACCAATGGCACCTGAGAATGGAGCTGACACAGAGAAAAGCACAGGTGAGACAGGGAGAAAGAAAAACCAGTTTCTGGTGATGGTATTAAATTCTTAGCTCAAGCAGTGTCTCAAGTCAACTGTACCCTTGAATTTTAAATTTCTATAAACCTAGAAATATGTAAATTCTCTCCCTCTCTCCTCCTTAAATCAATTTGCAACTAAAATATGTTTTACCTATTAACATGGGCAGTATTTGGATAGAATTCTTCAGAGGTCGGTGCGCGGTGGCTCATGCCTGTATCCCAGCACTTTGGGAGGCCGAGCGGGGCGAATTACGAGGTCCAGAGATGGAGACCATCCTGGCTAACACGGTTGAAACCCTGTCCTCTACTAAAAAATACAAAAAATTAGCCGGGCCTGATGGTGGGCTGGGCGCCTATAGTCCCAGCTACGCGGGAGTGGCTGAGGCAGGAGAAAATGGCGTGAACCCGGGAGCGGAGCCTGACGTGAGCCCAGAAATCGCGCCATGCAACTCCAGCCTGGTGCTGACAGACGTGAGAATCCGTCTAAAAAAAAAAAAAAAAAAAAAAAAAAGAATTCTTCCAACTTTGCATCTGTGGCTGATTTTTATACGTTTCTATTACTAACCAATGCTCTTTAAGATAATCATATTTCTTATGTATGTAAAGTCATTTAACTATAGATGTATTTTCTCTGTGCTCTGACTGACTACACATTGTTTTTAAATGTATTACTCAATATAACTTTGTTTTACTGGCATGTGGGTTGTTTTACCCTCTGTACTACTTCCAGGCCTGATAATGAATTAAATGAAAAGGTTCCAAACATCTCCATTTATGCATATTTCTCTGATCCAGTAAGGTACTTTTTTTGTTATTAGGATTCTAGCGCATATTCTGTTTATCCTAAGCACACAAAACAGTATCTGGCACCTAATAGGCTTGAAAGTTGTTGGATTTCTTCTTAGACAATATCATCAATATTTTCTCTTCTTATGGCATTTGCTCTTTTTGGACTGTACGCTATGCTAGAATATCTGTTATACTTCATTCCCTGCCACCACCCTTACTCAAGAAAAGATGTTTCTAAGGTGACTGATACTTTAAGAAATAAAGTTAATGAAACTGTTAGTGACTGGGATAGCATTATGTTTTTGACCTTTCAAAGGTATTTACTGTTGAATAAAAAGAACTGCTTTCAGAAGAATGAATATCTAATGGTGGAATTTAATTGAAGATAGTTTGAGACTATAAACTCTATTTCCAACATAAATTATATTCATAAAGTAACTACATTTTCACTTTTTCTTTAAAAGTGATATTACTTTCTTCTCTTTCTCCCTGACTTCCACTACAAATATTTTCCTTTTCATCCTACTTATGGTTGTTCTAGGCCCTGGTTTAATCCATAAACTGTATCTCATAAATTAGATTGAATAGCACTTTAAAGCAAGCTGTTGTATAAACAGCTTCCTGGCCAAGTGAGAGATAGAGCCAAGATCAATTAGTAATATCTATCATGGACAGGAGTGACTGTTCGCTACTAAATAAATTTGCTCCTCCAGATTTAGCCAAACATTTGTATGATACCATTAATGTTATTTGACCAGTATATATCTACATAGTCATTTAGCAACCAGAATTATAAATTAAACAGAAATTAGAGATTGAAATTCTTCTGGTAACTTTTTTTCATTGAAAAAGTGAAAACTCAGAAACATCTTACATTTCACAAAGCTAAATTTTCAGAAATAAAACTGTCCCTTTTAAACTTTTCTTTACAAACCCATCTTAACTTAAATAAGCTTCCAACTAATAAAGAAATACTAATAGTTCCTTTAAAAAAAAGCTTTTAATAGTATCACAGTGAAAATAATATTTCCTTGAAGGAGGTAAAGGGGGATGCCCTGTACACAAATCTTAACTCTAACTAATTATAAGTTTAGTTCACTCAATGTAAGTAGATTTAGTCAGAAAAAAATCTGATTTTCTCCTGTCTCAAGCAAACAAAATGTTAAGTTCACTAGTTTAGAAAATATAGGCTGGAACTGCTAATGATTAGCTTGTTCTTATTATGGTGAAAATAGATTTATACATTTTATGTACCATGTCTAGGTAACATAAAATGGCACATATTATGGAAGCAGAACAATTTTATTATTTAGTTGTACCAACAAAAAAAAAAAGTGAGATTGACAGAATTTTATTCCCAGTATAGCAGTGGAAAAACATTTTGATATTATGAATTTGCCATACATTATTGTCCTTTTTCATACTCCCAAAGAGAAAGAACATATTTGTTTGAAAATAATAATATATTATTTTCTCATGAGGCATGATTTTTCTCATGTCCTAGTTCTTTTAGCCATAATCACGAGGAGCTTCTTGACATTTAGAGAAGCATTTCATTTCCAGAGGGTGGCGCTGTAGAATAGTTAAAAACGCAGGTTTGCTTTTCCTCAGAAACAAAGCAGATATTCCTTCATGAACATCCAAGTTAACTGCAATTCTGAAAAGAGTATTCAAATTAAATAAATGCCTTACTGCCCTTTCCTTGCTAACATTTTAAACTCAATATTTTCCTATGTCTGTGACCTAATTGTCTAGGCAAACTAGCAGTACAACAATTTAGAAAGTGCAATATTAAAAACAAAATAGGCAAAAATATTAAGGGATATGTTAGAAAAGTAGGCCAGGCTTACATCAGAAATACCAACTTCTGCTTTGACTTTTAATAAAATTTATCTATAAATGCATTTGAATAACATTTCATGCCATATAATTATATCATACTCAAAATATATATAAAATCAGAATTCATGTGCAAAATCAGAAAATTAACTATAGAAATTAATGGATCTTCTAGTGATTATTTAAAATATTTTGGCATTATAAAAACCTTAGGCTTTAATAAGCATATGGGAAAACTGAAGAAAGAGCAAAGAAATCAGGAAAGAGTGTAGAATTCCTTAATTCTTGAATTTTCTAGAGTTTTTAGAAATCTTTGCCTAGTAAAACATATGTAGTGTTATATATGTAATAAATTTCGACTACGGTAAATTGATCTGTTTTCTATGCAAAGACAGATGGAGAACATTTGTGATGTTGCCAGAGATTGTATTTATAGCACATTTATTTATTTCTGTAAGCAACAAGAACCTATTCAGTGGTCAAATGAAAACTATTATATTTAGAAGAGAAAAGTCCACTTAAAACTGTCAATTCATAGTTTTTTGGAATAATTGGAAATTTTAGTCATAATCATTTACATACTGGGAGCTATTTTTGTCTATTTGAGTCTTGTTGTTTACCAGTTGTTATATCACACAAACTACAAAGGCATCTCTAGTAAAACTCTAAGCATGTGATAACAGTAGACAATGACTAGAAATATACTTGAAATTCATCATGTACAATGTATTTAGTGTAGCCTATAGTATCACAAATACATCAATGAGTCTCACTCTTACTTTTATGAAATTATCTTTACAATGCACCATGGTTTAAAATATCTGTTGAAATGGAAGGCATAGATCCATCACTTAAAATTTGATGAGTCATGCTGTTATACTTAATCTGTTTTTCTTGAAATACATAACACAAATATTTGGATTATTAAAAATTAATAATAACCATAGCTTGATTTTTGTTAAATTAAGGCTTTTCTATAGTCTCGATTTACAATGTGTTATAGAAATATGCATACCACAGTCATTTTCAGGATTTGGGAATATGTCTGCAAATTAAGCCAGTAATTTATCTTAAGAGGAAAGGAATGAAGATACCAAAATTATGTGTGACACTTTGTAATATTCATGTTTCTACTAATACACCATCTCTGAATGCAATAAACTCTACTCAAGTATTTTTAAATGTATAAATGACATTTATTCTGTAAATTCTTCTTAAATTAGTTTTTTCCAGAAAAGACATATTCAGAAAGGGAACATTCAGTTAAGAAACTACAGGACATAAATTTTTCAAATATTAATGTTAGAAATTAAGCAGATCAAATATTCCACATCCTATCAATATTTTTACTTCTCAGGCAAATATAGAAATAGGTTATTACAACTCTCTGAGTATAATAACTTATGTACAGGATATAACTGAAACTATAGAACTAATGTGGTGCAAATTCTTGACACAATTTTGCTCAGTGAGCAAGGTTAGTCTATCATCCTACTGTAATCAAGCCCAATATCATCAAATTGACACAACAGTATATTCTCTGTCAGACAAATTACTCTTCACCCAAGACAGCATAATCCAACAAACCTATAAAGATGGAAATAATATATGACAATAATGTGGAGGAGAAAAACTAATATTTTTTCCTCACCTATCACAAGGCTCACAGCTAAGTCACCTATAATAAAAGATTAACAAAATGCCTATAAATGTATTGAATAAAAGTTTTGTGTGGTGTTGGAGCCTTCAGAAATCAAAACCCAAAGAAATAGACACTTGTGTATTTTATGGTAAATTCAATGAAGAAGTGGCTCGTCATGCAGGAACGTGGTTGAAGGATAAAAGGATATGTATAATCTAATGGTAATAAACTTGGGGGAACTAGCAAGGCCTGTTTGTTCAAGTTTGACTCTGTGTCCCTGTGTCTTCAGAAACATATGCATTTCTTTTCTCTGTGTATGAGGAGGGTGCCTCTCCAAAGAAAAGTCTTATGACCTAGTTTGGAAGAAAGGCAGAGAATTCTTTTACAACCTACTTCAGGGGAGAAGGGCAGGAGAAGGTCAGAGAGTAAGTTTCCTGTTTCTGCTCTTTCCTTAAATGCCAAAATGCCATATTTTGGGGTAGCATGTCCTGAAGTCCATTAATATAAATGTCGACAGTGACTGCCTCTGGGAGGAAAGGTAGCACTTGTTTTGGAAGACATATGGGGAAACTTTCCCTGGGATGATGGAAATGTTCCATATCCTGACAAGATTAGACAGGTCTATGCACTTTTCAAAACTCATCAAGCTGTGCTCTTAGATCTATGCATCTCACTGTGTATAAACTATATCTCAAGAAAAACGATCATATTCAAAGAATAGATTTTTTAAAAGAACATTTTAAACGCTGTGCTAAAAAAATTTAGGGGAAAGAAGGAAAATTTATCTCCTTGCTGCATCAGTTTTGTCTCCAGTGGGCAAGAAAATGAATAAAGAAATAAATAATTCAATAAAATAAAAAGCTTATTTGTAACACATATAGTCACAGTAGAAGTAATACAAAACAGATGTGGAAATACAAAAGGCACAGAAACAGGATCAAGACCTATTGACAATCAATTGTTAAAAAAATTGGTGCTTACTATAATCAAGAAGCAAAGGTATGTGAATAAAACACCGATTCTATATTATAGTACGAGAGTAAAATATGTGTGTGTATATGTATATATATACACACATATTATACAACATATACACACATATTATACAAGTCAGAAAGATATAAATACCTCAAGATTTGTTTAAAGACCAATGCAATTTCAGAAGTACAGGAGAAGCTATTAAAAAGGTCTTATCTAAATAACTTAAATCTTAAAAGGTAAAAATAGGCATAAAGGAAACTAGCACAGTGACAGCCACACTCTGGAGTTGTAGCACAATGAAATCCTTGAAGGACTGTAACTATTTATGGGTTTCCCAAATGTCCACAAAGTAATTCCAGCTTGATCATCACTATCTCTTATGTTCTATATTCTAATTTCTGGCCATGATGGTAACACATTTTTTTTTTTTTTCATTTTAAGACAGCAATTAGCCAAATCTTATCTTCTGCATCTCATTCCTCAGATTGCATGTTTCCATTTTCTCTCACTCCAGCAACCCTATAAGACA
>NW_016809129.1:3715014-3750927 GCF_001698545.2 Rhinopithecus bieti | reverse complement strand
AAAAAAAAAAAAAAAGGAAAAAAGAGAAATAGTTTCAGTCTATTCTGATTCTATTTTTTATAAGTAAATTTTTAAGAACAATAATTACTTGAATTTATGGCTACTGTAGGAGTTAATACAGTTTTAATCTAATTCTATAACAAAAGTACCCAAAATGCAGCCATGTAAACAAGACAAAATTTCTCTCGTTTGTGTTTTTACTTTCTTTCTTTTATATCTAAGATGACAGCGAGAACCTGTAATACAGCTTTGCCATGTTCAGTGCAAGGTTTCCTCACTATCTCCCAACTGGTTGATGGTGTGTGCATTGAGGGCAGGAGAGCAGACAAGAGAGTGCACAGATAATTCTTTTAAGAGCACAACTAGAATAATCAGGCATCGTTCCTCTCCGTATTTCATTAACTACAACCAGTAACTTGCCCACATCTAGTTGAAAGAAAGGCTTGAAAAGATGGCCTTTGGCTGGTTAGCCATCATCAGGAAAGAAGAGGGTAAAGAATACTGGGGAAGAACTTGCAGTCTACCACCCAAATATCCAGGTATACAAGAAGAGGAAAAAGCACAGCTGTCTTTTTTCAAGGCAATGATCAAACACCACTGGATAAGATTCCTGAACTTTTCAGCTATGGCAGTGAAATAATTTCCCTGATTATTGAGGAAGAATTATGTTATCTTGGAGGAATTTATTGACCCTTATTACTTATGGTTCCTATTTTCATTTCTCTATGAGACTATTTGTCCATTACTGCTATAGCGACCATAACAACAGATTTGCCTGTGACCATCTGATTTATATTCATTGTTTTGGTGTAATGAAAATATTCAGTTGGGCCGGGCGCGGTGGCTCAAGCCTGTAATCCCAGCACTTTGGGAGGCCGAGACGGGCGGATCACGAGGTCAGGAGATTGAGACCATCCTGGCGAACACGGTGAAACCCCGTCTCTACTAAAAAATACAAAAAACTAACCGGGCGAGGTGGCGGGCGCCTGTAGTCCCAGCTACTCCGGAGGCTGAGGCAGGAGAATGGCGTGAACCCAGGAGGCGGAGCTTGCAGTGAGCTGAGATCCGGCCACTGCACTCAAGCCTGGGCGACAGAGCGAGACTCCGTCTCAAAAAAAAAAAAGAAAAAAAAAAGAAAGAAAATATTCAGTAAATGAATTATCTATTCTAAATATGTATCCATTTTATTCTTAGAAGTATTTAATTACCCTATAATTATTTTGTAAGAAAGAATTAGAAAATATTCTCTCCTTGGAGCTGCACATTTTTTGTGATGTATATGCTGCAAAACCAGTAGTGGGGCATAGGAGATACCTTAAAAGTCAAACACGGATTGACTTTTGCCAATCAGTGCAATTCTTTCAAAACCTCAGTATGCTTTTGGTCTAGTTGCTTCCATTCAGATCCATAGACGGATTATCCTACCCAAAGACCTAACCCAGACAACGTTGCTATGCATACAGACTATCTTTTTTTATTTACTGGTTTCTTTGCTTAGCACATTCTGCTCTCCTTCAATTTATGGGTGTCTACTTTGAAGCTACCTGAAAATATTAGTTTAGGCAGGAAAGCGTCACTCTTAGCCCAACCTTTGAAACTATAAAGCACTTCAGTTAACTGAGAGGTTTTAATGTGGGCACTTGAAGAAGTCAGAGGCCTGTTTACTGCCAGGCCTCCTTTTTTAGAATCACCTCTAGCCTGGGTACATATTGTCACAGAACTTTGCACAAGAATCTTCCTCAGCAGTTCACAGAGGTTACCTGTTCTTTTGGCAAGTAATCTCCCTTTTTAAGGATTGCAAATGACAGTTTTATGAAATACTTTATCATAGAGTAATGAGAATTACTAACTTTTTAGCCTGCAATATCTGTGTTCTCACCCACTCTCAATCCTTAGAACAAAGTTTCATTTTTTTTATTATGCTAGAGTACAATTCTAGTAACCAAGTCATGTTTCATTTAAGATTAGATGCCATTAAAACATAGGAAGAGACCCTAAAACACAACATTTTATACAAGATAAAAATTTATGTCTCACTAAATATCAAGTGGTAGGTTGCTTGTCGTTGGCAGGACAGGACGACTCTTCCGTTCTCAATATGTGACTTCTGTCTCTGGATTCAGGGAAACAGCCCTTGCCATGCATGACACAGCTATCGGAAAGAGGGAAAGGTTCCAGAATATTGTATGCTCTGATCTTTAGGGACGAAGCCTGAAGTAGCAAATATGTTCTGTTTAAATTCCATTGTCTAGAGCTTAGACACATGGTCCTACCTCTCAAAAGGGAGGCTGAAAAAGGAAGTCTTAAGTTGGATGGCATGTGACCACTTGAAACTATTGTGGAAACGGGTTAAGAAAAGATACGGGATGACAACTCTCGGTTTGATGCAATACTGTTATTCAGAAACAAATCTAAATATTTAAGGCAGGAAAGATTCATTTAACACAAAGAATAAACGACTTTTCGCAATGATGATAGGAAGAGCCACAGTTGTGGGCTCTAGGCTGGAACACGGCACAGGAGAACTGACACACCCAGGGACTGAGATCACCACTGGAACTATTGCAAATGAACAATCCTCTATAAAAGCAATCTCAAAATTAGAAAGCCGGGAATCAGCTGTCACCACTACTTTTGCCACAGCTGCCTCTCAACACCAAGGGAAGTGAAGAATAGACACTGCAATATTGCTTTGAAAAACAAGACCTTCCTTGCCAGTAGATGAAAGGGAAAGAAAGAAAGAAAAAGAAAGCAAAGGAAGGAAGGAAAGAAAGAAGAAAGAAGAGAAAAGAGAAAGGAAGGTGAAAGGAAGGAAGGAAGAAGGAGGAAAAGAAAGAAGAAAGTAAAGAGGAAAGAAAGAAAGAGAAAGAAAAGAGGAAGGTGGAAGGAAGGAGGGAGGGAGAGAGGGAAGGAAGGAGGGAGGGAGAGAGGGAAGGAAGGAGGGAGGGAGAGAGGGAAGGAAGGAGGGAGGGAGAGAGGGAGGGAAAGAAGAAAGGGGAGAAAGAAAGAAAAGAAAGAAAGAAAGAAACTCCTTGCTCATACCTTTTACCTTGTACAAATACAACTTCTTGGTAGAACTAACTCTCCTTCTGACTCTCGACTGCAAAGGCATACGGGGAGTGTCATTTTAGCTTTTCAGAATCTAGAGTCAGGCATGTCCACTTGGCAGAGGGTTGAAACATCCGCCTCTGCTCCTGCTGAACAATGGGCACCACAGAAAAGCATATATTATTAAAGCATTATTTTGTCTAAATGAATAATGAAAACAACAGATGATTGTTCAATCTACTCTATTATCTTGGATATATGGTGTACAACATGATATTTTGACATATACATTGTGGAGTGGCTAAATAAAGCTAATTACTATATACATTTCTTCCCATACTTACCATTTTTTTGTAGTGAGAACACTTAAAATCTGTCTTACAAATTTTCAAGTATACAATACATTGTTATTAACCATAATGACTGTGTTGTACAACGGACCTCTTGAACTCAGTTCTCCTGTCTAACTGAAATTTTGTATCTTTTGACCAACATCTCCCCAATCTCCCTACCACAGCTTCTGGTGACCACCATTTTACTCTCTGCTCCTATTAATTTAACATTTTTAGATTTCACACATAAGTAAGATTATGTAGTATTTCTTTTTCTGTCTAGCTTATTTTACTCAAATAATGTCCTCCAGATCATCCATGTTGTCGCAAATGTCAGGATTTCCTTCTTTTTATTAAGGGTGGAAGAGGATTCTATTATATATATGTACTAATTCTACTTATAGAGTAATAGATGAATCTTTCATTTATGTTGATTCTCTGACAATGAATATCCACTTAAAATAAAATGATTGGCTCAAGTTTAATACAAAATGTTGAGTCTCAGGTTGTATAAGGTTTGGAAATATCAGTATAATATTTTGTTTATGCTAGACATTAAACAAATAGTATTTTGGAATGTCTAAAAGCTCTATCTTTATAAAGAATTTCATATTCTATTGATTCATTTTTTTCCCTCTTAGGCTAAAGTGAATGAATAAGCAATTTACCTTTTAATAGAACAGCAATGCAGCTAGCACTTAATTTCTAAATAACTTGATCGAAACATTTTCCTTTCTCTGGCAGTGTCCTATATTTGAAATAGAAATATTCAAGTACTTGCATTATTATCTGCATCTGCCTTCATTTGTTTTTCACCCAGCTGCTAACTAGGTTCAGGTCACTCTACTAAACAACAAAGTGGGAAATTGCTCTTGTAAGCTTCATAATAGCAGAAACCTTATGGGTCTTTTTCACCACATTATAAGGTGAAATAATAGTACTTAGCACAGTACTAGGCCGCTGCTAAGTACCCAGTAGATACTCTAGCAGAACTTTTGACTTAAAAAGTGAGATTCTAGGCCTGGTGCGGTGGCTCACGCCTGTAATCCCAGCACTTTGGGAGGCTGAGGTGGGCGGATTATGAGGTCAGGAGATGGAGACCATTCTGGCTAACAGGGTGAAACCCCGTCTCTACTAAAAATGCAAAAAAATTAGCCGGGCATGGTGGCGGGCGCCTGTAGTCCCAGCTACTCGGAAGGCTGAGGCAGGAGAATGGCATGAACCCAGGAGGTGGAGCTTGCAGTGAGCCAAGATCGGCCACTGCACTCCAGCCTGGACGACAGAGTGAGACTCCGTCTCAAAAAAAAAAAAAAAAAAAGTGAGATCCTGCTTTGAAATGGGTATATACGAATAACATTAAAAAGAGAATGAGAGGAAAATGTGGAGCATATATGAAATATGCAGGTAGCCAGCTTCGGAGTCTGGGTCACAACTCTTTATATTAAACTTTAAAGACAACTCTGCTAAGTTCTACCTACTGGCCGAGTGAGTTTTGAAAAATGTTTCCCAGGTTTTGAGCAAGACTACAGGCTGATGAGTAAGGATGCTTGTAGAACTCATCTTGTAGTGTGTGCTCTGAAAATTGAGGAATTTTGAACAAAGAAATTACATTAGTTTAGAGTGGGGGGAAATAAGCCTATTTGGAAAAAAATAGAAGGTTATATATAATTTGACATTGATTTCTTAATGTCACAAGCAGGAAAGTTTTAGAAGGCTGTTCACCATGACACTTAAAACTTTGCATCTCACAATAAAACGCATAAACAAAATAACCTAATTAATATTAACACAGTAGATAGGAAATCAAATAAACTTGCACTGTAAAGATTGATTTTTAAATAAAATTTACATTTCATTGTTGAAGCTTGATCATTATGTCTTAAATACTTTACCTGAAACATGGAGTAGACTACTACCGGGTAAAATAGAGGCTTTGTATGTTTAAATTTTAGACGTAAGACATAGCCATGAAAAAAGTAAATTTTAGAAAAAACATAGTTGTTCTCTGGATTTCACTTTTAATTGAAAGTTCTACTAAAATAGGTAAGCAAACATGTTAAACAAGGAAAGATAAAATATTGAAGAACATATTCTCAAAGGAAACAAAGTACAAGGTACGTTTTTGTACCCTTTCTTGTTAATGAATAATGACTATCAAACTGTTCTAACCTTCATCTTTCAGTTTTATCGAGATTAGATTGTTCCTTTTCAACCCAGTCCAGCTCTCATAAGTCCTCCTGTAAAATGGATGAGCCTACTTTAATGTGTGGTAAGAGATTTGTAGATCCAAAATGTTTCAATTTTGAAAGGACGATTTTCTTAAATAGTGGCTCATTTTAGGAATTAAAGAGATTTTAAGGGTTTAGCATAAATGTATTTGGAAAAAATCACTACATGTAAAGCTATTTTTAAAGTCATCTATCTTCTCAGAGTTCCAAAGCTAAGAATTGCAGCTCAGGTTATTATTAAAATATAAAGTATGATTGTTTTCCTGTGTGGCATCACCCTCCACTTCTAGGTCAAGCTGCCATTGTTCTGTAACCTCTCACACCTTTGTGGTTTAGAACAGAAGGGGTACAAGGGTCGGGAGATGGTGTTGTACAATTGTGAACCTTCAATACTGTAAATATCTTTCCGTGAGTAGCCCTGAAAGTGATATAATTTGCAACTTTCTCTTCTCTACCCTTCCATGTAAGAAATCATTCTTACATAAAACTAATATAAATCTAAAAAGAAGAAAAAAAAAAGAAAAAAACAGCAACAACAAAAGGTTCCTACGACATATTTTGGAAGCAAGAGTAATCCAATTTATTTGTATTTCCTAAAATTTTCTCCCAGTAAAACAGGCCTGCTTCTGGCGGATCCTGTTTTACCTGGATTTAATTGTATAATTTCTTGTGTTGTCTCAGAGTCTCCACACATTGTTCAATTTCAAGAGCAGTACGCCAAAACAATAAACTACCCAATTGACTTGCTAATCTTATAAATATTGTTTTATTTTGCTGTTTCTTTTCAAATGTTATTAGATTAAAATATTTAAATTGAAATTTACTATGCGTCCTAAGGTTAAACAAAAAATTAATATCTTTCTAAATTAGAAAAAAATTGAACTTATTAAATTCTAACTAAATAAAGAAAATACCTCGATAGTTGAAACTCACAGAATGGCTAGAGTCCCTTTTTCAAGGGCTCACCTCTGCTCCTGCAAATTGAGACCACTGGTTTCACCACATCCAACCACCTCCATGTTTAAATATATAATAACCTTAGCTGTACTTGGAGGGGAAATATGCTGACCTTACACATTTTTAAAAAAATATATTTTCGTTTGTATATTGCTGATCAGTATGTTTGGCCTGAATTCTGTTTAGCACAGAGAAGCTAATTTATTGTTAGGTTTTTGGCTTACATCCTCTATTCGTCAGTACAAACCTTTTTTTTTTCCATATAACCCTTCAGGGTTTGATGAAAAATAGATTTCCAAACATGCCCAACCTGCCAAACAGGAATAAAAGCTTCCAGTGGAAGCATCACGTTCCCTTGAAATAGAAGTGTTTTAACTTGTGTGAGCGTATTTGACTCTTGAAAAGAAATGAGATCGTGTTTCATTTCAGGAAGATACATGCGTCAGGTAAGAAACTAAAACAAATAAACTTCCTATACTTAACTACATAGCATGATATTTCGATTCAAATATATCATTGAGGCAAAATAGCTCTTTAATTATACTGTGATACAAAAATGGTAGATGAATTTAAAATCAGAGCGAGTTTGTGCCGTATTTTGAAACAGAGATATCTGGCTTGTAAATATTCCCCAAAATCTACAACTAGAAGATTTATCTTTCCTGAATAAACTATTCTTTCTCTCTTTTCCCCTCTCCCTCTGCCTTTTTCTTTCTCTCTCTCTCCAGCTAGCTGACACCACAGATTGCATTTGATATCATACCATTTCATCAGAGCCTTGAGCTAATTATTTCATTCATGTCTGCTGGTAGATTTTTCTTAGTGTACACTTTTAGTGTCTTGAAGCTCGTGCCACTAGCCTGTAGATGTCATCTCCATGGTGGCTCCCAGAGGAAATTCTTGTTAAATGGAAGGTGGAATTGCTTAACATATGGGATCCAAACTAGCAGCAACTCCTGCTGGAGAGAAGCTCTGTTCTATTTCCATTTCCTGCCTCAGTGCTGGGCTCCGTCTCTCTGCTGTCTGCCTCCCTCTTTATTGGTAGCTCCCTGAGACCAATGTGAACCTATTGTGTGTCCCAGTTGCTCCCTTATGTTCTTGTCTGATGAACAATTCTATTTCTGAAGCTTGGGATTAAGTTAGAGGTAAGATACACCCCATTCTTTCAAACTAATCATCATGTATAACTTGTACATAGTGATCACCTTTTTAAATGTATTAGCTAATGTAATTTTTGCATATTAGGAAACAGACTGAGAGCGAGGTTAAAGAACACATACCACTCATGTCATTAATAATATTATTAAGAGCTTGGATTTTAATCAAGGTTTTCTTATTCCAACTCAAGGGCTCTTTCCATGACATGTTATTTATTCTCCACGCATATCTATCTACCATCTAAACCAGGTAAAAAGCAAGTTTGTGAATTGAGCATAAGAAAATAGCTCACCATGTGTGAGCTGGCAAAAAAAAAAAAAAAAAAAAAAAAACGACAACTTCTACCTTCTATAGAAAGGGTTCATAGTAAGTAGGCGAGTCTTCACTGATTCATTGAATAAACAGGATCCTGTGATGCCATTGTGAACCCCAAGGCTATGGTTTCACTTTTTCTTGTGCCAGGCTGGAGTCATTTTAGTCGTGAGGAAGCTCTCTTCAAGGAAGCAAAACATGGTACAATTCTCTTAGAGCTTAGGAAGAAAACATGATGAAGTAATCATTTTCAATCTAGAAAAGCATCGTATTATATTTCTAACTAAATTATTGCTATTTTCCAAATGTATGATCTGATGAAATGGTATACAGATAATCATAGCAAAAGAAAAAAAGAATGATTAAATTATTTAGGCATAAATCCATGCTAACCATTATGAGCTCTTAGCAATAGACCTTTTATGACAAAACTCATGAATTTTAAATTATTGATTTAATTTTACCCCCCCCCCACCCCCTCTGTTGGGCCCTAAAATATTTTCAAGCGGTTTTTCAGCAGCTGTAAAATAAGAGTGATGTGTATCCTTTGAATTTCTTATGCAAAAATATGTATTTTCTTGGCAACCTTGTTTTTTATCTCAAAGTTTTCTAATTTTATTGTGGTTTTCACTGTGCAAGTTATTTAAAATGTTTTTTAAGTTTAAAAACATGAGTTCTGTAACTTATCTTATTTTTACTGATTTTGACTACATTGGGGACAGAGAAAACAGTCTGTACAATACTGACTTTGAATTGTATTAAAATTAGCCAAATACATGATCAATTTTCATAAGCCATCTTGTCCTTAGAAAGGTGTAAATTCCAGTACTGGATATAGTATCTTATATATGTTCATTTAATTAAGCTTGTTAATTGTATATTTTTGACTGATCATTCTGCAAATGATGTGAGATTACTATTTCTTCCATTATAAATGTGGCTATAGCAGTTTCTCCTTGTAGCAATACAAACTGTTGCCATTTAGATTTCAAATGAATTATTTTTAAGTGTAAATCTGTGATATGCACCTGGTGAACTGAATCTTTACCTCATAAAGTGTTATTCTTTACCTTCTGAATTACTTTTTCCAATAGGTCTGTTTTGTCTTTTTAATGTAATGACATCAGTTTTTTGTTGTTGTTGATATTATTACAAATTGTGATACCTTTTTTCATCTTTTTAATTTTAAGCAGTCATTATCCTTATCCTTCAGTTTCTGGTATATCTGTAACAAATCTCATTTGGCTTTTTTTCTTAATAAAAGGTAACAATCTATAGATTTTATATGACATAACCAATTTACATTTATGTGTTTCTGATATATAGCTGTTCATTCCTTCCTCTTAGAGAACATTTATAGTTGTGCTTCAACTGAAGGTAGGACAAAGCAATTGTCTGACTTCAGCTGATTGAAACCAGTGCCACCCTTTTCTCATCTTCTCTTCTCACTTAGGAACTTCTTCCAACTTGCTTGATGTTTGTTGTATTGTTATTGTTTTCATTCTTCTCTTTCTACCAGTAGAAAATATACCCTGTATTATCTGAATATACATTTATTATCTAAAATTTAATATGCATTCTTCAAAATCAAAATTTATATCTGTACTTTCTCAATATAAAAATTTTTAAAGTTGGATTGCTCGACCCCCACTTATATAGCATTATAGTCTAGTATTTAATTATATCTTACTTATTTTGCTTTCCAGATTAGAAATTGTTGTTATTGTTTATATAGTCAACGTTAGTTCAGAATTAGCCACATATTTACTATCATGTTCACTCACCTCCCCTTCTGGTATTTTCAGACCTTCCCTGGGATAATTTTCCTTCCACTCTTAAGCACATTCTTTAAAAATTTCCATTAATGGTAATGTTGTAGAGATAAACAGGTTATGAGAACACATTTTTACTTTGTTCTGCTTTTCGAAATGCAGTTTTGTTGAGTATTGGCTTATATTCGTCATCTTTTTTCTTCCCCCGAGATCACATTGGCTTCCTCCTTTGTTGTGATATTTTTCCTTAGGTCCCATTATGATTACTTTCTTGTTACTGTGCATCTTTGAGTAGGAGTCATTTTTTTTTTTTCTGGAGACAGCTATTTTTTGGAATATTGCATTTGAGAACAAAAGAAGAAAATCAGCTGTGTGAGCAGACAGGCTGAATTCAGATCTATTATTTCTGAACACTTTCTCATCAACACTCGGCCTTGTGAGAAAACTCTCTGGGCGTGGGGAGAAAAACCATCTACCTGGCTCACAGTGCACAGTGTCTTCTGCAGATTGAGATCAGCGTCACCACTCTTTTCTCTTCTGTCTTACCAGACTAATTACAGCTGTAAAAGTCTGCATGGAACATATGAACACTTGCTCCTTCAGCAAGCCTTTTCCTCAATGATTTTGAGAATTCTCTTTCTTAGAGTCTTCATAACATTCTCATCTCATAGTACTGAAATAATTTTATAAGCATCAGCTTATTTCATGGTTATGAGCATTTCTATATTTTTGCATATACACATATATAGCTATTTATTCAAACTCCAAGGAGAAAAGCCTTCTCCAGAATAATTAGTGGCAAATTTTTCTTTAATCTGTACTTTGGCCACTTGGGCTCTGGTTAAATCCCCTTCTCAAATATGTCCTTGATACTTGGTTTCTGATGTGAGAAAATTATTTTTTACATTTTAAGTATGTTCATTTATGCTTCCTCATTTAAGAAAGTATGAACAAATCCAAAATTAAATGCAAAACAAATGTTTTTGTATGATTTATTGATAAAAGGATTCAATCTTTAGCAGATGGAAAAGGTAAACATATAAATATAAAGTTAATATTAGTTAATAAATTGAGCTGGTTATAAAATTCCAGAAGTTTCCATTAATTCATCTTAAAATACACACTTTTATCTGCTTCATAAATGCCTATATATATTATAATTTACGTAAAAATTTCAATAAAATGGTCTTGATGCTTTTAGCCTACAGTTTTCTGTTACTAATATTGCCTTTCTTGCTTCATTTTGCATGTCGCTCTGTGTGTGTTTGTGTAGGTGTGTATGTTGGAGTAATATATTTGGCAATGCTTTTAACTTTGCTTTATTTTTTTTTATGTGTTTCTGTTACAAAAACTATGCAATAGGCCGGGCACAGTGGCTCATGCCTGTAATCCTAGCACTTTGGGAGGCTGAGGTGTCCATATCACCTGAGGCCAGGAGTTCAAGACCAGCCTGGCCAACATGATGAAACCCTGTCTCTACTAAAAATATAAAAATTAGGCAGTTGTGGTGGCAGGTGCCTGTAATTCCAGCTACTCGGGAGGCTGAGGCAGAAGAATCGCTTGAACCCGGGAAGCGGAGGTTGCAGTGAGCCGGATCGTGCCATTGCACTCCAACCTGGGGAACAAGAGTGAGACTTCGTCAAAAAAAACAAAACAAAACAAAACAAAAACACTATGCAATAGAAAATTTATATTTGCATAATGTTCTTAATCCTATTAACTGCTTATATTTATCATCATTAGATGTCAGTGATCCTAGAGGGCCTGTTCTCTTTGCTATTCTTAAAACATACTTTTAATTTCCTATATTTCTGCTGAATATAATGTAAATGTTATCACATTTTGATTCCTCTAGTGTTTTGGAAAATACGGACGGTATTTTTCTCCACCTAGTAGGTCTATAATACTTAATAACTCTATAGATACAAACAAATATATATGAACTTTTTAAAAAAATTGATAGAAACAGAACAGCATATTTTATCCCCTTTCCTCTAGTAAGACAGAAAATTTACCATGCCTTTCAGTTTTAGCTGAAATATAATCTAAGACTCTTCATCTTGCTCATTAATATGGAGTAAATTTTGAAATTATTAAATTATATTTGCAATCATTATTTAGACCTAGTCAATGTTAACTGATTTTTAAAGAGTTACTATTAGTTCCCTCTTACTGAGTTCTTATTTTGATTAAAAGTTTGTGGCCTGATGCACGTTACTCATTAGAAGTGCACAAAGGTTTGTGAGCACTTACATATGTTCGAATATGTTTTAGCTGCTCTCACATACAAAACACAAACTGAATTCTTGGTATAGAACATATTTACCTTTAGAACTATGTAGACATAGTTCCATTATCTTAAGGCAGTTTGTCTTTAAAAGTAAACTGTATGTCCAGATGGATTTTTCTTTCTCCTCCTCCTTTTTCTTCCTCCTCTCTTCCCCTCTCCCTCCCTCCCTTCTTCCTCCTCCTCCTCATTCTCTTCTTTTTCTTCATTTTTTTTCATGTTGAGTAAATGCTTCATTTTGAAATTATCACAGTATACATATATTTTCTGGTTATGTAGATATGTGCCATATACATATGCAGATGTGATATGCATATTCAAGGTTTTCTTTTTTTGCCATCTTCAATGTTGGTTGTTTCTACTTTTTCTGATTTATTTTTAGGATTTCCATAATAGAGTGATAGTTCTCCTTTCTATGAATGTTACAATTGTAGTATCACTTCTTATACATTTCTATCACTTGTTCCTCTTATTCTGTATTCATAGTATTTCTCAATTTTTATTTCAAAATTTAGTTTTCTGATGTATAAATTCTGCTTTAAGGAATATTTTAAATATGTGACTGAATTTTCAGGTTCTTCACATCTCAGTATCTCATTAAGCTCCATTTTATTGACATCTGCCTCTTATTCAATTTCTTTTTTTCATTTTGTTTTGCTACTTTTTAATTTTATAGAGTATTTAATAGAACACATGATTTCTTAATTTTATAAATCACATATAACTGTTTTTTATAATTACTTTGTTATACATAGCATTTATTTTTCAGAAGATCTTTTATATCTTGATAAGCATTCACTTTATTTCTTATAGTATATTCCCACATCTATATTAACACATTTTTCCCAAGTACTCATCCTTTGAATTCTCTCCGTTGATGACTCATAAATAACGTCTGCAGCTTATCTTGCCTAGTTCCTCTCATTATTGACCTGTTAGAGCATGTTTCTCAGATTTTCAACTAAAGGGATGGTAAATATGAACAGACTTCATCTGATTTCTGGTCACTAGCAGTCACTTAATTTCTCTAAATTCTGGACTTCATCTATATTGCTTTCATTGTCTGATTGACTATTTTGAGAAGGTATACATATCTAGGTAATTCTAGTCAATATGTAGTCCTTCTTTTGCCAGTAGTGAACTGTTTTTGTACTTTCTCATGACATTTTTTGTATCCCAAATATTCATCCCCCATTCCTACATGATGCATGTCACCATAGATGCGACATTTTGCATTAATGCAAATTTTAGTCTTAGAAAGCATGTAGAAAGCTAAGTGGCCATGTGGCCCTCCTTGCTACTGAAAGGTGTTGCTGTGCAACAGAGCAACCTTATTAGAGTGGTGGAGGGAATTGATCAGACCCTGTATCTCTCAATCCAGCAGTAGCAGGAAAATGAACCATCTCTTTACCATTTTTTTCAGGCTGGCATATTTATTCTCCTCCAGATACTAAGCAAGTGCCAACCAGTACGTGTGGATGTTCTCCTTCCATTTGTTTAATCCGTTTTGACTGACATATGATAAAAATTTAATTGACTGAATGCATGTCAGTCTTTGTGGTTGGTAATGCTATACTACCAATGAATTTTATGTTTGCTTATTCAATTCATAAAATATTTGCTTAATTTTTTGAAATATGTTACCAGCCAGATACCATTCTATAGCAAGTCAACTGCATTGGCGTTAAGTGTCTTGATTATTATTATTATTATTCTAAGATTAGAGATATCATTAAGGATATTATTTCCTAAAACCACAGTCTATTTGACCAGCTTTTAATTTTATAATTTGTAACCTTTTTCAGGTTGTTGCAAAGTTTTCTAAATTTTTCTACCTATCTGTTCTTTCACTCAGCCTTCCCATACTAATTCGTTTAACTCTTATACTACATTGATTTTTACATGAATTCCCACTGTTGTGTTTCCTATGCAGTGAATCATATGACATAATTCAGATACTTGTTTTAAATCATGAAAATAAAATATGGTCATTCAAACAGTGCATATTAGCCATATTTTAAAAAGTAATTTTATGTGGTATATATCATTGTGTGTGCTGTGTTCTCAGAAGCATTAAAAGTACCAGTATATTCACCTTATTATTGGTTTTACCTACATTTACCTTTCCAAAAAAATTCTAGCTCTTTCTCTAAATCATATTCATATCAAATATATCATTCACCATAACAATAACTTTGTCGAAGATTCAGTCGAAACTTAGATTTCTTTCTTTCTTTTTTTTAAACAGAGTCTCACTCTATCACCCAGGCTGGAGTGCAGTGGTGCATATCGGTGCCCCAACCTCCACCTCCCGGGCTTAAACAATTCTCGTGCCTCAGCCTCCCAAGTATCTGGGATTATAGCTGTGCATCACCACGCCTGGCAATTTTTTTTTTTATTTTTCAGGAGAGATGGGGTTTTGCCATTTTGACCAGGCTGGTCTTGAACTCCTGGCCTCAAGTCTATCCTCCTGCCTCAGCCTCCCAAAGTGCTGGTATTACAGGTGTGAGCCACTGTGCCAGCTGAAACTTAGATTTCTTAAGAACCTATATCCTCATGCTAACAATTATGTTAGTATTAGACATCACTAAGTAGTTTTCATATTTTGATATTTTGAATAATTAATTCACCTATAAATTTAATTTTTTTGGTGAAAAACATCCACATGTTTCTAGCCACTAGAACAGCAATAGATACATCGGGGTATGTGTAGTTTATCTCCCGTCTCCTGCATCTGGCAGAGGGCAGTAATGAAGCATTACCTCCCCTAAGTTTTCCTCATCCATACAAGTCTTCTCAAACCATGTCCTGGAAAGTGACTACCATGTACTGGCAAGTGACTACCATGTAATGAGATTTCATTTAAGAGCTATAACTATTTACCACTTTGGTTTCAGAACAATATTAGAGTTCTCCAAAGAAGAAACTATTATGGAATTGTTTCTGCTACTTACTTCCATTCACAGTGAAATATTCATAAAAACCTTTTGCATGAGTGGAAAATTTTGCTGCATTACATTGGTAATTAACAATAACATACAAAATGGAAATAAAGATGACAATATACATTCTTTTATTATTATCAGTTAAAATGCATAGAATCAGTTAAATAAAACAGATAAAATTAATGGATTAAGGGATACATCCAAATAGCAATTATAAAATGATGTGGCTACTATTTGTCAGACACTGATAAGTTACTTTTTTTTTTTTTTTTTGAGATGGCATCTCGCTCTGTTGCCCAGGCTGGAGTGCAGTGGCGGGATCTTAGCTCACTGCAACCTTCACTTCCCAAGTTCAAGCAGTTCTCCTGCCTCAGCCTCCCATGTAGCTGGGATTATAGGTATGAGCCACCATGCCCTTCTAATTTTTGTATTTTTAGTGAAGAGGGGGTGTCACCACATTGGCCAGGCTGGTCTCAAACTCCCAACCTCAGGTGATGCACCCACCTCTGCCTCCCAAAGTGTTGGAATTACAGGTATGAGCCACTGAGCATGGCCCAACAAGTTTTTGTTAAATAATAGTTATTAACACTATGGAAGGTAGTTATTAATATCTTTATTTTTATTAATAATGAATTTGAGATGTTAGAAATGTTTATTAATTTATCCAAAGATTAATTTATCATGCAGCTATTAATGAAGAGTAAAGATGAAACTCTCTTGAGCCCCTTTTTTTTTCTCATTAACCCCTGTTACCTTTGACTAAATGGTGCTGAAATTCTGCTGTAGTTTTGTAGAATTATGTTGAGCTTAGGGAATAACATTAAATGTGGCCCAAGGACTACTATTGTTTTCAAGGAAAATCTGCAGTGGCTTAGTTCCCAAGTGAGGTAAAACTTATCAGTTAAACCAATCCCAATGGTTTTGGACCAGTATTCTATAAAATATAGGCTAGCTCTACAATGATCTATAGTTTTACTCTAATTCTAGACAATTTAAAATAACAGAAAACAGTCTATTGTGGGTACTTTATGGTTAAAAGATGTAATGCTTTATAAATATAAATCCCCTTAAGGGATAGTTTCATATTCCAAAAATGTAACTTTGACATGCCTGAAGTTGTTTACTAACATACCAACTCCTTTTATTATTAAATTATATACATTTTAAAAGCATTTAAATTAAAATATAATTTTAAGAACTACATCCGAAATGATTAGCATTTTTTTCCCATAAAAGCAAGAAGAGCGACAGAATCTCAATTTGAGAAATACAAAGTAGGACACATTATTTCACTTGAGATTTAATCTATGCAAGATGTTTTGCTGATTTTTTTTTAGGCTTCCTTTACACTCTTTTTGTAAGGAAGACTTGGCTCTCCCTTAGGACTCTGTTCTTTTGCAACACTCTAGTGGAAGCTCTTCCTTGTCCCATGCCTCACATACCAAGGAATAGGAGACAGGCCCACATTCTTCTAAATGACTGTTGACTACCAGGCCACTCCTTTTCAACACAGTATAAAATTCCACTCCTTGCAGTCCCCAGACATCCTTCTCTACTGCCCCATGTCTCTTCTACTTGCTGACCTCCTCTGACCTTGTTCCTCCACATCTGTTAGAGACTTTTCTGCTAGTTACACTTGGCTCAGCATTTTCATTTCACGCACTAACTCCAGCCTTCCCAGAGAACTTCAAAGCCATTCAGTCATGATTTTTCTAAATAAGGTCATTTATTCCTTTTAGTAATAAAATACTTATGTTTTTCCCTAGGCCCCTGGCAAACAAAATGAGAGACTGCATTTCCAGCCTTCCTGTTGTTATACATTTAGGGCAATGAGATGTGAGAAGAAGTGATATCTGCAGTTCTCAATCAGGTCCTTAAAAGGAAGCAGCTTGCTTTTCACTTATTTTCCTCTTACCAGGACCACAGGTGGACAAAGTGAGATGGCAGTGGCTTATTATTTTTCTCCTACCTCTCAGACTATTCTGTACTTTTCTTGTTGGGGTCCATCCATCATTATATACCGATTGTCTCTTATACTGAGATTTTATTCTCGTATTGATATCTCTTGTTAATCTCTTAACCTTCTTTAAAAGAGGCTTATGGAATAAACTATAAGATATGTCACCTCAATTCAAGACCCACATGTAACAACTGCTTATTCAGCATCTTCATGTAGATTTTGTACAAGTCCTTCAGTTTCCTACATCCAATGAATCATGCTACCTAATACTTTTTAAATTGATGATATTCGCAACTACACAAAATAAAGGCACAGCTTAATGTGCTATTAGAAATTGAACAACCTTGTAATCACCTCCCATGTCTAGAAATTTCCTAATGTCCAGAAAGCCCTGCTTACTCTCCCAAACACAATGCCCTTTCTCTCCCCAAGGGTAAACACTCTTCTGACATCACTTCTGTACTTTTCTATATAATTTCTTCAAGCAAGTGTTTATCCCTAAATTGCATGGCTTTATTTTCCCTTATTTTGGAGAGCAGGTATTTTAAAGTATTTTTTAATTAATGTATTTCTGCTTCATTAATTTTTTTCTAGAAATTTACTTGTTAAAGAAACCAAATTATTTTTTCTGTACAGATTTCCACCTGATTTAGTTTAACATGTCTCTGCCCTCTATATTTCCTGGGCATTGGTAATTAAATCTAGAGGCTTAATCAAATATATTCAAGTTAGAATTTTTGGCAAGATTTCTTCATGGTAGTTTTGAATTCTTTATCAAGAAGCACAAAACACCTGGCTGCCTCTCTTTTTGTGATATTAGCAGTCACCAATGCTTGATGCCTAGTTTTTATAATTCATTAGTTGCTGTAAAATATTTATAATGCAATTTCGTCACTTTCTTCATTTATTTATTTCTCTTCTACAAAGAGAAACTTTGCCTCATCTATTACTTATTTATCCAGTGACAGCTTTATTTTAGCTATGACAAAATAAATGTTTGATTGTTTACTTTATTAACCCTGCATTGTACAAAGACAATTAATTCATTGTGCATGAATGTGTGTCATGTGAATTCATGGATATAAACATATTTGAGGCCAGTAAGAGCCTCTTTGAGTTAGCTCCCAGGTTCTATTGATGTACCCTCATAGTCTTTGTGTCTTTCTTACTCACTAGAGTCACAGGACATCCCAGCTCATCGTATACATTATCTGCCCAAACCTGAAGTCAACTGGTCCACCAAGCAACCTTGCTTTCTTTTAGTAGGTAATGATGTTTGAGTGCCACAATCTGAATGTGAGGAATGCTCATTATACTGAAATGAACATTACTTCTAGGCCTTCCAAGGAACGAAGTTATAAGAAATGACACACACAAACACACACACACAAACACAGAGAGAGAGAGAGAGACAGAGAGAGACTCTGGGGATGCTAGAATTACTCATTTTTAAAATCCAGCATTACACACAAAATATTATTAGGATAAAAATTCTAATACAGTCACTTTTATGATTAATAAAAGTTTTCTTAAAAATGCATACATTATTTTCATGTCCTCCACCTTTTATTAAAGTTGAACTGTGTCTATGTTGTCAGTTCACATAGCCATATTAAACTGTCTTCAATATGTCCCTTATCTGTCTGAGGTCTCTAAGAGAACATGTTATATATTTAATTCTCACCAGCAGTCTTTATGTTGATGTATCTCTGTCATTTTGAGTGTCTGAAGCTTATTCTCCAGTATTTATTAATAAAAGTCCGTAAGAACAATATTTCCTGAGTTCCTGCATGTTTCCTCAGTTCCGGAGCCATGACAGCTTGAGAAGCTTTAATTTTGAAGTCAGTTTATGTCCTTGGTTCAATTTTCTTTTCTTGAATATCTAAAATATATCATATTATTTGCTTCTGTCACAAGGTGTTGCTGCCAAAAAGTCTGGTGACAATTTTCCTTCCCATAAGAATGTAAGACCATTTTGGTCTTTTTCACTGCTGTGACTCATGACCTAATACTTCGTAACAAAGTGCCTTCTCATGTCTTCACCAGTCTTCATTCACTTCATCTTTTTCCTTTTATATTGCACATCTTTTTAATCCTATTTATTTATTTTTGAGATAGAGTTTTGCTCTTGTTGCCCAGGCCGGAGTGCAGTGACGTGATCTCCATTCACTGCAACCTCTGCCTTCCAGTGTCAAGCAATTATCCTGCCTCAGCCTCCCAAGTAGCTGGGATTACAGGCGTGCACCACCACACCCTGCTAATTTTTTTGTGTTTTTAATAGGGACAGGGTTTCACCATGTTGGCCAGGCTGGCCTCAAACTCCTGACCTCGTGATCCGCCCACCTCGGCCTCCCAAAGTGCTGGGATTACAGTCGTGAGCCACCATGCCTGGCTTATCTTCTATTTTTCTTACTCCTGTTTTTCTTCCTTCTTATTTTTGACTTGACTGCCAAATTGATATCCTCTGTATGGAAACCAATTTAAGAACCTCCTCTTCCTCTTCTCAATCTGTCAGAAAAACTACTTCCTTCAAGTTAGCTTAGGAATCTTCTATTCTTGAAATCTTACCCCACTCACTTTGACACACTGAAATCTTCTTTTCCTAATGACATTGCTTACAGTTTTAATGTAAAAAAATTCTCTGAGCAGCAAATAAATTATTGAAAATAATTTTCCAATCCTCTCATTCATTACTAAGTGAACACTCAGTAAAACAAGATTTAAAACAGAGGAAGGGGATCTGCATATTTGTTGCAATAGACAAAGCAAACAGCAGCCACATCTTCTGATCAGTAAACGTTCTCATTGTCCTGGAATTCTCTTCAGGTTAGATTTGTCTGACAATAATTGAATCATTGTTTCTTCCTCAAATGCCACTAGGTCACACTCATGCAGCCCCCGTAGCGAGTGTCATATTTGAAGGGCTATCAGGATTCAGTCTGTGGGTTTCCTTCACTCTCCATGTCTTTCCCTGAAGCAAGCTTTATTCCCACAAATCATTTACCCCAAAGTTGTTATGTGAAAATAGGAGGCTACCTTTTTATTGTCTTATTACTCCTAAGACACACTCAGAGGCATTGAATGAATTACTGATTCAACTGCTTTATTATATTTATGGTTGAAAGTTTAACAATGCTTAGGAATCAAAACGTTCTTGAAACCAGGTCTAATGTCCTGCACAAAATTATATTTGACATATTGCACATTCTAAACAAAAACATACCCAACATACAAACCTCAGATATGTTCTTCATGAATTTTATTTTGCTTTTCCAAGGCAAAATAAGCTTAATAATATTCTATATAAAATCCTACAAATAAAATGGAGCCTGTGTCTATTAAAGTGATTCCTATATTGTACAATAATATAAATTTGTGTCTATGACCTACTTGAAAGCCAGAGCTGTATTTTATATTTTTTGTATTCATTTTTGTATTCCAAGTGCTCTGTACAGTGCTTGACATATATACTTAAAAACATCTACTGAATAAACAAATGTGCAAATGAGTAATAGGTGTGTGAATAAATAAATGTATTCTTTCAAGTCAGTATCTCTCAAAAATGAGAATAAATGACAGCTTTGAATTTTCCATATGCAAGAATCTTTAGGCAGTTTAATGGGAAGTGAAGCTTCTATCAGATTGTATGTGAATAAGAAAACGTCAATTGTTCGCATAAAAGGGCAGCTAATCAAGACTGTAAAGATTAATGTTTTTCCCAAGCAACTCTTGTCTTCACTTAAATAAAAATAGTATCAGAGCTTACGTAAATAATAAAATGTTTACTTGATCACTCAATTCCAAATTAGAAATGAAAAAAGTGAGATAATGTAAATAATAAAAGATAAATCTATCTATCTATCTATCTATCTATCTATCTATCTATCTATCTATCTGTCTATCTATCTGGTTATTGTCTTCTCTATACACCAAATTGAACTGAGAAAGGTCAGATTTATGTCTTGCTAAAATATGATTTTCTGTGTGTATGTCTGTGTAATACATACACTTGGTTCAGCAAGTGAGGAGATACTTGGGAATTTGTTGAGCAGATGAAGAGAGACTTGGGAATTTCAGAATATCCTTCCAGCTCAGAGCCCTCTCAGTAACCAGGTCAGCAGCCATAGTTATAGACTTCCCTTCCACCTCACTAAAAATACAGGTGGTTTAGCTCATTAAACATTGACACATCCTGTCTTGGCACAATCTCTATCTCCCATGACATTTATGTAAATTAAAACACTGGTGAATTTTATATTCCTAAAATTTGTTATCTGAAATAAAGATCATTTTTATTTAATCCCATAATTTATTTCTTCCACACTTCTCTCATCTTCCTCCTGTAGATATTCTTAGTAATGTGGGCAGGACTTTTTGGATCAAGAACAAACATTCTCAGAAAGGTTCCTTTTTTGATGTTCTTTTGTAAAATAAACATTTTTGTTCCTATTCTGAACATTGGAGTTATTTGAATGATACTTACACCTTTGTAGATTTAAAAAATAGAAGCAGCTGGCAGAGGCTGTCCTTTTCTTGATAGGTGCCGAAATTTTGTCTGTACTTTCTCTTTGAAGCCAGATAAGTAATTAATTAATCCTCAACAGAAACTGACCTCTTGCAAGTTGAACTGAATACAAGGTTATAAGCAATTATGGTACACTAAGGGGTTGTCAATAATACCACCTTTCAAATATCACTGTTTGAATTGAGCTGAACTTTACAACCAATAATAGAGAGCTGTTTTTTTGTGTGGTCTTCTATACTTATTCTAGTCTCTGATTTTCCAGTTAATTTAGGAAATACCTTTCAGTTTATATATTGTATTTCTTTTCTATTGCTGCTGTAACAAATTATCACAAACTTTGTGGCTTAAAGCAACCCATTTATTACGTTTCGGTTCTGTAAGTCAGAAGTCCAACACGGGTCCCATTGTGCTAAGATCAAGATTTCATCAGGGCTGTATTCCTTCCTGGAGGCTCCAAGGGAGAGATCCCTTGACCATTCCAGCTTCTAGAGATGTCTTATGTTCCTAGCCATGTGGCCCCTTTCTTCATCTTAAAAGCCAGCAAAGTGGATTCAGTCCTCATATTACAGCAGTCTGATCTCTTCTCTCCTTCTCCCATTTTAAGGATCTTTGTGATTACACTGGGTCCAGTCAGATAATCTTTCCATTTTATGGTCAGCTAATTAGGAAACTTAATTTCATCTGCAGCCTTAAATCCTCTTTGCCAGGTAACTTACCATGGTCACAGGTTCCAGGGATCAAAACATGGGAATATTTGAGGGGACACAGTTTTGTCTATGAAATACATTTTCTATAGTTCTGCAGACTTACTTAAATCAGGGACTCTTAGACATGCCTTCTCAAATAGGTCACAGTTGCTCTTAAACTACATGTGTAGTCTGTTTCAAAGTCGAAGTGTATGACTTTTAATTATTTTATATATTACTTCATAATGCAAAATGCAAACGTTTATTGGCTGGAACTAAATAACATTTTTGTTTATTTATAAACTAAGAAATATTGTAGCTTCTAGAATATGATGGTAAAAAGAAGATTGAAAATTATTAGAAATTTCTTAAAACAACCAAATTTAATATTAAGAAATGGATCTGGAAGAGGTTGTGTTTTATTACATTTTCAGTATGAAAAGATATTTCTCATTCTCCTTTATCTCATGATAATGAAATTTTTTCAGACAGGCTTCTAACCCATTTCAAGCTTGCTGTGAGAAGTACTTGAAAAAAAATGTTGTTATTAATAAAATTAAAAGTTTTAACCCTTTTAGTGGAGATAGTTGAGTTGAGTGAATACTCTGTTTCAGGGCCAAAATCCAGGCATGCTCTACATGTTATACTAGTATGTCATGTTCAACCATGTGCCTCCTTTAATCCCTGTTTATAATAAATCTGTGAACATAAACTCAAACCTTAGATAAGTTAATACACTTTTTTGTTCCTCCGTTTCTTTGCTCAGTGTTCGTAATAATATTATATATCTGACAGATTGAAGTGAGAAATAAAGTTGTTAAAACATATAAATATCTACATATATAAAGCATTAGCACAGAGTAGGTGCTCAAAAACTGTTAGGTATCATTAACAATAACAAGATGGTCCAGCCTAAAGGAGTCTTTAATTGCAGCATCAGACCACTGATACCTTATTTAAAGACCTTCCTGTGACTCCATAAAATTAAAAAAACTCAAGGTTTTGAAAACATCAAAAATTGTAAAAGTCACTTTAATGTAGCTACATTTACCATAATAAACTACAAGAAACAAGTCAAGCTAAGAAAGAGCAGAACAGAATATTAAGTGTTGTTGTCAAAATTAAAGTCACATCTGCTGACAAATTCTGAGTTCCATGACAGATGGTTGAAGGAGTACAATTTGCTCCAATGAAACATAGCTTATGCTAGAAACATCAAGAGAAAAATTGCCATTCCTGAAAAGGGCGTTTCAGGTAGATAATGATATAGCTATGTGACTCATGAATTCTTATAACAGCTTTAAATAATATTTTGAGATTCATTTTCTGGTTAACACTTTATTATATACACCATTTGCATACATCTCTTGAAAATCTTTCCCAAATTTATCAGTTAGTTCAATTACTTTACTGAATATACAAAGTATAATAAATCTAATTCATTTATTTCTTAGGTGATTATGATTTTCAAAAAAATTTAAATGCCAGTATGATAAAAATCAAATTGCATTGCAAAAAAGATTGATAGAGAAATGTTTGATAGTCATTACCAGAATTATCCTTTAAAAATTGTTTTTGTCTTTACCACATGCACACATAATTGTCAAGATACTTAATAAATCCATCAAAGTGAAGCAAATACTTCACAATTTCATTTTCTCCTAACTGTGGTTTTAAAATTTGTTAAATAATATGGTCAACAAAAGAGCATCTACTCTTGAGTGAAGCAATGGACGAGACACTGAGTTATAAGTAAGAAAAACCAATAACAAATGTGGTCTGCTGATCTAATGGAAAGGTGAAATGGTACATATGTAATTACAGGTATAATTATTAGTCCCAATGAGAAGTGTAAACTGTAGAAAATATACAGTAGTTTTACCTTCCCAGGGCATTCAGAAGGTTTCTTTGAAGAAGTAATATTTCAATTAAATCCTAAATAATGAAAAAGAATTAGCAAGGCAACAAGTAGGATGAGTGTCCAGGATAACACCCTGGAAAATGTCAGTTATCAAAAATGAAGTCCTTTTGAGGAGCCAGAAGGCCAGGATGATGAAAAGGAGAGAATGAAACCGAGTAGCATAAGATGAACCTAGAGAGTGTGCAGTGTCACGTATCATTAAGGAACTTCCAAGTCAACTGAGGAATTAATAAACGTTATCCTGAGATAATAGGGAACCACTGAAAAACTATAACCAGTGGAGATATTTGGTTAATGTCTTAAATAAAACATACATAATTGGATTACTGTATAGGGCACAAAAATGAATTGCAGAAAATGGAAAAGGAGTCCCAGAGTCAATACAATATTTCAAGTGAAAATATGAAAGCTTTAAATGAGGACTATGGTAGTGATAGAGAGGGGAAGACAGATTCAAGATGTATTTCTGTAGTACACCCTACAAGGACTGGTGGATTATTGGATATAGAAGAAGAAAGATGAGGAAGAATTCAAAGGTGAAACTCTGGTTTTTGGTTTGAGCAACTGCGTGAATAATTGTGTCATTTTTTTGCCCCATAGAACACTGTAATAAGAGCAGATTCTTGGGTGAATTATGATTAGTTTTGGACTTTCATTTGGAGACTTAAACGATATCCAAATGAAGCTATTGATTAAGTAATAAGAAGAGTGGCCAAGGTTAAAGTCATTGATAAATGGATGGGATGGTAATTTAAACCACAGGAGGTATGAAATAATTTACAATAAAAGAATAATAGGGAAGAAAAAAAGCTCTGACAAGGATATGATGGAAAATGTATAATAGGAAAAAACAAAAACAAAAAAAAACACGGAAAGACTCAGAAAGTTCAGTGTCATGAAAAGCCAAAGTAAGAAAGCCAGAAATTACAAGTATGGTGAATGGTATCACATTCTGTGAAAAGATAACTTCAAAAAGGACTGAAAACTGTCTTTTGAATTTACTAATGTAAAGTCAATTGATGAACTTAATGTTAGTAGTTTTAGGGAAGTATAAAAGGCTTTGCAATTATTTAGAGTTTTGGGGGAAAAGGAAAAAGTCTAGCTAACCATATTAAGGTGATTTGTTGTGGTGGATAGAAAAGAGTTAAAACTATGTCTATGGATGGGGTAATTGCTGGTCAAGAAGAGACTGTTTAGCTAATAAGAAAGAGACTTTATAGCATGCCAGCATGCTTATAGATTTCCCTCTGTACTCAAATGATAAGTGGATATTTAATAGAAAAAGGGGAATATTGACTTTGAGTAGATTCATGAAACTTTCATTATAGTTGAGGTGAACTTATTTTTCTATCACAGGAGTTTTGTCAGTCTACCCAGTCAATACTTTCCTTTCAGACTCACAATGTTGTAAGACCTGATAGAGTTTTATAAAAAGTACTTAAGGAATTATTTCACTTGCTAAAAAAAAGCCCACAAAACACTTGTTTATAGTTATTTATCCTATATCTGTCTTACAAGCTCTTTTCTTTCAAATTAAATACTTTTTCTTTCATTTTATGCTTTTTCTAGGAAAATTCTATCTTCTTTTGTATTATCAAGGAGATATTTGGAGCAGAGTCAACCCTCTCAGTTACATAAAATAAAAAATGGCATATTGTTGGCAAACAGATCCAAATCCCAATGAATCACATGAAAAGCAGTATGAACACCAAGAATTTCTCTTTGTAAATCAACCCCATTCTTCTAGCCAAGTCAGTCTGGGTTTTGATCAGATAGTAGATGAGATCAGTGGCAAAATTCCACACAACGAGAGTGAAATTGATGAAAACACCTTTTTTGTGCCTATTGCACCAAAATGGGACTCAAAAGGGCATTCATTAAACGAAGCACACCAAATATCCTCGAACGAATTCACTTCTCAAAGCCGTGAACTCTCCTGGCATCAAGTTAGAAAAGCACCAGCAATTGGTTTTAGTCCTTCTGTGTTACCAAAACCTCAAAATATGAATAAAGAATGCCCCTGGGGAAGCCCCATAGGAAAACATCATGGTGCTGATGATTCCAGATTCAATATTTTAGCTCCATCATTCACAAGTTTGGATAAAATTGATCTACAGAAAGAATTAGAAAATGAAAACCGTAACTACCATATAGGATTTGAAAGCAGCATTCCTCCTACAAACTCGTCCTTCTCAACTGATTTCACGCCCAAAGAAGAGAATAAAAGGAGTGGACATGTGAACATTGTGGAACCCTCTTTGATGCTTTTGAAAGGCTCTCTTCAACCCGGGATGGGGGAAAGTACATGGCAGAAGAACGTAGAGGTATGTATAATACATGTCAATCTAAAAATATGAATCTGAAAGAATCATTCAATAATATATTATGTTAATTTGGTGATGAAGGTAACTAACCTTAAATAGGGAAATCTATTCATATTACTTTTGAAAAAAATATTTTCACAAATGATGTGTTCTTGTATTAAAGATTTTTTTTCTGAGAAAAGGGAAATAAATTTTTTAAAATATCATCTATAAGGTTCCAGTTCCAGTTTCATCAAAACTATTATAAAATTTTCTTTAGTTTTAATTATGGTACTTTCATTTCATTGTTAAAATAGCAGAGTTGAAGGTTTAACTGATAATATTTTCTATTTTTTGTTTAATGCACATACGCAAACACAAATACGTTTCATTACGTTTATATTTTAAGTCACATTGTAATGATTTGGAACTTTATATTATTATTGGTAGGAAAAAATGTCCCTTTACTCAGAGTCTCCTAATTTATACGATTAGCAGGCAACTTCTATCGAGATCATTCCAAGGGTAGGAAATTAAGTATTCATTGTGTGACTCATCTTAATGCTTTTATCACTAACTTTCCAATCATTTTAGTAACCAGAGCTTTTTTCTGTATTTGAAGACTTCTCTATTTCTCTGCTTGAGTCTAGACACAAGTAAAATCAGAAGTAAATAATATTTATTTCTGATTTAAAAAAGAAGAAACATTATTGCAGCTGTAGTTTCCTGGATGAGGCAGACGGGTTCTTTATTTAATACAACAACTATTTTTAAAATCCTTAAAATATATTGTGATATGCTATCCAGAATAATGCAAAGAAGAAAAGATATGATGCCTGAATTCAGGAATAGCATATTGCTCATGTTAACTTGCAAACAAATAATGGCAACATAGTAAAATAACAGGTGGAGTAAGTGCATAGGAAAAGAAACATCTAATTCTACTTCATTTGAATTCACTTGCTAAAGAGGTAGCACCTCAAAATATCTAAATTCAAATTCAGTAAATCTTGGGGCTGTCTAGTTCTGATCACAATAGTGTAATAACTACTAAACTTTCCCTACTCCTAAAAACAACTATACAGTTAGACGAAATAAATGAAGCAGTTGCTTGAAGGTGTTGAATAGGCAGTACAGAACATAAATCCTTGAGAAAAGTGAGCCCTGTGATCATCTCAGTCTATGCCTGAGGGCAATTTCATGCTGCTGCGCAGGCTGGTGGAGCCCAATCTGAGCAGCAGTATCACTGACTGCGAAGGCACAGCCTGCAGTTCCAAGTTGCAGAAGCAGCTATGATTTGACAAGCAGAGTGCTAAACAAGAGGTAGCTGTGAAATGGGTATGGGTCAGAGGTATAGAGAGGACTTACTGCTTGGCCAATATTAGGATATGCTTGCAAGGCTTAGTAGATAATGTCAGCTTTTGACTGAGAATTGGATGGCATTGTGTTAATTACACAGGCTTGAAATTACAAGGCAGAAATTTGGGCCAAATTAGAGAAGAGACTGAGATAAGCACTTCAGGCATTCAAATGAAGCTACAAAGCCATGTCTTAAGAGTAAAACTCATGCTCTAAAATGAATGCTGTATCAACCAAAATAGGTGTGGCCTAACAACAACCAAAAGTCAGAATAATAAGGCAAATAAGACAAGAAGGATTTTAACTGCCTGCCAATGAAAAAAAAAATTAATGATGATTCATAATGAGCCATCTACAATATTCAACATAAAATTAAAAATGCATAGATATGTAAAGAAGCAGGGAATTTTGGCTCTCACTCAAGAAAATAACTCTATCAGTCAAAAGACCCTCTGAGATAATCCAGATGTTGGAATTAACAGATGGGGACTTTAAATTGGTTATTAAAAGTATGTTCAAGTAGATAAAGTTAAAGATGTTCATAATGGCTAGCCCAATGATGATCTCAGCAGGAAATTAGAAACATTAAGAAACAAATACACAAAAACAAAGGCCAAGTCCAGTGCTGGAAACAAAATATATGCAATAAAAAAGTTACTCGATGTGCTTAACAACAGATAGGAAAGAACAGGTGAAAAATAATAATTTGAAAGCAAAATAGTAGAAATTATCCAAACTGAAGTAGAGAAAACACAGGGATCATATAAATATGAGCAGGGATTCAGAGACTTATGAGACAAGAAGCATAATATGTGGACAACTGGAATGCTAACAAGAGGAAAGAAAAATAGGGAGCAAAATTAATTTGAAGAAATAATGGTCAGGAAATTATTCAAATTTGATAGAAAATATCAAATTACAGATCTAAGAAGCTCACCACAACCCAAAGAATAAATAGAATAAATGCAAAGACAGCCACATGTAGACATTTATACTCAAACATCTAAAATTAAAAGAGAAAATTATGGAAGGGGCAAAAGGGAAGAAAAGATTTTACACAGTAGGACAACAATGTGAATAAAAGGAAACTTCTCACTCAAAACAATGGAAGCCAGAGACAATAGAATGACATTTTTAAATCTTTGAAAGAAAATAAAACATACTTCATATCCACTAAGTATAAGTTTCAAATCCAAAAACAAAATAAAGACATTACCATAAACAAATGTTGAAAGAAATTAGTCAGCTAGCAGACAAATGAGAATGCCAAATTAAATACTTCCGGTACAAGGAAAATGACACCAGATGGAATCTAGGAAAGAGTGAAGAATTATAGAAATAGTAGTTGAATAATACAAATGACTACTTTAAATTTTTTGAAAGGCAATGTACTAAAGCAATACAATAGCATACTATTGTAGGATTTATTATGTATGTGGATAAAAACTATTTGACAGTAATAACATAATGGGTGGAAGGGGGTTAAACGTTATTTTGCTATGTAAATTCATACATGTTAAATGCGATGGTACAGTAGTAACTCCAAGTAAACTGAGATATGTTAAGAGTGTATATTGTAATTCCTAGAGCTAGTATCATGAATTATAAAAAAAAAAAAAAAAAAGAAGAAAATCTAAAAATGCAGCAGAAGAATAAAATAAAATAAACATGTCAGGAGAAACAGAAGAACAGAATAAAATAGAAAAGACAAATAGAAACAAATATAAATAAGACAGTCTTAAATCTAACAATTTCCATAAATATACTAAATGTAAATAGAATAAACATTCCAAACAAAAGGCAGGAATTGACAAATGAGATTAAAAACAGGAAGGACTCAATTACTGTCTACGAGCGACATAAGAAACAAAGGCAGAGATAGATTGCAAGTAAAAGAAACAAAAAGACTTAACATTCAATCAGGAAAAAATGCTTGCATGATTATTAATATCAAAAACATTATTTCAGGGCTGAGAAAAAAAGATCATTTTGTAATGCTAAAATGGTCAATCAGGAAGAGATAATAAATTGAAATGTGTACATATCTAATAACAGAGTTTTAAAATGCATAAGACAAGAATGGTTTCTTTAATCCTACATGCGCTCTCTGACCAAGTTTTTCATTCATATATTCCCAAGCTATTCATGTATATATTCCCAAAAAATGAAGCATGCATTCACATATTTACTTGTATATGAGCATTAATAGTTTTCTTTACAATACCAGAAAGCTAAAACCAACCCAGAGGTTCATTAATAGGAAGATGACTAAACGAATTGTGGAACAGTCACACAATGGAATACTACTAATCAGCAATAACAATGATAAACTACTGATTGTGTGATAGCAGAAATAATTTTAAAATATGTGTATCATTACCAAGAAGCTGCAAATAAAATACCGCATATACCTTATTTATGGTGATAGAAATCTGAATAACAGTAGTTACCAAATAGATATGCAGATTTATATAAAAAAAGATATGGGGACATTTTCTAAAATGAAAGAAATGTTCTATATTGTCATTGGGTTATTGATAGCACAGTTTTATGCCTTCTACAAAACACAAATTATATACTTAAGATCTATGTATTTTTCTATGTGTAAATATTACTTCAATTTTTAAAAATCTAAAAAAAAATTTAAAAGTGAAATCTGAATGAAACTTCAAGACAGGATAAAACTGTAGAATTATTTAATATTTTCTCTTCACCAAATTATATTAATTTAGTAGTTTTTATTTTAAGTCAATAGGTTGTTCCATTCAGCTAGTGGAAGTACCTCAAGGCAGTAATACGAGTCTGGCCTCTTTTTGCAACAAAGTAAAAAAGTGAGTATTGGTATTTCATTAAACTTTGAAATTTTTGTGCCTAAATAAATTTGTGTATTTTGACATCACTGAACTGATTAATTTAGCATATAAAAGTCAAAGTCCTGTAATTTCAGAACACACACACACACACACACACACAAATTTTTGACAAATTAGTTCATTAATCAACTTCTGTTAATGTTGTTGTTGTTTATAGTCAAATAGATGTTTTCTCTTAAAATTTGGTTAAAGTTAAATGTTTTATAAATTCAGACATGCACTTGTTTGTTGGTTGTTTGGTTTGCAATGAAATTTTTTGTTGTTGTTTAATGATATAAGTGACTAACACCTCTGGCTAACCCCCAAATTAACATAAATTTATCCTCCCTTCCTGGGGCAGTCTATATAGAATCATCATAGTTCAATCTTATCTTGAGTGGATTGGCAGAATATTGAATAAATGCATGTATGTTAATTCATTGAGAAATGAATTTGATCACTAGCAGATATTCCAAAAAAAAATCACTGGTATTTTGTTAATCTAAAGATGAATTTATGATATAAACATAGACACCTTTTTTAAGGCCAATTTCTTATTAGCAATTAAAATTTATATAGTTCTACCTCTTCTATTGCTAAGGTTTCTGAAAGTTTTGAAAAACTAATGCATTCGACCAGTCATGGTGGCTCACGTGTGTAATCCCAGAACTTTGGGAGGCCAAGACAGGTGGATCACTGGAGGCCAGGAGTTCAAGACCAGCCTGGCCAAAGTGGTGAGACCCTGTCTCTGCCAAAAATATAAAAAAAAATTACTAGGTGTGGTGGCGTGCACCTGTAACACCAGATACTTGGGAGACTGAGTCAGGACAACCACTTGAACCCGGGATGTGGAGCTTGCAGTGAGCTGTCACATCATTGCACGCCAGCCTGGGTGACAGAGTGAGACCCTGTCTCAAAAAAGAGAAATAAAAGGCAGGGCATGGTGGCTCATGCCTGTAATCCCAGCACTTTGGGAGGCCCAGGTGGGTGGATCACTTGAAGTCAGGAGTTTGAGACCAGCCTGGCCAACGTGGTGAAACTTCGTCTCTACTAAAAATACAAAAATTAGCCAGGCGTGGTGACAGGAGCCTGTAATCCCAGCTACTCAGGAGGCTGAGGCAGGGGAATCACTTGAACCTGGGAGGTGGATGTTGCAGTGAGCTGAGATCGCGCCATTGTACTCTAGCCTGGGCGACAAGAGGGAAACTCCATATCAAAAAAAAAAGCTAAGGCATTCATATTTTAATTCTTTGGTTTTAACTAAGTTTTGGCTGTTGTCTGAAATACAATAACTATACAGTTTTATAAGCTTTCACTTTCTACCAAATGATTATTTGAAATTAAATGTTTGAATCATTTATTTAGTCATTAATTTAAAGTCTATTTCATTGTCAATAACTAGCTCATGCATGGGAGATACTCATATTTAAAATAAACAAGTAAACAAAAAAGCAAGGTCCCTGCCTCATAAAACCTATAACCATGAGAAGGATTGAAAGGCTTACACACAAAAATACAAAACATTCACCTCAAATTTGCAAAAACAAATCACCTCAAGTTCAAGAAAATGTTCAATCTTTAATTAACTTCTTGCTCTAGTTTAAGGGAAACAAATTCGAAATAGTACTTAGGATTCCTAAATTAGGATCTTTAATGTTATCAATATTTATTCTTTCAGGAATAAGCTACTCGCTGTCACAATATGATAAGTGTAGCTATAAACTTGCTACTTTACTTCTAAAATATAGTTAACTTTTACTTTACCTTCTAAGCATGGCAAAGAACTGTCTTAATACTTTAAGATCACTCTTCTGAATAACTCTACTCACAGACCACATTATTAGCTCCTCCAGCAACTCTCTTTTTTAAAACACAATTTCATACTCTTAGATGAAATATTTTTGTGGATGCAGTAGTGACATCAGAATACCTTATGTGATGAATTTCCAATGACTTATAGTGTACTTTCCAAGCTCTTTAATATAATTTTTCTAAATAGTTTATTTCATAAGAGTCATGAAAACTAAAATATACACCAAACAATAACTTTACAGTAGTGAAAAGAAGCCATAAGTTATATTCACACACTCTTTCCTTGTTTTCAATAATTTGTTTGTTGGCAAATATTTATAAAATGATTAAATGTATACATGCATAATTATTTTGTACACAACAGGATATTTACTCAAAAATAAGTATGTTTGAGGACCTACTATGTGGCAAGCACCCTTAATTCAAAAGAAGATCAAATGGAATTTGAGAGCTGTTTCAAAAGGGGGTCTCCAAAACTTTGATTTCTCATTGTAACATACTTTAAAGCCACATCTTTCAAATAAAAATGCCATATTCTTGTAACAAATATGATAACATGCCACAGCATATGAAAGAAGTTTCTGGCCCATGGTAGATGCTCAGCAAAGGTTTAGGAGAGAATGAATCATGAATTTGTGTTTTAAATTTAATTTCTTAAAATGGTAGAAGCTGAAATCATGGATGCATTGAGAAGTGTCTTATTATATGATAAATGCAATTCATAAGGCTCCTCAATCCCTAACTGGACTCTAGACCTTAATGGTAGAGTATAAAAATGAAGAGTGGCCCGTGTCCTCATTCTGAGCAGTGGCTCTCAAACTGCAGTTCCAGAGCAGCAACAGCAGCAGCTTACTTGGGAAATTGTTAGTAGGACAAGTCTGGGAGACCCTCCGCAGATCTACTGAATCAGAAACTAAGGGATGGGATCCAGAACACAAGTGGATATGGATGCACGCCAGGCCATTGGATGAATGTGTATTTCCTTACTCATTTGCCAGGCCCCTCATGGAGAAGATGTTTCTACAGAATAAAGCATTGGTGCTCCACAAATAGCTATAAGGTTTGTGCAAAATTAACTGCAGTTTCTGCAATTTAGGAAGAGAATCATGAAGTTTAGATGTCAGCATAGTTAACATAAAAAAAAAACAAGACTTCATATTCACCCTCAGAAACATTTTAAATAGCTACTTGAAAATATCTTCATGTTATATTCTACATGTGGGCATAAAACATTGATCACAGAGAATCAAGCTATGGTAACATATAATGACATTATACTTTACATGTGTATATTGCTTTCCAATCTGTAAATCTTTTATACATCTTTTCTATTGTAATAGAAAACCTTTGATGTAGATACTAACATCTACCTCAGTAAACCTTTGAGGTAGATATTAATATCATCACTTGTGCAAAAAAACTAGTCAAATAACTTGCCTCTGGTCATAATGTTACTAAATGAAAGTGCCAGGATCCAAAGTCAAGGTTTCTGGCTCCAAGGGTAAACTGTTTTTGCAATTCTTTGACTCATTTATATGTAATTGTTCAGAATATAAGAATTACTTTTAGGCTCTAATATTTGTGTAAGATTCAAGTAGTTGTGTAGTATCTAAAAATTTTAAAGAAAATGGAGAGACAAGAATAGTATTTACAAACTTGACAAGAACAAGAGAATTTATTTGCCAAAATTTCTAAATCAAAATAAGTGACTTGCAGCTTGACAAAATTAGGCGTGAAAGAAATCTAAGAGGAAGAACTCTGGCATTAAAAGCAATGTAAATGAAGCGAGTAATAATATTCAGAGTGAATCCTCACGTTTCATGTTATGACAATGAATTCTTAATTATTTCAAATGAGATGCTCCTGGGAAAGCCTAAGGAACAGTCTTTTACACTTGTTTTTGGTATAATTGCAATGTCTACCAATCTGGACTAGCTAGATGCACTGCACCACAAATCAATTACTGATTCCTTTCATGTTTTAAGTCTTTTATAGCAAAACACTACATGAAGTTTCTTATGATTATATTGTGGGCAATATGTTTTAAACTGTGTCTTGTAGGTCTTGTCCTAAGTATTTTTCTTAACATATATTTTTCAGAATCAGAGAAAGATATCATGCAGCTGACATTAATTTCAATTCTGGGAAGATCTGGAGCACTACTACAGCATTTCCGTATCAGCTCTTTTCTAAGACCAAGTTTAATATACATATTTTTATTGATAACTCAACACAGCCTCTTCATTTTATGCCATGTGGTAAGCAACTTTGCAAATAAGTCTACAAATCTCTACAAAGCTGGTACTGGCTACGTAGCCTTGAATTCAAAGTCTGAAATGATTTAAAATAATATTAGCTACTGTTTTCCCTGACGTGAAATAAGAAGAAAACATCAGGGAGCCTTTTGTTAATATTTAAGGGAGGAAAGCGGAACTATTTTCTTCAAGAAGTATCTTCACATAGCTCACCCCACAATATTTTATCTTCCTGCTATAAAATGCTTCATAGCAAGTATAGCAGGTTTTAATATATTTAAAAAATGAATTTCAAAAGATTCTAGATAAAGCTGGTATTAAAGTAAAAATGGCTGCTTCTATCTAGTAGGAACAAATATTTCCTTGAAATATAAATAAATTGTGAGGTAGAATAGACATTGTTACACAGAATCTCTATTTCCATAATGAGGAATCTAGTAGCATGGTGTAACATACCTCCATCAGAATTAGCAAACCTATTGATTCAGTTTCTGGGAAGAAATCCAGGAATTTATATTTTATCAAATTTGCCTAAGGATTTTTACTTTTCTAAAGTTTTAGAATATCTGTAAAGTTCTTTAGTTCCTTACTTCATTGTTATAGTCCACTATTTTGCAAAACAGTATTAGCTCTTTAAACATTTAGATTGCTATTAAGTGAGTTTCTACATATTAACAGGAAACTATTTCCTGACACATAATGATCCATTAAATATATTATTTTATTTATTAAGTACTGTTATTATTGTGCTTCTTTCTTACTCTATTCAAGGTTCTGAGCTAATGCAGATGACTGCAAACATAGCAGTATTATATTGGTATATTAGTCAAGACCCTCTTGGTTTGAAATGAAAAGAAACCAATTCCTGCTAGCTTAACCAAAAAAAAAAAAAAAATGTTTTTAAAGAATATAGGGGCTGGGCACAATGGTTCATGCCTATAATCCCATCACTTTGGGAGGGCGAGGCAGGCGGATCATCTGGGGTCGGGAGTTCGAGATCAGCCTGACCAATATGGAGAAACCCTGTCTCTACTAAAAATACAAAAACTTCGCCAGGCGTGCTGGCACATGCATGTAATCTCTGCTACTAGGGGAGCTGAGGCAGGAGAATCGCTTGAACCCGGGAGGTGGAGGTTGTGGTGAGCCGAGATCGCACCATTGTACTCCAGCCTGGGCAACAAGAGCGAAACTTAATTAAAAA
>NW_016809129.1:3710393-3714584 GCF_001698545.2 Rhinopithecus bieti | reverse complement strand
TATATATATATATATATACACACACACACACACACACACACATATATACATATATGGATTTATTATAGAATTCAAGTGTATGAATTTCAGCAGACAATTAGGAATATATGAAAAACACAAATAACCAAGCAGCCCAAAATTCCTGTATGCATCTTATTTCATTTCATATAATTGCTTCTCATATGTCTCTCACTCTCTGGTCACTCATTTCCTTTGCTTATCCAAAACAAGTGGGAAGCCAAGCTACTAGGCTAGCTATCTACAGACAGTTCTGTATCTCTATGGGATCCAACTCCCAGTTCCTAAAAGCCAGATTCTGATTATTCAGCCAAGATCAATGGTGCTGCACTTTGATCCAGTCAGAAAGACCAAAGGTTGGGTCATGTTGTCTTCAGTTGCTGGCCACTATTAAATAGCATGTTCATGTAAGAGCTTAAAAGGGGAGATTATGGTATGTGAACATGAGAAGACAAATGACTTTACCCTATAGCATGTCTACATTTTGAGTTCTAAAGAAAAAGGTGGAGAGAGAGAAAGAGCAGATATTCATTAAAGTTTCTACAATATAGCTGTTCAAGATAGAACCTGGAGTAATTACTACATGACAAAGGAATAAGAACCAACGGTGGCTTTGGAGTCTGACTGATCTTGTTTAGAGTCTAGAGAACAACCAATTGTGGAGACTTGGAGTCATTAAGGGCACAGACCTTGGAGTAAACCGATATTGTTTAAGTGTGATACTTAACACTAACTGTGTAATCTCTACAAATTTGCATAGCTTTCCTGAAAATCTGTCAATTCATCTTTGAAACTTGGGATATAATACCTATATAAAAGGTACAATAATCAAGAAATTACATGTAAAGAACTTAATAGAGTAATTGCTTAGTAAAATATAGTTATTATTAATATTAATACTAACATTATATTCCAGAGTGAATATAACCTGCATAACACTTTTACATTTACTGACCATATTTGTCTATTTTTTTTTTATGATAGCTTCGCACCAGATTCTTGAGAAAAATAAATCGTGCTATTATAAACCCTATTTAACAGATGAGGAAACTAGGTCAAAAAAGCAAAATATCTTATTCACATAGATCAACTAAAAAATGAAAAGTCTATATTATTTCCATGTCTCAGTGACAGAACATTGATAAGAACATCTCAATCATCACAGAATTGTCTTAATGTCATGGCATGAATATGAATATTAACTAGTATAAATGCCCTGAAAATATTCCAGTTAATTCAGAATCCTTTTATCATGCTGATACCCTAAGAAGGAGCAATAGATCTCACTTAGGTTGAAAAATGGAAAGAATAAAGCACCCCCTGGAACTTTTGCCTGGCTATACTCAAGTTCCTGAGTGTATTTCCCAAGTCCCTAAGGGAAACTGCAGTAGATTTTGATGCAGAACTACAGTGTACCAAGGGCTTTAACATGAGAAACACAATACCTAGCTTTGTTATATTACATGAATACAGAACTGATCGAAGGAATTGCAATCAACATTTTCCCCAAATATCTTTAAATCTAACCAAACTGATAAGTGAGATGAATCTCAGTTTAATTCCCCTTGATGAAGCTAGACAGTTACAATCCTTTGTACTGTGTTGGTCATATTTTGTGCTCAAAAACTTTTCTTAGTCAGTATGATACACTTTTATTGACTTTTATTATTCTTCTTTGCCTTTAGCTAACTATCTCGTCAAAGATCTAATTGCAGAAATTCTGCATTTTTGTGCAAATGACCAGTTACTGCCCAAAGATCATATTCTAAATGTATGTGGCTCTGAAGAATTTTTACAAAAGTAAGTATTTTATACAATTTTGATTATGTTATAATCTGTAAATATTAAGTTACCACTTGTTTTTGGTTTTGTTTTAAACAGACGTTACGCAGACATTATAGTCTTATAATCAGCATAATTACATCAATTTTACCCCCTTTGCAGTGAATTTGAAATTTTCTAAATCATATTAACAGTCTTATTCTTGACTTTATTTTGTTTTATGACTATTTATGAAAACAAAGATTTAAATGACCTGTGACTAGGGTGACCAACCATTCCAGGTTGCTTAGAATTGAGGTAGCTCTCAGGATGTGGGAATTTCAGCTTTGAAACCAGCAAAGTCCCAAACAAGGACAAGTTGCTCATCCTACCTGTAATACAGCTTATTAGAACTGATCACAGCTAAGTAAATAAATTCTTTGGTGATAAGTACTTTTTTGGTTAGAATAATACTTGTATGTTGATTAAATACTGATTTTTTAAAATCACAGGGGCCTTAAGTGTAAGCATTATAACTTACTTTTTATAGAAGAGTTAGTTCTAAAACACCATTTCTTTGTTGAGGCAGCTCATTAAAAACAATTGGAAAAGTCTGTTCTCATGTATATCAACTTCAAATACTTATTTGATAAAAAACATCATCTTTTAGTTTACCAAAATAACTATTTGCCTGAAATTCCTACAGACCAGCCTTGAGCAGATAATACAGCTTTAAGAAAACAAATATTTCTCTGCTGGTATTGTATAGTTATTCTAAACAGTAAAGTATTAAACACTAAAATGTTTAATACAGTAGATTCCTATTTATATATCCCCTTTGCATCTCTACAAGTATCTAAAGATTGAAACCCATCTCATGGAAGTAAAAACGTATTTCTTTTGAAATTCTCATCGTCATTGTCATTGTTCCATCATGAATGTGCTTGAAATTATCTTTTGGGAAGTTTGATAAATTTGATGACATTTTTATTAGTGAATCCAGTTGTTTATTGTGCAATGTTAACAGTGAATGTCTTTTAAGACTAATGATTTTCTTTATTGTGGGAAAATAATATTTTATTATTTTANTTAATAACAAAATATATTAAAATATTTCAATAACATTTTATAATTATTATTTTATAATAATGATATGTTAAAAAATAATAAATATTTTTATGAAATTACATATATTTTGTTGCATAAGTTCACAGATATTCCCTTTTCCTTTTTTATTTGAACTTATTAACACACTTAGTCACTGGTCTGCCACCTTCTCCCAACATACGATTTTGACAGTAAATCCAATGAGCACAGGAAAGTATTTTAGTAAATTTAACCTTATATTGATTACTCATTAAAACTCATCTTTTGAATGTGCAGTTTTCCACATGTACATCTGGACTTTTCTTGGTGCCAAAACGTTAGATCCAAAGAGCAAAAACATTGTCAAATATTTGCATTAAGTTTTAGCAGTAGGAAATATCATCCAGAAAGCAATTGTATTAAAGAGATAGAAATCTGGAAAAGTATAATGTGGAGAAAATGTACACACCTTGATTTAACCACTGTTTTAAATAGGTAAGTTATTCATAAATAGATGGCTCAATATTTAACTGATAAATATACATTTTAATGTTTTCATAGTCATTTAATCATATTAAAATTTCTTTAATTGGGTTCTATTAAGATAGAAAAGTTACCAAATGTTAATGTATGTTAAATATAGTCATTTATTCCCTAATGGACATTGAAACATTTGTGTATATCAAGGATTTGCATATTATTGAAGAGTAATAGCCTACTTGTATTGATAGAACTTAATGTGCAGAATATTTATTACTGTTTTTTCTAGTATATAAAGGAATATATATTAATCATTCAAATATTACTTTTAGTGTATTCCTATGTAATTTGTCTAAAATATGTGTCCTTAAAGACTTGGAAATCTGTTCATAAAGTTCTTTATACAGAGAACACAGGTAGCATGTAATAAGTTAACAGTGCAATAAGTAAAAATTTAGACTCTAAAACTTACAGAATTATACTTCCTTTGGAGTATTCGGCTGGGGAAAGTGCTAATTTTCTGATAATACTTCAAAATAATGGTCAAATAGATCATGAAACATATGACTACAAACATAGCAGTGTTATATCGGTGTATTAGTGAAGACCCTATATTTCTCAGGGTTAGTGAGGTAATACATTAAAATCCTGAAAAGGGGGAAATGTAAATAAATATGACTATGAACCCATATAATGCATATAGAAGTTTCACAATTATTCTGATATTAACACAGTGTTCTCAAACTTTAAAGTGTCACCTGAGGATCTTGTTAGAAAAAGAATTCTGATTTCAGTTGGTCTGGGTGAGGCCTGAGGCTCTTCATTTCTTTTTTTTTTTTTTTTTGC